>NC_056440.1:58112730-58446301 GCF_018296145.1 Oncorhynchus tshawytscha
GATTGAGAATGCCCGGGTGCTAAAGACCATTTCCCCTTCACTTACTTTGTCTTTTTCAAAGCCATCTGATATTTTGATCACCAGTTAGGGCCATGTCAGTATAATTAATCACATATTTAAAGCTGAGCAAGAGCCTGTCCGCATTTAGATGGTATACAGCGTTTTAGTGATTTCTGAGATGATGTTCACTTATTTCATTATATTAAATTTTATCTGTAAAAAAGTGTAGGATGTTAATCTTATTTAAAACCATCATGACCTTCACTCAAAGTGTGGAGAAAAATATTGGGTAAATGCCATTGGTGTAAAGTACTTAAGTAAAACTACTTTGAAATGCTACTTAAGTTGTTTTTGTATTTTACTTTATTGATTACAAAAAATATATATTTTTTAATTGATTTTTAAAAATTCCTTCATCAATCTACACAATATACCCCACAATGGCAAAGCAAATATAGGTTTGTAAGAAATGTTTGCACATTTATAAAAAATAATAGACGGAAATATTTACATAACATTTACATAAGTATTCAGATTCTTTATTCAGTACTTTGTTGAAGCCACCTTTTTTCCATTGATAACAGCCTCGGGGCTTCTTGGGTATGACACTTCAAGTTTGGCCCACCTGTATTTGGGTAGTTTCTCCCTTTCTTTCTCTGCAGATCCTTTCAAGCCCTGTCAGGTTGGACAGAGAGCATCGATACACAGCTATTTTCAGGTCTCTCCAGGGATGTTCGATTGGGTTCAAGTCCGGGCTCTGGCTGGGACACTCAAGTGCATTCAGAGATTTGTCCCGAAGCCACTACTGCGCTGTCTTGTCTCTGTGCTTAGGGTTGTTGGAAGGTGAACATTCGCCCCAGTCAGAGGTCCTGAGTGCTCTGGAGCAGGTTTTCATCAAGGATCTCTCTGTACTTTGCTCCTTTCATATTTTGCTCGATCCCGACTAGTCTCACAGTTCTTGCTGCTGAAAAACATCCCCACAGCATGATGCTGCCACCACCATGATTCACTGTAGGGATGGTGCCAGGTTTCCTCCAGACGTGACGCTTCGCATTCAGGCCAAAGAGATCAATCTTGGTTTCATCAGACCAAAGAATCTTGTTTCTTATTGTTTGAAAGTCCTTTTGGCAGACTGTCCTCCAAGCAGACTGTTGTGCCTTTTACTGAGGATTTCTTCTGTCTGGCCACTCTACCATGAAGGCCTGATTGGTGGAGTGCTGCAGAGATGGTTGTCCTTCAAGAAGTTTCTCCCATCTCCACAGAAGAACTGTTGAGCTCTGTCAGAGTGACCATCGGGTTCTTGGTCATCTCTCTGACGAAGGCCCTTCTCCCCCGATTGCTCAGTTTGGCCGGGCGGCCAGGTCTAGGGTCTTGGTGGTTCCAAACTTCTTCCATTTAAGAATGATGGAAGCCACTGTGTTCTTGGGGACCTTCAATGCTGCAGACATTTTTTGGTACCCTTCCCCAGATCTGTGCCTCAACACAATCCTGTCTCGGAGCTTTATGAACACTTCCCTAGGCTTAATGGCTTGATTTTTGTTCTGACATGCATTGTCAACCTTATATAGACAGGTGTGTGCCTTTCCAAATCATGTCCAATCAATTGAATTTACCTCAGGTGGACTCCAGTCAAGTTGTAGAAACATCTCAATGATGATCAATGGAAACGGGATGCACCTGAGCTTAATTTCAAGTCTCATAGCAAAGGGGCTGAATACTTTTGAATATATATATATATAAATATATATATTTTTTTATAAATGAGCAGGAATGTAAAAAAAAACTGTTTTCCCTTTGTCGTTATGGGGTATTGTGTGTACAGATTTTTTTTATATATACATTTTAGAATATGGCTGTAACGTAATGACATTTGGAAAAAGTTAAGGGGTCTGAATACTTTCACCAAAACTTCATCCTCTCTCTGGTCCCAAACAAGTTTAATCAGTCTAAAGTTCTGCTTAGTAAGAAAATGATGTATTAACTTTGGATAAGCATAAAGATGTTTTACTCTTAATTTTAAATAGACACTCCAATGTTTAATTACATACTGTAGCATAAGCAGATTAAATGCAAATGGATTGAACATAAAATAAGGAAAACATTCCTACATAGCAGAGGCTCTTAAAAATATAATTTTTGAATACCCATCTGAAATATGCTGCAACATCAAAGTGGGTGGGAAATTAAATGGCTCAGAAAAAATAATAGTAGAGTTGATATCTTTGTTAATTGGGATCTATGGCATCTCGGTCAAAGGCCCTAAGTAGTGAGTCAGGGGGAACATTTTTAGTGGATAAGGAGAAATTATGTAGTGTAAAACGTTTTGAGTTAATGTCTGGTAAAATATAGATTGACTTCTACCACTATTACTGCTGCTATTCCATCTACTATTATTATTAAGTATGAACCAATAATATTGATAAATGATATTAAATGAGACTGGGAAATAGAGCTAATGTAATCCCAGTCCTGACATGAATATCAGAGGAACAGTAGGGCCTATGCAGCGTTAATGCATTATGTGCAGCACAGATTTTAATAAGGAGGTCTCACAATTGAAAAACACAAATGCGTCCCTGAGAGTCTGTTGAACCTGACCATCCTCTCTGACTAATAAAGCCCATTCCCTGAAGGCCTGAAGGACTGATCGGTCTGTGTCTCTCTGTCAAGGCTGCAGTTTAACATGCTGCTGAACACTAGAGGGCTCTCCCCTCGACACTACACTGCAGACCTATTCTGCTGGTGCACAGGCCGATATCTCACATTAAACATGGAGCATTCGTATATTAGAATCTACAGCGTTACCACAACCAGTAATCATGGAAGTTGTGGTTAAGTTAGCAGTGGTAATATTTTATCTGTTGTTTTACCCTTCAGCTATTATCTCCATGCGACAATAGCTTTGCACGAAACAAGAATTGCAATACTATCCCTTGTGTGTTGCATTGTGTGAGTACAGCGACTATTTCATCCTTAGTCAAGCAAATAGAGGGCCTTTTCAGTGAAAACATATTCTTTGACAACATATTTATGCATATACCTTTTATTATAGCCTGCTCATATCATCTAGATCAAGTTTTTTTTTTAAATAATTATTGTTTAAGTTACTTTGATGAAGAACTTTTTGCAGAACAATATAAGAAATCTTGTTTTCTCTCCATCATTTCAGCACCTCTGGCTACAAATAATTGAGAGGGAGTAACCTTTCTTCTGAAGGGAACAGTGTTTTTAGTCAAAGGAAAGTGTGGCTTAGACATGAATTAGCATTTTAAGTAAATTGTCTGTATAAACACATTTCTATATAATCAGCTATAACTGAGGCAAAACACAGCAGTAAGCCCACATTATGGAAAATACAAACGTGTCCCTGGAAATGGTTTCCATTAAATTAAAAAGTAGAAGTATTTGGCCAAATGCATTTTCACGATACACATTTTCAAAGTGCACTTCTCAGTCTCACTTTTACTGTTTGGGTATCAGGTGACCTTGCCGGCCTACCTAAATGAGTAGCCAGGTTAATTGAAATATTTAATTTCACTAATAAAACGTATGGGGGAAGGAAAACCCAATAACAAATGCTTCAAAAGCTCATATAACTGAAGTAAAGCAACCAATTAAAGCAACCAATTGAATGATATTGTGAAGTGAAACATTTAGGAGCAACAGCGGCTTAGCCGAGAAGTGGTAGGCCGCACAAGCTCACAGAGCGGGACGCCGAGTACTGAAGCGCGTAGCGTGTAAAAATCGTCTATCCTCAGGTTGAAACACTCACTACCGAGTTCCAAACTGCCTCTGGAAGCAAAGTCAGCACAATAACTGTTCATCAGGAGCTTCATGAAATGGGTTTCCATGGCCAGACAGCCGCACACAAGCCTAAGATCACTATGCGCAATGCCAAGCTTCGGCTGGAGTGGTGTAAAGCTTGCCACCATTGGACTCTGGAGCAGTGGAAACAGGTTCTCTGGAGTGATGAATCACACTTCACCATCTGGCAGTCCCACGGACTAATATGGGTCTGCCCCACTGCATAGTGCCAACGGTGAAGTTTGGTGGAGGAGAAATAATGGTCCGGGGCTGTTTTCATGGTTCAGACTAGACCCCTTAGTCCCGGTTAACGCTACAGCATACAATGACATTCTATATGATTATGTGCTTCTAACTTTGTGGCAATGAGTTGGAACGAGGAATTGAGCCAGGCTTGATCACCCAACGTCAGTGCCCGACCTCACTAATGCTCCTGAAGCAAGTCCCTGCAGCAATGTTTCAACATCTAGTGGAAATCCTTCCCAGAAGAGTGTAGGCTGTTGTAGCAGCAAAGAGGGGACCAACTCCATACCAATGCCTATGATTTTGGAATGAGATTTTCGACGACCAGGTGTCCACATACTTTTGGTTATGGAGTGTATCTTTGAAACAATACTCTACCACTGGCCGACCATTAAAGTTGTGTAGTATATGATCGCGTGCATTAATTTCCGAGGCTGTTGACCTGCCTCCTCATCAGTCCAATGAGCGCGGTAAAAGGGGAGGCTCTTCACACCGAACATTTCTCCTCCATCTCCTCACTTTTCCAGTCAGCAAGCAAGCCTGTCGGAGCTACAATAAGTAGTGCCACTGCGGGGTTGCTAAACAGCAAGGATTTCCACCGTGTCTTCACACTTTTTGCTCATTTTTTATTTATTTATAAACGTCTCTCCTCGAATGAAAAGAGAAAAGCAATTGCAATGCATTTAATCCATTTTTGAAAGGGTGAAATGGTGCAAGCACAAGGATGCGAGATACTGTAGTAAGTAACGCGGAAATGTATTAACAGGTGCATGAACATGTTTGGGAGAGAACGGGGCTTTTGTTTGATTTTTCTTTTGCATGTTTACATCTCGTTCTGCATATCAAAATCACCCAGAGATTAGCTTGTGCACGAGAACTGAGTCGAAAGAAAGGTTGGCAACTGACCGGCTAACTATCTAACGTTATGTGAAAACTATTTAGGAAGTGCAGCTTTCCAATATCGTAGCCTATTTTCAGCTCCGTGTTTTTTTCCCTCGCTTTGATGTATAGAAATGCAAACTACATTTGTTGAAACCTTAACTTCCTACCAGGCAATGCATTTGAGACGACACGCTGCCCATTTTCATAGTATGTAAGTAGTTTAACTTAGCAACTTGTCTTCGTTTTTTGTGGTTGCCAACCATTTCAAATGAATGAGACAATCATACATTGTTGACCAGGCGTTATGTTGTCACTTTGGACATTTATGCAGAACTGTTTATTGCCTACGCGTTGTAGCCTAATCTGTTTCTCGACGATGCAAGCTACGTGTAGCCTACTAGTTGTAGCCCAACGTTACCTCATATGGAGCTATCCACTCCGAGTGGTGCTGAAACCAACCGGCAACGAGCTAATACGGCACCGGTCTCCATGTAATTCAATGCAGTTTCAGTCATCATTATTAAGCACCATATCAATGTTTGGATGTTTCTGATATTTCTATTCCTTTATTTCAATAACAGCAAGCGAACGTTATTAGGCAGCAGTCATAGAGATGCATTGTTAGGCTTCTCGGGTGAATAATTAACATAGCTATAAGCATGTTTCAATGTAGACGACATGGCAAGTTTGTTTATGCAGTATATATATATATATATATATATATATATTTATATATATATATTCAACTGTAATAACCACGGTTGACTATTTTCAATTATTATTTGGCACAGGGTATGTTGTGATGTTTTGCTTGGCACTAACAGTAGGTATATGAAATCCGTCCAGTTCATAGAGGGATTATGTCTGTCTACTGTCTGTGAATGTCGTTATTTGACTCAGCGTTGCTTTTATGCCTGGCTTGTTTATCACAGTTGATTTTAGTAATATCTAATAGCTATGTCGTACATAGACCTTTATCAAGAAATCCGTATGAACTCCAATGCTGTCACTGCTGTCTTTTAACTTGACCAACTTTGATAAATGGACAGACCGTGTTTGAGGTTGTGCATTTAACCGCGGGATTTTTACAATTATTTTATTAATGAGGAGAATGATTGGTCTTTTACCATTTCATATTCTTTCATTTCAATTGACATGATGTGGAAGATTCTCTCATTGGTCTGTATAGGCCATTTAAAATCCTATGAATTCTGTGATTGCAGGACTAAAATTGGCATCTGTATGCACATTGCAACATGCCACTCTTTTACTTTTCCTAGTAAATTAACATCAATATATGTAGATGTTTCTTGTATATTAGATTTAATTACTCTGAATGGTATATTTGTAAAATAGTTTGTGTACCACAATGCTAACACTGATTTCTCTCCTCACAGTCAGAATAATAGTTGATTTTCATTCAATCACTGGTTGTATAGAAGTTATAGATGAGTTGATAAACAAGATTATATCATATTACTCCAATCATGATCTCATCAGGAATATAAGTACTTGCAGCATTGCTGAAATAGAATACCTGGTCTGTGGGATCTTTCCAAGCCTCAATTACAGTGACATGTGGGACATTTGCTTCATATGGCGAGGGTATTTGCTGAAAAGCATATTAGTAAATACATTTATCCAAAGTAACGTGAAAACAATAATCATAACCAACATGTAATTGCTCCAAATCTTTCTAGGATAATCTCCAGAACATCAGATTAAAGATAGGCAATCTCATGTATCAGACTTGACCAGATGTATTAGACCAGAGACACAATCGTTTACCCTACACTGTAGCAGTCGAATAGAATCACAGGATAATGGATCACACAGGGTAATGCTTTCTGCTGCTTCATACCATTTGTAATGAAGAGGACTGACTCTTAAAGTCTTCCTGCTCCTGTCAAAATCGCCATAGAGATGACAGACAGCAATGTGTTTATTTCCTTTGGTTGATAAATGGTTGATATCATCGGGATCATCCATTGATTATCATCAACTAAATCTAGTGATTGTTTGCATGAGTTGGTTCCTTAAATATCGTGTTACAAGTCAGGTTCCACTGATTTAAAGTGAGGACCTTGATTTGCTCTCCCAGGTTTCTTCCTTTGAATTCTGCACTTGGCTTATAATTTATATGGTTAATACTGATCACCTCTGTTTGCTCTCTTGTAGAACTTTCACACTGCTGGAACACCAAATGGATGGTGTATTGAGTACTACATCTCCTCACCATCTGCAATGGAGGCAAATGAAGCAATGTGAGTGACCTTTATCAGACAATGAATGCAAGCTCTGACGTTCAAAGAAGTAAGAAGTAACCTCTGTTTATCATCTAAGGGAGAGCTGTTGATCTTGGGAAAATAAGTGTCATAACAATGCCCAAACGGTCCGAGGAGATGCTGACAGACGTGTGGACTTCCTTGATGCTTGTGTGGATTACGTGTGTCCCTTATACATCCATGACCCCCATCAGCAGCCAGTCCAAAAGTTTACAAACGGGTTCCACTGCGCTCCTACGTGGCCTCGTCGAAGGACAAAGAATACTTAGTCGAGCCAAGAGAGGATGGGTTTGGAACCAAATGTTTGTGTTGGAGGAGTTCTCTGGACCAGATCCAATTCTAGTTGGCAGGGTGAGTACTGTAATTGTCAGCTGTATATTAAGCTTGCTTATCGTTTGGAAACATTAATTCAGCCATTTGAATGCTCCACCATTAAAAAAACAAAAAAACATTTTTGTGGGATGGTTTTAGTGCTGAGAGAGAGACAGACACTGGCCTGATCTCATGCAGGGTTTTGGAGAGAAAATATAAATCCACAGCTACCAAATTCTGCGCTGAGGCGTTTTGTGTCGTGTCCCTGAAATATGGAATAAGAGAGTGAAAATGAATAACTAATGATGCGTTACATTGCAGTGGAATGACCTACAGTACAACCATATATACAGTGGAAATATCTACGCATTGTGTTTTTCTATCCTTTCTTTTCTATTTTGTGTTTTCTTTTGTTTGTTGGCCAGGGTTTTGGGTGTAGTTTTCCTTTGAAGTATTTGTCATAGGAACACAAGGATAAAAAGAGGTATTTTTGGCTACGTTTCATTGCTGAGAATTTGATAGAGCCCTATAATCCAAAGGACAAGGGACACCTGGTACCTGGCCTGTGTAGACGTGGCAGGGCCAAGGACCAGGGCCCGGGGCCCAGTGAGGGTTGTTGATAAGGCAAGCCAAAGCAGCTTGTTCACAGCTCATTGCAAGAACGCACCTGGGGTGTCTCAACCTGGCAGCTACTACCTCTGACCATTACCCAACCACTCTGGCACATGCACCAGAATATGCCATCAAGGATAATATTTGACCTCACACTAGCATGATTTACACATACCGTACAGCAGTTATCTATTTATTGACGAGGTTATTTCTTGCTGTATATTTCGTAGTTTAATGCTGTCATGATATTTACAACTAGTAGTTGGAGGCAAGCTGACATGACGAGGCAGCTATTATATCATTTGAATGATTGCTGCAACTATATCTCAATCCCTATCCCACCATTGCAGTATGTAAAACACACCATTTCAGGTCCAATCATTGCCAAACATAACAGTGATAAAGAAGGAATTCATGCTGATCGTAATTTATGGCGCCATGGTACTATAAAGCATGGATAGGTAGAAGTCTCTAAATATTCATGAGGTGGAAAATGGAGCCCTACAGTACTGCCTGAATGCCCAAAGTTTGGCAGAATGTCACATAACTTAGCACTCTAACTTGATTTCTTTGGGGGATTATTGTCACGTAGGTATATCAATAAATCACATGCTCTCATGCAGTGTTTACACCTGTGTGTTTCCAAATACCAAACGAACACACAAATGTCGTTAAATGCAGCATTCATATTTCACGAGTCTCAATTAAACGGCCTCTGTCGGATCCTCCAATGGCTCTTCGTCAGAGAGCCGAAATAAACACCACTGTATCGCTGTAATGATCTCCTAGGTGTATCTTTGAGATAGACTGATTTAGCTTTTGGCATGCATATAGAGTTGGTCTCACTGCTGGAGAGAGATTGTCACAAGGGTTCATGGAAAATAAGGATAGCACTCAAATCTGTTTGGTTTTAGGTGTGCATGAAGCCTCTGTTCTTGGTCGGGGATTGTTTTAAGAATATTTAGCCGTTGTCACTCAAAATAATTAGCATGTGTAGGCTGAAGGACATTGCAAGGATTGTAGGAGTTAGTTTGGTTAAGGATGGATTTGTCTCGCATTTGAAAGACAGTGTTGATGAGTTGCATTATTATTCATAAGGTTAAGTACTCATGAGCATGGCTGGCAGAGCAAAGATAAGTTCGATATTGCAGTAAGATACAGGTGTAGGATCTTAATTTGATCACCCTGTTGTTGCAAGAAATGTCCTGCATGGCAAGAAATGCTAACTTGTAGTGTGTTCAAGGTTTAAAAAGGCTTCTTACATGTTTTAATTTCCTAACGAAAAATGCAGCAACCTCCACAAGAATGTCCATTCATTTTAATCCACCCAATAATTCACATTAGAATCTGTTGCTGCAGGATTATTTTCCTGTTGTGAGAAACTGGTCAAATTAAGATCCTACACATGTATGATGTCTCTCTCGCTCTCTCACTCTCACTCGGTCTCTCTCTTTCTCACGCTTAATTTTAAAAAATGATCAAATGGAAGTGGGAGGTGTGATTCAAATGGGTCATACAGATCTCAGTTTTTCAGTGCAGCCTGTGGTTGTGGGTTGATTATCAGGGAACCCCAGGCCAAGATTAGACTCATTCCATCCTTTACATTTCATTGTGCGGCACTCTGATGTTTAATTATACATAGATCTCCTGTCTTGTCAGAGACCGAGCTCCACTTGAGTTCCTGCTGGCATTGGAAGGAGACTATTAGCATAAATGCAAAAGTGAGCATGGCGGTGTGGGAGTGTGAGATGGTCACAATGCGTGACGGCGTCATCCTTGCTGTTCTTTACAGCACCGCCCTTCTGACATTGTGATTCACTGAGCTGGATCTGCGTCACCCTGTGTCACTCCCATTTGAAGGAAATGCAGTACCTGTAAAACTGAAGCTGACGAGACAGCTGTGAAAGCTTGTTGCTCCAATGTAGAAGTGGTGTGCGGGGGATTTTAAGATTAACCGTGACTGAGTAATGTCTCCAAAAATAACGACTCATTAAGAGCAATGTGAGTGCAGGTGTGAGATTAGATTTAGAATTCTAGAATGTCATATTAAAGCCATAAAGTGTATATTCTGGCATGACGTTTAAATTTAAAACAAATATATATATATATTTTCCTAAATCTTCTTCATACTACTGTCTGAATTCATCACAAATCCTAGTCTAATCCAGGATAGTACGTTTCCATGATTACTTTTTCTACTTTTCATCCTTAGTTTTAACTCTCTGTGAGTCTAATTATTTAATGTTACAAAGTGCACATTCATTGTCATCCACCAAACAAAACAAAACATCACACTGAAATCACACTGAAAGGAGAGAGACATATTCAACAAATCAACATTTCTCCCAACCTAAGCAAAATTAGACTCTGTTTGTAAAGGGTCAAATTGATTATAGTCTGTGCCACAGTTTGTTGTATCTCACATAACACTGATGCAACTTTCCTTTTCCTTTCCTTTTGATCTCATGTATTATAATGCTTTTAAGAATGGACTCCATTCTTCCCATTGAGGTGCAGATGTATCCAAATGAAACAGCTCCTGACTGATCCTGTTTCTTATTGTCCGATGCTTTTATCTCTGATACAATTGTGTGTTTTGCACAAAGAGAATTGATAATAAGCCATTCATATTCAACAATTCATACTACTAAGATTGCGAGGACCGCAAGTAATAAAGAGAGTAATTGCCTTTGATTATTAATGCAGGGGGGGGAAAAAAAACATTGAATATATTTTTGGTGGCAGAAAATGTTTCCTTTTGCTGTTCGAAAACAAGATATCTGACACCATAAGATGGATAGCATGCAAGGCCTGCAATAGTGTGGGCTTGGATATAAATCCCGTACCTCTCACATCCCTGCTACCTTCTCTTTAGTTAGATGGAGAATGATCTTTATCACCAATAAACAATACAATAGCAACTGATTTGATTAATATCACCCATATACAGTGGGTGATATTGCTTCACTAAATGTTCTGCGATTATGCGGCGGGACTTAGAGGTCGTTTGAGGTTTATTACGGTACCCTGCATCCCTACTTCATTGCTCCAGACCAGCGCAAGGGGGAGTTAGAGCACTGATTATGCTTTTGGATTCCAAAGCGCTACTGTGTCTCTAACTAGCAATGAATGAGCGACATAAGCCACAGGGAAACTGATAATTGTGAATGACTTCAAAATTGAATTTCAATGAACTGAATGATGAGGATGAAGAAGGTGATTGAATTTAGATCAATAGAGTAAGAATTTCTATTCCGCTGTCCTACAGCGCACACCAGGAAAACTACACTTGTTTTTTTTGTAACTACTCGTCAGTATTACTTACTAAAACTGTTGTTACAATAAGGTTTTTATTCTAAGAGAAACATAGACCAATTATTTTGTGGAAATGTTTAAATAATAAATGTAATAATTTTTCTCTTACTGTAGTACTGTAGCCTACTCCTGAATGGTTGCGTTGTAGCGGTCTCACACATCACATTGCAAACTGCGCTGCTACTAGATGCTGGTTCAATACCTGTGTTGGCCATGACCGGGCTTTTGATTTCTCTCCTTCTAAAAACAGAAATAAATCATTCTAAATAACAAACTGGCTTCATTTACAAATTAGTAACAATGTCTCACCCCATGTTCAAGAATGTCCAGTTTCTCACTCACTTTACGTTATTTGAAATTGAAGAATTCTCCAAAATATTATTATTTTTTAAAACAAAGCTATTATTATTATTGTTAATTAATTTAGAATGATATAAAACCCCTTGGATATTCTCACAGATATATTAATTAACACTGTTTTTCACAAGAGAAGCAGGCTGTGAATTCTGCAAACAGCGTTTCTAGCAGGACAATATAAGGTTGAAGTCGGAAGTTTGCATACACCTTAGCCAAATACATTTAAACTCCGTTTTTCACAAATCCTGACATTTAATCCTACAAACAATTCCCTGTTTTAGGTCAGTTAGGATCACCAGTTTATTTTAAGAATGTGAAATGTCAGAATAATGTTAGAGAGAATGATTTATTTCAGCTTTTATTTATTTTATCACATTCCCAGTGGGTCAGAAATTTACATACACTCAATTAGTATTTGGTAGCATTGCCTTTAAATTGTTTAACTTGGGTCAAACATTTCGGGCAGCCTTCCACAAGCTTCCCACAATAAGTTGGGTGAATTCTGGCCCATTCCTCCTGACAGAGCTGGTGTAAGTGAGTCAGGTTTGTAGGCCTCCTTGCTCGCACATGCTTTTTCAGTTCTGCCCCCAAATGTTTGATAGGATTTGTGATGGCCCCTCCAATACCTTGACTTTGTTGATCTTAAGCCATTTTCCCACAACTTTAGAAGTATGTTTGGGGTCATTGTCCATTTGGAAGACCCATTTGAGACCAAGCTTTAACTTCCTGACTGATGTCTTGAGACTTTGCTTCAATATATCCACCTAATTTTCCTGCCTCATGATGCCATCTATTTTGTGTAGTGCACCAGTCCCTCCTGCAGCAAAGCACCCCCACAACATGATGCTGCCACCCCTGAGCTTCACGGTTGGGATGGTGTTCTTCGGCTTCCCCCCTTTTCCTCCAAACATAACGATGGTCATTATGGCCAAACAGTTCTATTTTTGTTTCAACAGACCAGAATACATTTCTCCAAAAAGTACGATCTTTGTCCCCATGTGCAGTTGCACACCGTAGTCTGGCTTTTTTATTGCGGTTTTTGAGCAGTGGCTTCTTCCATGCTGAGCGGCCTTTCAGGTTATGTCGATATAGGACTCGTTTTACTGTGGATATAGATACTTTTGTACCTGTTTTCTTCAACATCTTCACAAGCTCCTTTGCTGTTGTTCTGGGATTGATTTGTACTTTTTGCACCAAAGTAAGTTCTTTACTGCAGGGGGGACTGGTGCACTTCACAAAATAGATGGCATCATGAGGATGGAAAATTACGTGGATGTATTGAAGCAACATTTCAAGAAATCAGTCAGGAAGTTAAAGCTTGGTTGCAAATGGGTTTTTCAAATGGACAATGACCCCAAGCATACTTCTAAAGTTGTGCCAAAATGGTTTAAGGACAACAAAGTCTAGGCAATGGAGTGGCCATCACAAAGCCCTGTCCTCAATCTTATAGTAAATTTGTGGGCAGAACTGAAAAAGCGTGTGCGAGCAAGGAGGCCTACAAACCTGACTCAGTTACACCAGCTCTGTCAGGAGGAATCGGACAAAATTCACCCAACTTATTGTGGTAAGCTTGTGGAAAGCTACCTGACACGTTTGACCCAAGTTAAACAATTTCAAGGCAATGCTACCAAATACTAATTGAGTGTATGTAAACTGAAAGAAATTAAATAAATACATGCTGAAATAAATCATTCTCTCTACAATTCTTCTGACATTTCACATTCTTAAAATAAAGTGGGGATCCAAACTGACCTAAAACAGGGACGTTTTACTAGGATTTAATGTCAAGAATTGTGAAAAACTGAGTTTAAATGTATTTGGCTAAGATGTGTTTAAACTTCCGACTTCAACTGTAAATCCGAACTGGATTTAACAAAAAATGACATGAAAAGCGCACATTTGTAATAACAAACTAAAAGTAATTGGAAAGGTAGATACAAATTATTTGTGTTATTGTGGTTGCAATAAACAATGTAAACAGGATGTAAACGACAGTAATGATGGACAGCTGGATGCATTTGTTTTTCACAAGTGTACTGTAGTACCTTTCCAGTACTCTTCACCTTGCCCCAAACTCCACCTGTAACACCTTAAACACAGTTGCCATTCAAAAACGAGCTGTTAATCTATAAAAAAAAAGACATTTCGACTAAAGAGAACAGACAAAATGGACATAGTTTTCAGTAAGCCAGCTTCTTTCTATGCTGCTACCCGTTCCAGGGTTCGGACCATAACCACCAGAGGACTTGAAAATGAGCCTGAATGAGGGGATCACCAAAACCATGTATTTTGGTTTCGGTGAATTTTCTTTAAAAAAATGAAATAGCCTATCAAGGCATATTATGTAATATAATCGATAACTAAATAAGGGTTAAATAAAAACATTTTTTACAAAAATATTGTGTTGTAAAACCTTTAATGTGTTTTTGCAGAGCGTACAGCCATGCCGACAACATTCCGTTGAACATCTACCGTTTCTATCATAGGCCATTGTAATCGATGGGGGCTCAGGGCGGTACCGTTCTGCTCCTCTGATGAATGCGCACATGGATCAGATTCAAATTTTGAAGACCGAGATCGAGTCATTGAAGGCAGACCAGCAGAATGAGAAACAGTAGATAATGAGGGCAGAGATACGGGTGACAACTGATGTATTGGTCCAGAGCCAGGCGGTATTGGCAGAAAGTCACTCGTCATTGGCGGAGAGTCCGGCGGAGAATGACGCGTTGAAGAAGGCGAGGAACGAGATGGAGTCACAATCCATGCGAGGTACACCTGTGAGCTCTGAAACTCTATGTCCGACAGGCAGAGTCAACATACCTGGCGGGTTCGTCATTGGTCATTGGTTCACCCTGACAATTCCATTCCTCTTCTGACAACAGATCTTGACTAACTACTCACCAGGCACAGCAAGGGCCATCCGGACCGTTATGCTGTTCTGCTATTCCAAGGATGTGTAACTGAAGAGATACCACTAGTGGACACAGAATACCAACTGGGATGGATCCCGTGGCAGATATGGCTTACCAGTGAACCTCCGGATGTTCTTCATTAGTACTGTGTCTCAGACGTTTCTGTCTGATACAATCCAAAAAAGCATTAAAGACAGAGTTAATGAGTTCTTGAGGTCACGAGAACGTCTGGACATGGCCTGCTCTCCCTTATGTAAGGAATTAGACACTTTACCATGTTAACTACAGTATGTACTGTAGGCTATGTTTACTTGTCAGACTGCACAGTAGCCTAATAAACAAATGCTGTTAAATGCTTTATTATCTAAATGTTTAAAGTGCGTGTGGGCAAGCTCATGAAACCTCAAAATGTTGGATAAACTTTGGAATTACTACGGGAATAAATATCACTGAATGACAGAAATATTGGAACATAGTAGGCTAATGAAGATAAACAAATTGTTGCTTACTGGAAAATACTATTTCCAACACACATGGTCACATTGCACAGTGCCATTATGGCTATTAGCAGGACAATCAACTTGCCTAGAAGGAGGGTAGGGGGAGAATTCTTCAAATGTATTTCTTAGTTAGGTTGGCTGTACCACAACCGGCCGTGATTGGTTGCATTTTCAGTTTAATCCACCAGAAAAGACAGAACAAATAATACAACAAACATTGTGGTTAAACTCAAATATCCTAATTGATAAAAAAACATTTTTTATAATTTTTGTTATTATTATTATGTATCACTTCCGACCGTGATTGGGAGTCCTTTAGGACAGTGCACAATTGCCCCAGTGTTTCTCTCTCTCTAAAAACAGAAACAAATGTTTTTGACAGTCTTTAATAAAGAAATGTTTGGGTTATCTGGACCTGGACACAATGTAAAGCATTATAATAGCACATTATGGGCTATTAGAAGGACAATATACCTTTTCCAACACCTTTCGGTATTTTGATACTTTGTGCAAGACAATTGATCTGCATTAAAAACTTTGTGAATGGGTCCTCCCCGAGTGGCATAGCGGTGTAAGACACGGCATCGCAGTGCAGACTGCGTTGCTACAGATGCTGGTTCGAGACGAATGAGGGTCGCTTTATTAACAAATTAGTGAGAATGTCTTACCCCCTGTTCAAGAATGGCCTTTGCTCACTCTAGGTTAAATGAAAACGAAATCATCTCCAAAATATTCTTAATTTTTAAACAAAGTGATTATTATTATTATTCATGCATTTAGAATGAAATAAAAGCCCCTTCGGTATTCTCACAGACCAGATTTGCCATACCGAAAAATTCCCCTTAGATATTCATTTAGAATCCTCCAATCCTCTAAATGTAATTTTTGGCGGAGAATCTCATCATTGAAAAAAATGATATATTTTTCGATATACTGTAGGCCTACTGTAGGCGAAATGAGTCTCACTATTGTTGAGTAATGTGCTGTTAAAAGTAATGTAGGTCTTATTTATTTAAAAAGCATATTGAAATTAGAAGCAATTGGATTTGAAGCAATAGCTATTTCAGCATCGTTTCACATTGCGCTGAGACAAGCATGGGGACTGGTCTTGATAAATCAATGCGATTTTTATTTTCATTATTATTATTATTGCTAAAGGTACTGCATAGGTGTAAATATAATTTTGCAAGAGATAGCACTTGTAAAGCCTAACAATCTTTTTGAAGGGAAACGATAACAGTCTTGAACTTTTTTGGCGACATAATGATACAGTATATTCTTATATACTGTACAATGAGGAATTCAACTACAAAATAGTCTTCTCGCATTTTTTTACCATTGCCCCTACCCACAAAGTGTATAAACAACAACAATAAATAATAATAAAATAAGATAAGATAATAGATACAAAATGAAAAAGTGAAGAACATAAATCAATCAACTCCAATTAGCACATGTAGGACAGTATGCAAGTTTGAGTGCATGGACTTTGCAGATGTATTTCTCACATGTGCAGCACATAGTATTTGTTTTACAGTCCTTCTTTGGGGGGCAGAATTGGCATCTCCTCCTCTTGCCTGCCCCAGCTGCAGCCTCAGGTGGATCAGGACAAGATTCAGTCCTCTGAACAGCTTTCACAAGCGCTGCAGAGGCTGCTGTGCGGAGGAGGCGCTCCTTTCTTTGAATGTTTCGGGGTTACAAGTGCCTTTCCCAGCTGCTCCAGGAACACCCTCCTCTTGTTCCATATCACAAAGGCATTGTATGAGGACACATCAAGGATGTTATGGAAGATGATCAGCGGCCAGTGTGCAGTCATCCTCCTGCAGCTGTAAGTTCCAATCACCTTGTCTAGCTTGTCCACGCCTCCTTTGTGGCTGTGGTTGTAGTCCATGATGATGGCTGGCTTCCTGTCCTCACAATGACTGAACTCAGACATTTTGTGCAGTGTGCTCAGGAGGACCACATTCTTGTTCCTCTTTGGGATGTAGTAAGAAACTAGAATGGTGGTGGGGGTGAAGGCAAACTTTAATAAGAAGGCTTCTCCCCCCCCTTGTTGCGAGGAGTGCAGGTGGGGGAGCTCAGGCTTGTTCTTTCTAACTGTGCCAACCATGTTGATCTTCCTCTTCAGGAGCTGCTGGATGAGTTCATAAAAGGTGAAGAAATTGTCACACGGGATATTGGGCCCCCTTTGTCCATCTGTCACATCAAGCACAACCCGCATCCCCTGGTTCTTCTCTGGGCCTCCACTGGTTGGCTTCCATGTGTAGACTTGCATCTTCCAAGCGTGATGCCATACTTTTCTGGCTTGCTGGGCATATCCTGCCAGAAAGGACAGCGACCTTTTGACAAAAGAGATTACTATCAGTAATTTGTATCAGTGTCACAGAAAACAATCACATAAATCAATGATATTACAGCAATACATAATATAATTTAACAGTGAAAAGCACTTATATTACAGATATGAACATAAAAATGTACCCCTGAATGGAACCAGTTGCTCATCCACTGTTACTTCAGGCCCAGGGTTGTAGAGGTATGGCAGACGCTCCACCCACTTCTCCCAGACCTCTCTTATGGCCTCCAGTTTGTCTCTCACATGTCTTGCAGGTCTTGACTCACTGTGACTCAAATCGTAGTATTCTTGAGAAAGTGTGAAAGACTTTCAGTGGCATCGTGGCACGGAAAATTGCCCTTCCACTCTTTGCATCCCAGAGACTACATTTAGCCTCGCCTCGGGACCTATACACACCCGCTAAGATTAGCAGCCCTATGTAGGCACGCAGGTCAATCTCATCCATCCTTTTCCAGATGCCTCCATATTTACGGAAACCCAGGATGATTTTTTTCTATGGCTGGTGTGGTGAACATGTTGAATTTTGAGGCGATGTCCTGGGCATGGGCAACTGCATGTCTTGTGGGCCCTGGGGTTATCCTTATGACATGTTGTGCTGCCATCCTGCCCTGGTTGTCATATGGTGACAAGGACCATGTTATTTTGCTGTTCTTTGACAAACATATCTCTCTTTCAGCTCATCGGAAGATGATGCGTCGTGCTCTGGGTTGTATTCTTCCCCATCCTCTTCTTCAGATACCTCCTCCTCTTTTAAATCATTGTTTTCTTGTCCCTCCTGGACATCAGAAAGAATAAGATATATGACCTGTTGGGCACTGAAACGTGCACTCATGGCTTCAGCAAAGAGAGAACTGGGCACCTTTATAGCCTCTAACTGCATTCCCCATTAGTAAACAATGCTTCCAAGAACTGTTTATTTTGTCTGAAATGGTGCTTATTTTGTCTGAAATGTTGTTTATTTTGTCTGTGAATTTGAGTCATGTGTGGGGTCGTGGAGGTAAGTTCAATCCGTAGCACACATAATCTCAATTTCTCGTGTGTGTATCTGTGTGTGTGTGTCTTTGTGATTTTTGTGGCGTGTAAATGATTTAAAAAATGACCCTAAGACAATCTTTGTACCCCGGTGGTGTACAGCTTTCATGGAAATATGAACAAAGGCGATGTTTTACTTTTTCTAATGTCGGTGTCTCTCTAGGAAAAGTAATCAAATTTCAGGTTGAAAAAACATAATTTAGGAGGTTTTCTCTGCTGATAAACATAGTGGCGGGTCATTTTTTTACCCTTAAGACAACACAAGGGTTAAAAGAGGAACCACTGTATTGATGCTAACTGTTTCACCAACAGCTTCTCAGCATCACTGTCATTTTGAAATATTATCATGGAATATATTTTCATTTCGGGCAACAACTGTTCGTGCACTGCTCCTCACAGGTGAAGAGACACCCATCAGCTATCCAGTCAAGTCCCAGATGTTTGTTTATTCCATAAGAGTACAAAGGAGCTGACTGAAGTTATACTCCTATACGCCTGTCAGTGCTGGGGGCTTGGTTCTCTCCTTCTGTATGATATAGTTAGTAAAGTGAGAGGGACTCTTGAGTCCTGGAAAGCTTGTCCTAAAGAGGCGATGTAGTGGGGGGCGACAGCGGTCAAATTTCGTCGTATTCAACTTCAATAATGCGTGGCGCGAAGCTCTCTGTGGGTGTTGGCGCTGCTGTAGACAACTTCACCCTTGGAGCTTCTTGACAAGGTTTTTTTTTTGGTAGATCAAAGGTCCTCCTCCTGATCCCACCTCGATTTAGCCCTGCCAAAGTGCACTGTGATCTGATAAGATCTCACGCGTTAATCTGCATTTGCTAAGGTTAGGACAGAGTCAGCGCAGGTTCTAGTGGATATCGAGCTTCGCCCTTGATTGAAGGCTTCGTAGTGGGAGTTAACAAGAGTATTACTCTGCATTTATGAAAGCTAATGTTGAGACTGAAATGATAGGTATTGGCTACAGAATCAGCCTAAGTTTAACATTGATGACTAATGTAGGTACAACGTTTTAAGCATTAACCATTTGAAAATTAGTCACTTGACGTTTATGGTTTGAGTTCCAATCCACTTCTTCCTCACAGCCTCTCCTGGGCTCTCCCTGGTGTTTTCTCCTTGTAGTATCTCTCTTCTGTGTGTTATCTTACTATGTTACTGCTAGTATATATCATGGAGGCCTTTATATCATTGGAACATGAGCACAGTCCCCCATTCCCTCTCTACAGTGACTGTAATAAAACAGTCTGATTGAGCTGTGGGATCACATTATTGCTTCCTTGGAAGAGGTTGACAGGTTGTCTATTGCTCTGTGTTGTCGTCTTGCTCCCCGTTAACAAGGTGTATGTGTGTGGTGTGGAGGGGCACAGGGACAAAACCAAAAATGAGTAGGAAGTATAATCTAAAACTCCACGGTCATGAGTGCAATTGCAAAAATCCCATTGCAAATGCTTTTGACCAGGTGTTGTATCATTAAAAATGCATACAGCGCAGGATTTAAACAACTAAATGCTGGCGTTCTATTTCTCTTAATGCTCGCTCTTGCTCTCGCTCTCGCTCTCTCTCTCTCTCTCTCTCTCTCTCTCTCTCTCTCTCTCTCTCTCTCTCTCTCACCTCAACCTTGTTTTATGGCAGTAACACTGAGATGTTGCCTGTGTAAATCCTCTATCCTTACATAATGTTCAAATCCACATACAGTACGTGCACATACTCCATTTCCTCTCTCCAGGTATTGTTACCTTTTGGCCGTACATTTATCGTCAGACGTAGGAGAAGGCACAATCCCTCAGACACAGTGATACAGACGCTTATGAGATATACTCTTAAGGTCATGTATAGGCTAATTCCCTATACATGCATCAAATATTACAGTATATGCATCCGGTGTCCAGGTCTGTTGCCACAGAAACCCTGAGGATATAACAAGGTTGCCATTGTTCACACCAAGGTGCTGAGTTAGTGAGTGCATGGGTATTTTCATGGTTTAGTGCTGATTCCTAATAAATGGGTATTTGTGATGTAACCTTGGAAAGGCTTGCAGTGATTAGCGCTCCCATGTCAGTGTTTGCGAGCTAATATGTGGTGTTAACCTCTCCTCTAGCGACTGGCGGCTCTGCTTCCTGCGTCCTGGCCTCGGCTCGATCTGAAGTTGCGGTGCTGGTGCATTGAGCGGCTCAACGGAGTTGGCTGGCAAAGTGCCGTGAACTCTGCTCAAACTAATCATTGGAATGAAGTAGTTCACCTCTAATGCTTTGCTTGTGCATTGCTTTGGCTAAATCGTCCCTTTTTTGGGTTGTTCGCTTTTCCTCAAACCAAAAAAAAAGCCATTTGTTTAATCCTAACAGGGTTAATGCTTTCAGTCTCACAGTCTTTTAGTGACATTCCATCATTCATTGTCTTCTAGATATACCAGTTAACTAACCCCAATTATTCTGGGGATATTATACATGCGCCCTATGTGTACCACTATAGAGAGCTCGTTATGGTGACATGTTGGGACATGACCTTTATGTCACCCTCTATGGGTGAATGTAATATGGGCCTATATTCGTTCAAGACATGTGCTAAACATTGGGCAGACAGGATCAATTTGCCATAATTACAAATTATTCAAATCTACGATTATAATGATCTAAAACCTATTAATTGGCCTCTTGCAGTGATCGTGGGCAGCTAAGAAACCCTTTGAGCCAGTAGATGTTTGGCTCAGCTCGCCATCCCTCTCCTATGGATGGCATCCTCAGCCTGAGTAGCTGCAGGCATCACAGCTTATCCCTGTGCCTCTGCTCCCATACACAGCCCAGGAGCAAAACTGGGACTACAAAGTAATCTTGTTAAGAATGGATGTTGTTATTGTGCATTTGGCTTCATGGTTAGCTAGGGGTACACGTGGGCTGCCGGAAGAAGACAATATGGGAAGGGGTGGGTGGAAAGCCTATTTCTGGAATTTTTTAAGATGACAGCAACCACCCCCCTTCCTCCTCGCATCTCACCCTCATGATCCAAAACAACAACAAAGATGAAATGAACAATGGCGCTGACATTTGCTTGAGGATCCATTTCTTTACCAATCTCCACTAGTGAAGATGATGGTAATCATAGCAGAGGGAAAGGAAGAAAGGGTGCTAACCTTAATCACTGTTTTGTCGCTATTATGGTGAGTTGAGCAGGAAAAATTGTGAAAGAAAGTATCCATGGAGAATCAATGGCCCAGGCACTTCTCGGCGAAACTGCCTCAGCCAACAGACTGTGCCTCTGACCTTTATCCCAAATGAATTATTTCTGTTTAATGATCCTTTTGCGAGAAGAAAGAAATAGCTGAAATAATTGCTGAAAGTATAAAACACCTTAAAAGGGCAACCTAGCATACTTTTCTCAACAACCCAGTGCACACACAAACTCATACTCGTGTCCATGACTCAACAGCAAAGCCTTACAACTGAAAAAGTCCAGCATTTAGAAAGGCCCTACTCATGTGGTGGCAATGCAGGCTTAATGTGTGAAACCTATGGATACACAATATTTGCAGATTTTTCAGTTCTGGATGAGGGGATGGGGGTGGGGGGTCGGGGGTGGGTGCATGCATGATAAATTCAGAACGTTGTAATATAATATCCAGATGAGTCATGAATCCTTAATGGAAATCAGGACTGAACATGTAGGGTCTTGGAATTGTGCTCAAAGAACGATGGCTTTCTTTGTTAGCTGCCAATTGTGTTGGTAATGGGCTTCTGTTTTAGACACACACACACACACATGCCATTATCCATCTCTTCACTGTATTGTGTTGTTCAGACATGTGCCCTTGGCTGATAGTAAGCAAGAGGGATGGGAGGAATAGGAGTAAGCCAACAATTGTGTGAAAAGCTATGACTTAGCGTACAGTGAAATGCATTGTTCTTGGGGCGTAGCTATAATGGTATATCATCAGTTTGGTTATGCAACTGAAAAGGACATGTAAACTCAGCAAAAAAAGAAACTGACCTTTTTCAGGACCCTGTCTTTCAAAGATAATTTGTAAAAATCCAAATAACTGCACAGATCTTCATTGTAAAGGGTTTAAACACCGTTTCCCATGCTTGTTCAATGAACCATAAACAATTAATGAATATGCACCTGTGGAACAGCTTACAGACGGCAGGCAATTAAGGTCACAGCTCTGGAAACTTAGGACACTAAAGAGGCCTTTCTAAAGACTCTGAAAAACACTAAAAGAAAGATGCCGAGGGTCCCTGCTCATCTGCTTGAACATACCTTAGGCATGCTGCAAGGAGGCACGAGGACTGCAGATGTGGCCAGGGCAATAAAGTGCAATGTCCATACTGTGAGATGCCTAAAACAGCGCTACAGGGAGACAAGATGGATAGCTGATGGTCTTCGCAGTGGCAGAGCACATGTAACAACACCTGCACAGGATTGGTATATCTGAACATCACAGCTGCGAGACAGGTACAGGATGGCAACATCAACTTCCCGAGTTACACCAGGAACGCACAATCCCTCCATCTGTGCTCAGACTGTCCGCAATAGGCTGAGAGAGACTGGACTGAGGGCTTGTAGGTCTGTTATAAGGCAGGTCCTCATCAGACATCACCAGCAACAATGTCGCCTATGGGCACAAACCTACTGTTGCTGGACTAGACAGGACTGGCAAAAAGTGCTCTTCACTGACGAGTCGCGGTTTTGTCTCAGCAGGGGTGATGGTCGGATTCGCGTTTATCGTCAAAAGAATGAGCATTACACCGAGGCCTGTGCTCTGGAGCGGGATCGATTTGGAGGTGGAGGGTCCGTCATGGTCTAGGGTGGTGTCTCACAGCATCATCGGACTGAACTTGTTGTCATTGCAGGCAGTCTCAACGCTGTGCGTTACAGAGAAGACATCCTCCTCCCTCATGTGGTACCCTTCCTGCAGGCTCATCCTGACATGACCCTCCACAATGACAATGCCACCAGCCATACTGCTAGTTCTGTGCGTGATTTCCTGCAAGACAGGAATGTCAGTGTTCTGCCATTGCCAGCGAAGAGCCCGGATCTCAATCCCATTGAGCATGTCTGGGAACTGTTGGATCGGAGGGTGAGGGCTAGGGCCATTCCCCCCAGATATGTCTGGGATCTTGCAGGTGCCTTGGTGGAAGAGTGGGGTAACATCTCACAGCAAGAACTGGCAAATCTGGTGCAGTCCATGAGGAGGAGATGCACTGCAGTACTTAATGCAGCTGGTGGCCACACCAGATACTGACTGTTACTTTTGATTTTGACTCCCCCTTTGTTCAGGGACACATTATTCCATTTCTGTTAGTCACATATCTGAGGAACTTGTTCAGTTTATGTCTCAGTTGTTGAATCTTGTTATGTTTATACAAATATTTACACATGTTAAGTTTGCTGAAAATAAACACAGTTGACAGTGAGAGGACATTTCTTTTTTTGCTGAGTTTATGATGGTGAAAGTCTGAAAATTGTTTTTTTTATTTTTTATTTCCTCATTCTTTACCGTTGTAGCATACAGTTTTGTTATCAATAGTAGAGAGTCCAATGATCAAATGTTCATATGTTTAAAGTCCGTTGACATTATTCTGCATCACTGTCCATGTGGACTGATGTTTATCTTGACCCCCATATCCTGAGCTCATCTGGTTACCCTGGAACTGAAAACAAACATCAAGGAGTTCACCTGCTCCACCACATATTGAGAAATGGAACTAAATGATAATGCACCTCATGTGCATTATCATTTAAATAGCGTGACCAATGTCAATTACAGATACATCTTCTTGGAACTACTCATATTTCTGTTATTTTATTTACCTAGGCAAGTAAGTTAAGAACACATTCTTATTTACAATGACGGCCTACGAACAGTGGGTTAACTGTCTTGTTCAGGGGCAGAACGACAGATTTTTACCTTTGTCAGCTCGGGGATTCGATCAAGCAACCTTTCGGGTACTGGCCCAACGCTAACCACCTGCTGCCCCAATATTGTAGATGTATGATGTTTATTGATCATCGACATATGAGGAACAGATACCTGGGGATGCAGTACCTGTATGTACAGTTGCTGTGATAGTTTCGTCACTTCATATCTTCATTGATCTTAAAATGTATCACACTCACTCATAGGGGATGACCTAGCAAACCGATTGCGACCTCTGGATCGATGCTGCCACACAGCCCCGTATTTCTCACTATTTGTGTAGTCCCCTGCCTGGTGATGTTTGCTGAATCCCAGTAGCCTGTATCCCCACTGCTAAAATGTGCCACGTTTATCAATGTTTTCTTGCACTCAAGAAAAGAATGTCATGTTTTCTTATCTCCCATTTATGGAGATACACAGTGTGTGTGCTGTGAAAATGCTAATGCTGGGGGTGTGTCCATGTTGATGACCTTTTCTTTTTGTTGATGCACAATGTTTTCATAAATAGCGTACTGATATCCCAGGCTGTGTAATTACCGCACTACAACACACGGGAGCCTCTTTATTAGTTTTCTGACAATGGCCTGCCTCGTCACAGCCGGCGGGTAGGAAACGCACTCGTGTTGTCTTGTATATACAAAGATGATCCCCCGTATGTCGTCCTCTCTTCGAGGGCTTTCGATTAAGCTATTGCTTAAAGATGCATATTCAGTGGGACACATTCTGCCTAGATTTAGGTTCACTTTAAGGGCTGTTGAGTTACATATATTCGTCTTGTTTCATTAATAAGGGCACAATAGAACTTGTGGACGTTGTAATCATACAGCTCTATCACTGCATCTGATTAATATCAAGTAGGATAAAGGCAAAGCCAATTAACACTGAGGTTATGACTAGCTGACAATGGCTGTTGTATTATTCATGTTAGTTTCTGTTCTTTTCATTTAATCATGGCGATGATGTTCAGACATTAAACTACGAATTCAATTACCTTTTCAACAATGTACTTAGTGAGAGATACTAATTGCAAGGTAGCCTGCTCATCGACAGGTTCGTGTCAACACATCTGAATGGTCGGACCTTTGAAGAATCGGGATGAGTCTTTTGGATTGGATTATCAAACATTTACAATGGAATAGAAGGGAGATTCCATCCTTTGTTGCATCACTAGTAGCAAGGATGCTGCATTCCAAAAAAGGTCTGTGCATATGTAATTGAATCCCACTCTGTCTGTACTAGCTTTGCACTTGTCGATAAGGATCACACTCTGCAGGTTCGGCTCTTGGGATTAGGGCAGAGGCGCTTGACCTGAGAGAGGAGAGGGAAACGGTTTGCATAAAATCACAACTCCACTGAATCCATTTTGAAAAAGGCTGTGTCAACTGATTGAGGATATTGTCACATGCCCAGCCCTGGACTTAGCCTAGCTTATTGTGTCCTCAGGATACGTTTGTCAACAATTAGCTCATACAATGGTGATACAGTGCTAGATCTTTCCTCTTGATCTATCCATATACACCCACACACACCTCCGCACACTTTCCCAAACAAAAGAAACAGGGTTGCTCAAATCACGTTGGCCTAAACAACACAGTATGTCTCATCATATCGGAAAGTTAACTTGACTTTTATCATACAAGCTGAGGTTGGCCTGGCAGATAACGACATGCCCAGAAGTGCCTTGGATCAGCTATCTGGGTCCCTTGTGCCCGAATGGGATCAACACAGCAAAGGGGCTGGATGTGCCAGTTACGGAACATAATTACTACTAATGACCATTAGGAGTTCAGTTTTCACCCTCCAGGGGTTGGAGAAAGGGCTTCCGTCTTATCAGTTGATTAGAGCAAATAGAGGGGCCGGATCCTGAATGTTAAGTAAACGGGGGGCTAAAATGTGTTGCATTATCTGGGGAAGACTAATGGAGCAGCTAAAAGTCCATCTCCCACTAATGCACAGCACACATACGGAACCGCTTACAAGAGTCATCAAATCTGGACACATTTGTTCCACCCTGATATAAGTTTCAGGCTTTTGACATTTCTCCAAATTCACTCTGCAGACAATTGTTTTTCTCTGTTGCAGCACCTTGGATTTTTAGCTCTCGCATTCAAGTGTCGATATCACTGTTGTTGGTTTTCCTCCTGCTAGATTCATTTGCATATGTAAATGAACAATTGATATGGATCTTCCACTGTCAGATTAACATTTTGCATAGCAACTTGCCAAGCAAGTAATTACTTATTGACAGACTCATATTTTGGAGGAAATTATAACATGAGGTGGAAACGGGGCCAAGTTGAAAACCTCTGATTAATCAATAGGTGGACATGAGTTGCGAGAGAGATCACTGCCAATCAAGACTGGATAATTAACTTTGTGCTGCTTCAGATTCACCTCGTGTTGAGACTCATCATCATTATCAGCATCCCGTCCACCTTCAACTGCAGGCCAAAGTTGGTTGGTAACACTGTTTCACAAGTGAAGTCAAACTTTAAACTGAAGATACTCCACCTCCTAACATGCATACAATCTTTATGAACAATCGAGACTAAAATGTGGGACAATAAAATGCGCACAAAATAATGTTTGTTTTATTCACCAATGTCTTAAGGCATGTTTGCCAGGGCCACATATCCAATCTGGTGATGGCTGGACTCCAAGGCAACTCTAGCCAACCAAATGTACCATGTAACCTTGAACACGATGACCCCCTGTAACCTTGAACATTGGGAGTCACGAAAGTCAATAAGCAATTAATATCACTTTGGTCAGGCACTTAGAATTGTGACTGTGGACATTAGATCCACTGTAATTATCCCATTCATAATCCTCCATCAATAATAACATTTCCTTTGTCTGCATCAGCCTTAATTTGCGAAATATTTTCAATGTGTTTGCATCAGCCCTATTCCCCCTTTAATATCATCCTTCCCGTGAGAGTAGCACCACGAGGAAAGATAGAGAGAGAAAAATATGTGCAGCTGCGCTTTCTACCAAGTAATCGAATCCCTCAAAAAGGGTTTCATTTTTCTTCATTTCTCTTGGACCAAAGGACCTTTAAACAGACCTATGCACCAAAAGAAGGCACCATAGAACACAATTATATTTCCAATACAGTGTTGTAGAGAAAATGTAAACAGATCGCTGGCTGCAAAGCTTGCCCTCCGATTTTTCCCAAAAGACTGGTAATAAAGTAGAACAGATGTAACAGTCGAAAGAGCTTTATACCTCTGTCCTTTTCTTGCTCCAGAAATTGAAAACTGTGGGCCCGTTAGATGCTAGGAGGAGAAGGGATACTCTAGATTTATGGGAGAGGGGGATTTTGCCATGGGTGTTAATGCGGTTTGTAAATAGAATATAATGTATGAGTATAAATGGTGTTCTCCAAAGCTGACATGCCTGCTTTCACATACAATACATCTCTGTGTTTTGTCACAGGCTTAATTTCGAGTGGTTAACTGCCAGACTCTGAGGGGAAAATAAACAAACATAGTTCCCCCCAGATATCTGAACAAGTGCAAATTGGTGGCAAACTTTGATTTATAGAGTGCTTGTTGTATATTGGCAAATCTGGAATTCTCCAGGCAAGATATTTTTATCCCCATCCATTGTGTCTGAATATTCTGTTTGTTGCATTCTGTCTTGGGGCAGCATTTGTTTTATGTCTGATTTTGTTTTCCTGTTTAAACCCCAATCCTTATGATGCACAAACACTAGTGAGCTGCTTATCATCATTGTCTGGCTTTGGTTACAACTACTGATGTATTTAATGACTAGTGGGGAAAGTTATGGAAGGCATACAATTAGTGCCTCAGGACAAATCATATTTTTGTCGTCGTTGTTCAATGACCAGAAAAGTATATCTGAAAACAAATATTGCCTTTTAGCAAAAAAATATACAATATTGTTAATTATAGTGTCTTTGCACAGTTACAGTTCTTTGCATATTTAATTGGAGCGGAAATGCCTCTGTATGTGTGGAAGGGTTGGATATAGAAGATAGAATCTGTCAAATAATACAAGTATCCTCTTAGGAAGCATTGTGATATGAGCCATTTGTCACCATGAGCAAAAAGTGTCCCATTAAAATGTGAATGCCAATTAGCAAAAACAAATTCCATCCCCCAAAACACATTAATTAGACAATAGTTTTTGTTCATTTCCTTCTCGATTCACTTGTCGTTTTGTGGTAGTAATTAAGTGTTGAATAAAACACATTTCGGTATAGCTTCGTTTAACATGCTACTGATGCCTTGGGATTCATTTCCGGCTCAGACCATGTAGGCCATATGATCTACTGTCCTGACCTTTAGCATATGAATCCAATCTTGTGGAGTTAGTCACTTAGCCGGGAGAAGTCTTCTGCAGGCAGTTAAAGTGTAAAGTGACGATCTCAACTGACCTAGCCCTCTGATGTGTGTAAATCAGGGAGCTGGGTCGGGCCAGGCACTCTGGCAAGCAACTCTGGGAATGCCAGGCAGTGTGACTTCACTTTCTGAGAGGACTAGCAAGCCACTGAAGAACAAGTAATCCGTCTGCTCTGACACTGACACTGTAAAGGTTGTCCTCAGGCAAGGACTCCCTCTGTACAGCATGAGGAGTAGGTGTTAGCAGGAAAGTGTCATGGGCTTTCTCTTTTCCTCTCTTTTTATCGCAAACACACTTTCTCTCTCTCTCACACACACACACACACACACTGGTACATAGAGTGGTGGCTACGAAGACGAGGTTAGTCTAGCACCATCTGCCATATACAGCAAGTTCCGAAAATAACAATCAATTTTCAACAAATCACTGCAGATTTTGTGCGTGGATTTGTTGATTTGTTGTCAGGGGAATTTATATATTGACTTCTGATCTTCTGAATAGGATATGAGGAGATCTACCCCATTGTAACTTCAACTAAATTGACTGTATCTATTGTATGTCATGTATTAAAGCTATGCCTCATGTAGGCACCAGAAACCTATTGGTTTCCCATTTGTGACTGAATTATCCCAGTTTGTTTGCTAGTTTTCTTTCTACCAGCTTTGCCCCTTGAATATAAGTATTATGTTGTGATCCCTCCAATAACAAGCTGTTTGAGGTCTAGCTGGTGCCCCAGTTAGAGAAGGCATGAAGTTACTGTAAGTTAGTTTAATGGCGGGCGCCTGGTAACCGTGCATGGTCATGAACAGGCTGTTTTGAACAATGGCTAATCAAAAGCTCCACAGTGTGAGTGACAGCATCAAAGTGGATCTGCATACTGGGGGAATTCTCCAACTTTCTGATTCTCTGCAATTAAGTCTGTGTGGGAAAAAAATGCATGCTGTGATGATTTCTTTCACCAGGCACAAACAACACGAACACTTCTCAATTCTGCTGTTGTGCTTGTGTACATTATTCTCAACCCCAGGAGAGCTAGGAGTTGAGAGAATTAAAAAGGAAGAGAGGGAACTGAAGGGTGGGGAGAGGGAAAAATGCAATATTTTCATGTTTTATTGTTGCAGAGCCTTTTTACAGCAGTAACAATGTTAGACAAATTATACACCGCACAAGGAAACGCTGTTCTTGGTCGATTATGACCACACAGGCCCCAAATAAGATCTGTTTTTTGACCTAAAATACTTGGAATTGATCGTTTCTGGCTTTAAAATGTCTTGGAAGAAGTATCTCTATCTCCATTTATTTGCTCTAAATGTATCAAGATATGGCATGTAACTCTTCTTTTCTCTCCCTCTATGTACAACTCCATATTTGTTTTTTTATCCTCCCGTACAGGTATTACAGGTCAGTAGATTTCATCACCCCATTTCTGTGCATGTAAGCATTTTTGTAAGCATCTGGAGCGACTTGGATATTGGAACCTGTTATAGAAGACAGAGAAGCATTGGACAATGGTGAGATTGACGAGTGTTTGGGTGTTTTCCCTGTGACCCTTCCGCATCTGGCAGGAACAGAGTCAGGCAGGTGTGACAGCCAGAATCCATCTCCCAGTCAGGGGTAATAGGGAGGGACACTCATACAGAGACAACCCCCTCCCCCTTCCTGTTCTAGCCATCATTCCAGGAAGGACTCTATTTGTTTCAGTATCTTCCAGTAGTCTATTGGTCTGCTCTCTTATATGATTAGGACGACTTATGGCATGCTTTCTGACACGTTTTCTCTGTAAAAGACTGCTGCTTTCAAGTAACTACACTGATTCCATAGTGTAGTAAAATATACACTACATGGCCAAACGTATGTGAACATCTCCTCATTGAACATCTCATTCCAAAATCATGGGCATTAGTATGGAGTTGGTCCCCCTTTGCTGCTGTAACAGCCTCCACTCTTCTGGGAAGGCTGTCCACTAGATGTTGGAACATTGCTGCGGGGACTTGCTTCCATTCAGCCACAAGAGCATTAGTGAGGTCGGGCATTGATGTTGGGCGATTAGGCCTGGCACACAGTCGCTGTTATAATTCATCCCAAAGGTTTTCGATGGGGTTTAGGTCAGGGCTCTGTGCAAGCAAGTCAAGTTCTTCCACACCGATCTCGCCAAACCATTTCTGCATGGACCTCACTTTGTGCATGGTGGCATTGTCATGTTGAAACAGGAAAGGGCCTCCCCAAAACTGTTGCCACAAAGTTGGAAGCACAGAATCGTCTAGAATGTCATTGTATGCTGTAGTGTTAAGATTTCCCTTCACAGACCATTATTCCTCCACCACCAAACTTTACAGTTGGCACTATGCATTGGGGCAGGTAGCATTCTCCTGGCATCCGCCAAACCCAAGTCTATTCTTTTGTTATTTATTGAGAGGTTGCACAGGTGGGCGTCTGCAGTCGCAATGGTCTGACTTTTTTCCGTGGGAGGGAGCCCTAAATAAAGGTTGTTTCACTGCATGTCTCTCTTAGTGCTCTGTAATGTATGTCATGACTCATTGTACAGTACATGAGGGTAAAGTCCCCTAGAAGTGTACTGGTTAAATTTATCCTAGAATAACAGTCTTTAATTTTTCTGGAATTATTATTCTGATAAATGTATTTTAGCCTATTGTCACGTCGATAGGTTGATAGGCTGTTTGAGAAGGTTTGAATCCTAAGCAACCTGCCTACACATTGTTTGAAGTACAGTAGACCAACATAGTAACTGTAGTAGGCAAAGCTATATGCAGAATAATCTTGGTAGAGCATATCACTGGAATTAAGGGGCCTTGCCCGAACCCTGAAAAACAGCCCCAGACATTATTCCTCCTTCACCAAACTTCACAGTTGGCACCATGCATTGGGGCAAGTAGCATTCTCCTGGCATCTACCAAACCCATAGTGAAGCATGATTCATCACTCTAGAGAACGTGTTTCCACTGCTCTAGACTCCGATGGCAGCGAGCTTTACACCACTCCAGCCGATGCTTGGCATTGCGCATGGTGATCTGAGGCTTGTGTGCGGCTGCTCGGCCATGGAAACCCATTCATGAAACTCCCTACAAACAGTTATTGTGCTGACGTTGCTTCCAAAGGCAGTTTGGAACTTGGTAATGAGTGTTGCAACCATGGACAAATTATTTTTATACGCTACGTGCTTCAGCACTCGATGGTCCCGTTCTGTGAGCTTGTGTGACCTACCACTTTGTGGCTGAGCCGTTGTTGCTCCTAGACGTTTCCACTTCACAATAACAGCACTGACAGTTGACCGGGGCAGATCTAGCAGGGCACAAATTTGACAAACTGACATGTTGGAAAGGTGGAATCCTATGACGGTGCCACGCTGAAAGTCTCTGAGCTCTTCAGTGTGAACCATTCTACTGCCAATGTTCGTCTATGGCTGTGCGTTCGATATTATACACGTCAGCAACGGGTGTGGCTGAAATAGCCGAATCCACTCATTTGAAGGAGTGTCCACATTACTTTTGGTGATGTAATGTATTTCCATGAATAGGTAATACGGTAATGCATGTATCTTCTGAAATGTACTGTACTGTACTTTATCCCAAGATAACATTACTAGACAAGCTCTGTTTCATAGGGTACTTTCAGCAGATCATATCTAAGTCATTTAATACTGTAGTAAATAAAATGACTAATTGCAGTCATGTAGACTGTCTCTCTTGGTGGTAAAAACAGCTCTATGCCTTGTGGCCGAACAGCATTGTTCGGGTGTGTAACTCTGGAGCCCTGGAGTGTTGTCCTGTCAGTGGCATGGAAAATCCCTTTGTGGCTCAGCTCTAATGTAAATCACAGGTAAGGGGACCCTGAGCCTGGCTGATGTACCAGCAGTGTGCCGTGAAATCTCTGTTGACATTACCTTATGGGCAATTCCAGAAAGAGAGAGAGAAAAAAAGACACATGAACAATTCAAAAAGTCAGTTTTGACTCCTGTCTCTTTCACTATGGAACTGAATTTAATTACAGTAAAAGGCTCGACTTTTTCCTATTTACCAGCTGTCATCTGCACATTCCCAGAACTGAGGACACCATCCCTGACAGTAACTAGTTATAAAAATAACTCCTAATTTACCTGCTCGTTCTTACATTTACAATACCCCAAAGACCTAACCCGTTTTCTTATTTTTTCCTGGGTAACCTTTTAAACAGACTAAGATATTTCCCAGATTTGATGGGGAGAGAAAAGCAGATAACTTTAAAATGAAGTGAGGTAGCTAGGGAGATGAGTTACATGAAGCAATTTCTACGTTCTTCGGCACCGTAGGGAGGAAGAAATTGCTCTCTTTCTGTAGCATATAACAATATTTAGTTGAAATGATCTCGACTGAAGTGCTGGACTAAAATGGGAGCACTTTATATGAATGTTCAGGACCTTGTCTGTTATTTTGCTGCATTCTTTTGAGTGGTGCAGTGTGATGTAAAAGGTCAGCCGTTTTGCATTGGGATAAAGTTATGTAATTTTGGATAGGTCCTGAACTGTGTCTCAGAGCTACAACGATAATGTACTTAGATGGCTGAGTTTCTCCCCAAAAAAAGAAGAAAAAACAGCATCACTGCTGTCTGTGGGAGGGTATGGTGATGTTTCTTTCCCTGGTCAATGGTTCCTTCTTCTCAGCAGTGTGAAACACACGCACACAAGCATGACTCACGCAGACAGTGCTTCAGCCTGTAAGCGGCCGTCCACTCGGAAGTGACGTGACGTCTTCCAACACAGGTTTTTGTAATCCCACGTTCCAACTCGACGACCTGCGTTGACGGTGCTAATCGAGGGACCTTTTCCATCCCCTAGCTATCTGAAGGGAGCTGCCAGCTGCTGCTGTGAAGAGCACTGCTTAACTGTTTTCCGCTACAGCAAAGCATCCCTTTTTTTGGGTTTTCCATCCAAGAACATAAAACGATGCTGTTATTTGCATATCTAATGAGAGTCGAAAAGCTAAGCTTCTTAATTAAGGGGGGCGGGGGATATAAATCTAACCAACAACAGCAATATTTCTAGATGTATTTACATGCCTGTAGATACATTTCTCTCTGATACCTGTACAATATCCCAATGGAGAGATACGCAAGCCTTGTTTCTATATGAAATCCAGGTGTTGCTGTGTGTTTATTGCTGGATTGGCATACTTAGTTTAATATTCCTGCTAGCCCGCCACAGGGTACAGATACATGTTTTTAGTGCACTTGTGGCCTACTTTTTTTCAGTAGGACACACGTACAATTTATTCCCGACAGAGAAAACTCTTTAACTCAAGTTGTCCATGACGCCTCTGGTCAAGGACTCAAAAGTCTGTTCTTCCATCATTGAAATGTTTGCGTAATGTTCTGACTCCCCCCCCCCCGTGGGAGGGAGCCCTAAATAAAAGTTGTTGCACTGCATGTCTCTCTTAGTGGTTGGTAATGTATGACATGACTCATTGTACAGAACATGGGGTTAAAGTCCCCTAGAAGTGTACTGGTTCAATTTATCCTAGATTAACATCCTTTAATTTTACTGGAATTGTTATTCTGATAAATGTATCATTAGCCTATAGTCACGTCAATAGGTTGATGGGCTGTTCGATGGGCTGTTTGAGAAGGTTTGAATCCTAAGCAACCTGCCTACACATTCTTTGAAGTACAATAGACCAACATAGCTACTGTAGTAGGTCAAAGCTATGTGCTGGAAAACCTTGGAAGAGCATTTAAAACATAGTTTTCTGAGTTTAATTGACACACGTAATAATAGTGTGTTTAACTGTTGACCATGTTTGGGGAGAAAGTTACAAAACAAAAAATCCTGTATAATACTCTGTAAATTAGAGTAGGCCACAGCTACGTTTCTACTCAACAGTCCAACATGAAGAACAGCAGCTCCATTGTCTAAAGGGCAATTCAGAATCCAAAGCTGTGGTTTGCCCTGTGGTCCATTGTAACAAATCCATTTGATTTTGCAACCACCATTCGCTTAGACACACAGCCGCGACCGTGCACCTCCCCAACATTCCTAACCGACGTGGCGGCGGTTGGGGAAATGGCTTGAGACGTGCAAGAATTTGAAAAGTATTCAAGTTAACGGTCCAATATTCAAGAACACTGGTGTGTGGTATGCGTTTTTGGACTCCGATAAGCACTCAACCCTTAAAAATGTGTTGCTTTGCAGTGGTGTCATTTACAAGATCACATTGCATGTTGTACTGGAGAATGAGATGCCTATCTTCTATCTTCTAACTAATTCATTCAGTTGTTTAATATTTAAAAAACAAAAGATGGTTGAAATATGAATTAGAAACCCAAGCAGCGCCATCTGGACAACAATAACAATCCATCATAACGAAATGATGCATCAAATTACACTTGCAACAGGTTCCATCTGTACCTTGCGAAATCAATCTCATTCTGATTTGAGTAGGTCACCTGCCTGGAAAAAAGAAAACAATTTGCTCCTTGATTATTGTTGTTTGGTTCTGGCTTCTCCCCTAGCCTGTGGTGTGTATATTTAGGCTCATAGGTAGGATAATCATACTGTGGAGGAGGTTAAGGCTAAAAACCTACCCCCGTTTAACAGACCGCACAGCATCCATCTCCTAATGAATTTTTACTGCTGCGGCTCCTTTGTCTCTGCACTCTACATAATGCAGAGGTTTCTGCCCGGGCTAAGACCTTGTTACACAGAATCTCAGAGAATGCATATGGAATGGCGATACAATGGATAGATATACTCATTGCGTCAAGTGCATTGACTTGACTTTACAGTTAAATATTTTTATAGCACACTTGTGAAGGCGTCAGTAGCAGATTGATTGGCTCAGGTTCGGAAATTGTAACAAATTAAATGAACAGTGGGAATGACACAATAGGGATAGTTTCTTACGTACCAAAGGTTATTCCCTCACTATAGCGTGTAAGGCCTTTAAAGTGTACTGCAAAATCATTTTCCATTTCCAAGTTTCTCTCAGCAGGCAGTCAGCCTGAAATACACCCTCCTCTCTCTCTCACACACACACACACACACACACACACACACACACACACACACACACACACACACACACACACACTACAAACTCCTCACGAACGCACACACACACACGGACGCATGCATGCACACACACACACACACACACACACACACACACACACACACACACACACACACACACACACACACACACACACACACACACACACACACACACACACACACTACAAACTCCTCACACACCACACACACACCACACACACACACACACACACACAAAACACTCACACTACACCCTCCTCACACACCACACACGCACACACACACACGCACACACACACACACACACACACACACACACACACACACACACACACACACACACACATACACACACTCACAAACAACATATTTTCATGGATGAGTACATCTAATTGCATTGGCCTCTTAGACTAAAGGTAGCCAAATCATTTGCTCTGTGATCCTTTTGCCTTTGAATTAATCTTGAGAAGCAATAGTCTGGCCCAACAATAACACAACGGTTGCCATTTCTTCCTCTTCTCCTCCTCAATAGGGTTCTGCTTTGAGAGGTTGCACCATTCAAGACAGTGGATCTGACTTTATTTATTGTAACTCATTGTTGGAGTAGTGTGGTTCTCACTGAGGACATTTTTGGCAGATTTGATTAAAATGGTACTTTCATGGGATGGACTGCAGGGAAAATTGTCCCCAAGAATAGCTAAGTGTATCATATATCATGCATCGAGCCATCTGTTCCTTATATTCAAATGTTATTGCAATATTTAGAATTACAGATTATTCATGTAGGTGTAATTAACAAATTAAATCTTTCTAATGAAAAACTGTCTGTATAAATTGGTAGACTTCTTGCTCAGAATCAAGTAACTACAGTAAGTAATTCCTTAGCGTAGCCTTAAGGTAAAGTGGAATATGCTTTATATATACATTACCAGTCAAAAGTTTGGAAACACCTACTCATTCAATGGTTTTTCTTTATTTTTACTATTTTATACATTGTAGAATAATAGTGAAGACATCAAAACTATGAAATAATGCATATTGAATCATGTAGTAACCAAAAAAGTGTTAAACAAATCAAAATATATTTAATATTTTAGATTCTTCAAAGCAGCAACCCTTTGCCCTGATGACAGCTTTGCACACTCTTGGCATTCTCTCAACCAGCTTCATGAGGAATGCTTTTCCAACAGTCTTGAAGGAGTTCCCACATATGCTGAGCACTTGTTGGCTGCTTTTCCTTCACTCTGCGGTCTAACACATCCCAAACCATCTCAATTGGGTTGAGGTTGAGTGATTGTGGAGGCCAGGTCATCTGATGCAGCACTCCATCACTCTTCTTGGCCGAATAGCCCTTACACAGCCTGGAGGTATGTTTTGGGTCTTTGTCCTGTTGAAAAACAAATGATAGTCCAACTAAGTGCAAAGCAGATGGGATGGCGCATCACTGCAGAATGCTGTGGTAGCCATGCTGGTTGTGCCTTGAATTCTAAATAAATCACTGACAGTGTCACCAGCAAAGCACCCCACACCATCACACCTCTTCCTCCATGCTTCACGGTGGGAACCACACATGCAGAGATCAACCAAAAATCTCAAATTTAAACTCATCAGATTTCCACCAGTCTAATGTCCATTGCTCATGTTTGTTGGCCCAAACAAGTCTCATCTTATTAATGGTGTCCTTCAGTAGTGGTTTCTTTGCAGCAATTCAACCATGAAGGCCTGTTGCACGCCGTCTCCTCTGAACAGTTGATGTTGAGATGTGTCTGTTACTTGAACTCTGTGAAGCATTTATTTGGGCTGCAATCTGAGGTGCAGTTAACTTAACTTATCCTCTGCAGCAGAGCTAAATCTGGGTCTTCCTTTGCCCTGGCGGTCCTTCATGAGAGACAGTTTCACCATAGCACTTGATGTTTTTTGCAACTGCACTTGAAGAAACTTTAAAAGTTCTTGACATTTTCTGGAATGACTGACCTTCATGTCTTAAAATAATGATGGACTGTCGTTTCTATTTGCTCATTTAATCTGCTCTTGCCATAATATGTACTTGGTCTTTTACCAAATAGGGATATCTTATGTAGTACATTTTTTATTTATTTAACCTTTATTTAACCAGGTAGGCCAGTTGAGAACAAGTTTACAACTGCGACCTGGCCAATATAAAGCAAATCAGTGCGACACAAACAACAACACAGAGTTACACATGGAATAAACAAACATACAGTCAATAACACAATATAACAGTCTATATACAGTGTGTGCAAATGAGGTAAGATAAAGGAGATAAGGCAATAAATAGGCCATAGTGGCGGAAAAATTACAATTTAGCAATTAAACACTGGCGTGATAGATGTGCAGAAGATGCATGTGCAAGTAGAGATACTGGGGTGCAAAGGAGCAAAAAATAAATACACTATGGGGATGAGGTAGTTGGAAGGGCTATTTACAGATGGGCTACGTACAGGTGCAGTGATCTGTGAGCTGCTCTGCTTAAAGTTAGAGAGGGAGATATGAGTCTCCAGCTTCAGTGATTTGGGTATACCACTCCTACCTTGTCACAACACAACTGATTGGCTCAAATGCATTAAGAAGGAAACATATTCCACAAATTAACAAGGCAATTGAAATATATTCCAGGTGACTACCTCATGAAGCTGGTGGAGAGAATGCCAAGAGTGTTCAAAGCTGTCATCAAGGCAAAGGGTGGATACTTTGAAAAATCTAAAATATGTTTTGATTTGTTTGATGTCTTCAGTTTTATTCTACAATGTATAAAATAGTAAAAATCAAGAAAAACCCTTGAATGAGTGGTGTCCAATCTTTTGACTGGTTCTGTATATGATGCCATGTTTTTAGAACTACATCCCCTATGATGGCATCTGTGACCTAATACAGTGAGAAATTGTTACAGTGACCAATGGACATCATATCTGACCTTTTATCTGATCGTGATCTAATCAAATAAGAACGTATAGGAAATAGTCATTCTCATTATCTTACCAGTTGTAAACAGGGTTTCAGTCTGATCATACTTGCTCATATGTTGCTTTTCATGTCAGTTTGTGAACCACACACAGATAGCCCACATCCAAATTTCTTAGGATGTAAAAAGCAAGTATTTTAGGATGAATTTCACCACACAAATCAGCATATAAGGATTTAAGCTTCCAGGGCAAACTGCACAAAGAAACCCTGGCTAATTGAGCCTTGCGATGAGATTCAGATGGGGAACTGCTCTGACATGCTAGACGCCAGCTGACACCCAGCCTTACAGGGTGACAGGGCCCCCTCTCCCTCACACTCCCTCACCCTGCAGAGAGGAGCAGCACATGCCCTCTCCACCACTTGCCCTGACAAGGAGCAAAATCATTAATTCGCCATGTAGGGCTTAACGCTACACTTAAGTGTGGAGCCTGAGGCCGAGGGGAATGAAATATTCCTCATTAGAATGCACTATTGTTCCAGCGACTGCTATGAAAGCTCATCTTGAGTATGGAGTGGCATGTTTTCTCCTGAGCTTGACAGTAAAAGCAGCCACATGTGGCAGTGATTGAGGGTACAGTGGGAAGGGGGTCTGATTCCCCTCATTGTGCATTGGGATTCACAATGAAGCAGTGAACTATAACGCAGGCCAATAAGCATGATGTCTGAGTTCTTACATGTAGAGGGGTTTCTAATAAACATAGATACATAGATGCATGATGGGAAGTCCGGATATGTGAGCAGTTTTCATTATCATGCAAGGCTGCGGTTGTGACATTGCTATTGGGTTATTTTCCAGTCGTTAATCTACTTATGCTTATTTAGTGCAGACTTAGTCTTTTTTTATTGAATTTTTTGGTTTAAACTTCATTTAACTCAAAGTGCAGTTTGAGGGTTTGAGTGGTTGAGTGTCTGTACCATATAACGTTATTGTTGCAATTGCGAATGTGGACAGAACAGTTTTAATGAACACAAAACGGTTAAGGTTAAAGGTTAAGGTTGTGGTGAAAAGATCATCCTACAAGAGGGAAAGAGGTACCATTTACACTGGACAGTATGCACTGTATCTAGAAACATTCTGGTGAGAATGGGTTTCTCACAGTTTACTGTACATACATACTATGAGGGGAGGGGGGGTTGATATTTATTTTTGTTCCATGATTAGAATAATTGATACAATTATACCAAGAAGACTTCATGTATGGTTCCATGTATGGTTCTTCTTTGCTGGCTTTGTATTTTAACACACACACACACACACACACACACACACACACACACACACACACAGCCTCCAAGTAAACCGACATGCATTCATTTGGGCTCATTTAAGAGGTTTCGTAGTGTGTGGAATGTTGTGAAGCTGTTGTGTTAATGAGCCACATCTTTCATGTGAAATGATGGCACAATTAGGAAAACAAAAGTGCAAGGTGTGACAATTTAAGTGAATATGCTTTGTCAGTGTCTGTGAACAGCACGTTTGAGACAGTATATGCATAAAAACGGGTTTATAAAACAATCGTGGAGGCTTTATAGAGGTCTGGATTTCTGTACACACATTTTACCTTGTTACTCTGTCCCCAAACATGGTCTCAAAGGAATACCTCTGGCAAATTTCAGGGCAGAAAATGAAATGGAAGTTGCTGAATAGGATGTTCTGGCGCAAGATCTTTACAAAAATACAAATTAGAAAGAGGACCTCTTCTGGCCATGTTTCAGACCAATGCTGAACATTGTCCAATTTGCAAATGTTCTACTTTAAGATCCCCCCTACAATCCTTAGTTACTTACCTTTGGGATCAAGATCCTAATATATGGATAGAATAAAACCAGCCATATCCGCTCCTCATTTGAGGAAGAAGAAAAAAACCTCCAACTGTCTCTTACCGTGGAGCTCCAGTTCTCTTATCATCTTATTCCCTATGAATCTCTTTAGTCGTTTTAAACATGAAAAGGGTTGTCTGTACTTGAATCCGCTAATGTTCACACAATGTGTGCTCGCTTGCCAGATGGCAGTGTCAAAGACCTTGACAGGTGACTCTATACATAGGCAGTGATGGGAAAAAGTACTCAAATCTCATACTTGAGTAAAAGTAAAGACACCATTAATAGAAAATGACTCAAGTAAGAGTGAAAGTCACCCAGTAAAATACTCCCTGAGTAAAAGTCTGAGAGTATTTGGTTTTAAATATACTTAAGTATCAAAAGTAAATGTAACTTCTAAAATATACTTACGTATCAAAAGTTCAAGTAGATGTTAATCAAACCAGATGGCAAGATTTTCTTGTTTTATGAATGTATGGATAGCCAGGAGCACACTCCAACACTCAGACATAATTTACAAACAAAGCATTTGTGTTTCGTGAGTCCGCCAGATCAGATGCATTAGGGACGACTAGAGATGTGCTCTTGATAATTCTGTGAATTAGACACTTTTCCTGTCCTGCTAAGCATTCAAAATTTAAATAGTACATTTGGGTGTCAGATAAAATATATGAAGTAAAAAGTACATATTTTGTTTAGGAACGTAGTGGAGTAAAACTATAAGTTGTCAATAATAGAAGTAGTCATGTAAAGTACAGATACCCCCAAAAATGACTTAAGTAGTACTTTAAAGTATTTTTACTTCAGTACTTTTACACCACGGATTTATAGGAAATGAAAGTGTTTGAGGTTGTTTTGAAAGAAAAAAAACTCTGGCCATAGAGTGTTATTCGCACTAATGTGTACTGGCATTACTATTTGTATACTGTGCTTCATGATAAGATAATAAGGTAGACATGACCCACTTTCTATAGTGTATCAGTTCACCGTAAACTTTGTTCTCAGTGGGCTTCAGTTATCAATATGTACAAAAAAACATTTATAACTACCCCAGTCGCGCCAACATTGGTTTTCAACATTCATAAAACTCTTATCAATTAACTTAAAAGATTATGCCAGTGATATAAGAATACATTGTGACGCTTACCAATTCATTCCTTTTTTTTCCAGCTACACACAGATTTGGATGTTGGCAGCACACCAATAAAGTATGTCCTGGCTGGCGAGGGGGCGGGTACCATCTTTGCCATCAACGAGATTACGGGAGATATTCACGCCATGAAGAGACTGGACAGAGAGGAGAAGGCAGAGTACACGCTTACAGCACAAGTCACGAACAGAGACACCGATCAACCCCTGGAACCGCCCTCGGAGTTCATCATAAAGGTGCAGGATATCAACGACAATCCGCCACAGTTCGTTGAAGGCCCCTACCGGGCCTCTGTCCCAGAGACGTCTCAAGTGGGTAAGTCAAGTGAAGGCCTTCAACTTCTCTTTCTGCGGGCATACAAACTCACCTCTACATCATTTGAAAATAGAACCTTTATTTACATGTAATTGTAGGGTATTTGGGTAACTGTTGTGATATGTAATACCCACATTTCTGTTTTGATAACATTGGTCATCATTGGAATACACACTTTTTTCCTGACTTTTCAATTGCATGTTACCATCATGAATTCCATGTTGTCATATTATTATTTAACCTTCATTTAACTAGGGGAGTCAGTTAAGAACACGTTCTTATTTCCAATGACAGCGTAGTAGCAGTGGGTTATCTGCCTTGTTCAGGGTAGAACAACAAATTTTTACTTTGTCAGGACGGGGAATCGATCTTGCAACCTTTCGGTTACTAGTCCAATGCTCTAACCACCAGGCTACTTGCCGACCCTAATATTAAGTATGGTCTTCAGTGTTGAGTAGTAACAATTCCTGCAAGGGGATAGCATATATGCTTTCAACACAACGTTTGACATATTCCTTAACAATATTGTATATAACCACTACAAAACCTTTTGTATGTAACAGTATGTTAATATATTCATATATTCACATATTTATTTCAGCCAAGCATTCAAATTAGTGGTGCCTGATCACACATTTCAAATATAGCACACACAGTTAGCAGTACCTGAAAATGAATCGGCTCATGTATTTCGAGGGTCTCAGTACTGACCTTGGAATGGTTACCTAACTGTGAGTATTTTGTAGAAAATCAGAAACAAGTGGGAGAGCAGGATGCATCTCTTCATCTTTTTGACATGCTGCCTTCAGAAAGAGGCATATAGTGGTGTGGTTATTTGTTGGGTACTGTTGTTCCCTATCATGATGCTGACATAAGTCAGATATGATTTTACTATGACTGCAAACACATATTGCAGCCACCAACATTGCAGTTTTCTCTTAGTGTGTTGTTCTCAATTGAAATGCTCATTGTATTTATCCAAGGGTGTTGACAGTGAAGTGAAGGGAATTGTTAGTAGTGGGTTGAAAAGCAAAGTGCTAGTTGACTGCAGAGACTGGGATTTGGCAAAGGGAATGCAATATAAAAATTGAAGTTTCTGGCTTTTGTGATTGTTGCTTTGTCACTGCTGATTAATTAAACATTCACCAATGTTCTCTTGTTAGCTTGAAAGGCTTTTTGAAAGGACTTGTTTTGGCCTTGTTAAGTTTTTATGTGTTGTGGCGCTATCAAAAGCTCTGGACATAAAGACACAAACAAACATTGGAGTCTTTTTTCATCTCCCGTCTCATATTCATAAATCATTTGCGTTTCATTTCTATCACACTAAAATAAGATTTCATACAGAACTCATACTCTATTTTCTAATTGTGCTTTAAAATTCCAATAACGTCTACTGCGAAAACAGAGGAAAAGAAACTCTTATGAACATAGACTGTTGGATTTCTGACAAAAACATGTAACTCAAAACTATTAAAAAGGGCTTGAAGTAAATTCAAAAACCGGAAGCTGTTATATGGAGCTTTAACAAACAAAGGTGAGCTTTTAACATGTTTGGGCTGACATGCCTCTCATAGTACACATTGAAACACAGGCTTGACAATGCCTCAGTGTGTCATCACTACCTTGGCAGGCAGTTACCGCTAGAAAAAAATATGTGACATGTGCTTGTAAGGGCTTCATGTTTCCAGTGTGCAGGTGAGCACAAAGGTTAATAGAACATGCCTGAGAATGCCTTGTTCTTTCTGAAGGTGAGCTGGATAAGAAACGTGGCTTTGTTCACTTCATGTTATGTCATTTATTGAAAAACAAATCAAATAAAGCCATTTACAGTTTGGGTTTTGTTTATTGGTGTACTGACATTGTCAAGCCCTGATCTGTTTCACCTGTCTTGGTGATTGTCTCCACCCACCTCCAGGTGTCTCCTGTTTTCCCCATCAGTCCCCGGTGTATTTATCCCCGTGTTCCCTGTCTCTCTGTGCCAGTTTGTCTTGTTTTGCCAAGTCAACCAGCGTTTCTCCTAGCTCCTATTTTTCCCAGTTTCTGTTTTTTCTTAGCCCTCCTGGTTTTGACCCTTGCCTGTTCTGACGCCGAATCCGTCTGCCTGACCACTCTGCCTGTTCTGACTTCGAGCCTGCCTATCCCCTTGTACTGTTTGGACTCGGACCTGTTCACTGAACCCCTGTCTGTCCTGACCTCGAGCCTGCCTATCCCCTGGTACTGTTTGGACTCTGACCTGGTTTATGAACTCTCGCCTGTCCCCGACCTGTCTTTTGCCTACCCCTCTTGGTGTAATAAATATCGGCGCCCATGCCTCCTGTGTCTGCATTTGGATCTCGCCTTGTGCCCTTATAAACATTCTCCATTGAAGACGTAAGAGTGCAGAGTACATGTCATGACATTTATTTTACTTACTTCCTTGGTGATGTGCATTCAACCTACAGGAGATGTTCCTCTTATCTTACTCTGATCTCATTCCCTGACTGTAACACTTAATGATCTCATTCTAAGAGGACATTAGAGCATTAAACATTTTTTTCTTCAACATTATCTCAAATGGGAAGTTGTTGGGGTGTTTGTCATATTAATATTGCTTACATCTTCATATTAACCTTTGAGTGTGGGCAAATAAACAATCAAACAAGCACCAAATATCCTGTTAAAGGTTTTATATGATTATATATTAATATTTAATACACTATACTCATCCATTCATTTCTTGATACTGGACAGCTGAAAATGCTGTATCTATATTCACAATATTTATATATTTAAAGTGGTCTTAAATTCTAAATGAGTTTGTTACAAGGGGAATTATGTATCATTTGCACAGATTGGACAAATCTCATTGGATTATTGGATCCGTTCTCTTGTTAATGGGGTCTTTGACTTTAAGGCCAAGACAAGCAAGCAAATTCCCTCACTAGGTCCTTCAACCATATGCCGGAATTATAGAGCTCCCTGCCTTCTGGAGCTAACAAGGGGATTGTGATGTAGTTTAAATTACAGAGTCTGCTTAAAGTGACGACTCAGGTAATGAGAATCAGGTCGTCCGACCCTCCTCTCTACCAGAGAAAGGGTGTGAATGACAATAATTGCTACACAGAGAAATAAACTTGGAAAGTTGTTTTGCCGTCTCAAACTCCAACGTGAGGCCTCGGGAGCCTTGCCTGAGCCTGCTTCATTATCAAGGCGATTAATAAAGCTGGTGGAGAGACAGATGGCATGTCGCTCCTCAGCCCTCCTCTCCTCGCAGCGCGGCCGCTCTCAACCCCCCTGTAAAATGAGCCTGTGTACAGAAGCACCAGGCGTGCAAACGTGTCAGGATCTGCTAAATTGGAGCGCAGACATAAAATTGAAGTGACATTAATAGATTACCTGGAGTTCATTTGCATTTTGAGAGTTATTATGAACATCGGTAACAGGACTAACAGGCACGGTCTGTGGCTCTAATGATATTTTTGATTATGCACTGATCAATGATGGCAGCTTGGGAAATAAGTAAAGAGTTGTCATCATTGATTTTGACTTGATCAAGGAGAGACATATGGAAATGAGTGCTACATGCAGACATCCATTGGGCTTCCAATTTACAGTATACGTACATTAGACCCCTCATTTTAATATTAGCACACCTTCATAAATTAAACATGTACAGAGTGAAACATAACACGTTTTTTACAAAAAAGCAAAGGGACGCAGGTGAACTCAGATATGGGCCACATTAGTCACCTGTGAGATGATCTTACACACAATACTTCAACACATTACAGGACAGCTGGACTATTTTTGATACCCTTCCACGCTCCATTTAGGCCAGATGTGCAATACATTGACTGCCTTGATTTCATCGAACATATGGTCTTTGTAATTTAACGCTGATCTTGCTGTCAATTCTGAACAAAACCGTGGCTTTGGAGCAGTGGCAAAGGGAACATTGTAGCTTAATTTGAGGGTCATCGTCTTAACTTTGAAAACATTCATTTTTAGACCATGGTCTTCAACTGTAACAACTTGGTGGAGAACGTTGGTGGAGGGCTTCTGTTTGGTGCGACTCGCCTCTCCGATTCAGGACTCTAGGTTCTGGCAGATGGGCAGGGAGGCAGGAGGTTGTGGGCCTTTAACACTGTCTGCAGCTGGACCATCGCAGAGTCACATCTGCCGTGCAGGCCAGGCACGGTGCTGTAGAAGGCCAATGGCCTCAGCTGAGGCAGGGGTTAGGCCTGTGAACCTGATGTGACTCTCTCAGCCCAGCCAGCCCTTTCGGTGCTGCTAAATAGGGACAGGACAGGAGTCCAAGGCAGAGGAGATTTCACAGACAAGCTGGGCCTAGCTGTAAATAACTTGCTCCTTCTATTTCACCTCATTCTGCATTTGGAGAGTCCTCTCTCTCTCTCTCTCTCTCTCTCTCGCTATTTCTCCCTCTATATGGGTGCCTATGCTTATGTACAAATCTAGATTCGTCTTTCGATACAGCCTTTTGATATGGCTTGTTGGATGATAGAAAACAATTTCAAGTTTTGGGAATGTGTTGTTTTGACAGACAAACAGTGTGAATATGCCGAGACAACGGGCGTGTCTGGACTGGTTCTGCCATCATTCAATTTAATCAATCACCTAGCTGACGCATCTGTCTGGTTGTACCAAAATAATGAAAGTGCACACGCACGCACACACACACACACACACACACACACACACTGACTCACACATTACTTATTCATCACATGTTATTTATTATCCGGCGTAACTCTGAATTATGCATGTAATATGATCAGTCTCTGATCCTTCAAAGCCTCCTGAGGCATTTATTCTTCGTAGGATACAGTATGTAGGCTTTCTATGTAGCATGCACTCTGTGGCACACATAACATACCTAGCTGTGCATTAACACAATTGTACTCTGCAGTTCCAAGGTTGCTGGTGCCTGTCATTTGTCCTGCCCCCCTGTGTGGCTGAGCCTGAACTCTCCCTCTCTAATACCTCAGCTTGGACTTCCTTGAAGAGAGAACAAAAACTACAGGCTCCCAGGTAACGATGCCCTTCAATATGTTCTGCATAAGATTGGCTCTTACGGATGAATGGTAAAGAGCTCAATGAAACGAAGGACAAAACCCCCGACTGGCTCTTTTCAAAAGTCACCCTTTTCGTGGCGGCCATGAAGCCCACAAAAAATGAAGAGATAAGAGGCAACGTGATAAAAGACAGGGAAATGAATGAGCTGAAGTGTGTTTTTGTCTGGGCAGCTCTTGTGGTGAGAGGAAGGTACATAAACACCCAAGGCCAGTGCTAATGAGTCTGGGCAGCATTGTGTCGGCTGGAGTGATGCGACTGATCCCCTTTGACAGGGTAACCAGTACAATGCTGGACACTGACATTATCCCTTTCATGATGGAGACGGGAGGGATGGAGAGCATCCCGAGAGTGGAACATGCTATATGTGGTACTGCAAGCCTAATAAAGGCCCAGTGTATAGCTGCCAACATACGATTTACATTGATATTACCTTTATATCACATTTCAGGGGAAGATCCAAATGCAGACAGTGTCGAAGTAACAAAAGTTGATTACGAGAACAGGGGGCAGGCAAAACGACAGGTCAAGGGCAGGCAGAGGTCAGTATCCAGATCAGAGTCCATTAGGTATAAAACAGCAGGCATACTCTGGGTCAGGGCAGGGAGAGGTCAATAATCAAGTGTGGTGTAACAAGGTAAAGAACAACAGGCAGGCTCAGGGCAGGGAGAATGGTCAAAACAGGAACTAGAAAAAGACAGCAGCAAGGGGAAAACCGCTGGTATGCTTGACAAACAAAATAAATTGGCAACAGACAGAGAACTCAGGTATAAATACACTGGGGATAATGGGGAAGATGGGCGACACCTGGAGGGGGGTGGAGACAACACAAAGACAGGTGAAACAGATCAGGGTGTTACACTTTATGTTGCCTAGCTTTTTACATACTTCATTTAGGTGGCAAGCGTAGTTCAGTTCTCACATGTAAAAACACAGTGAGGTGCTCAAGTCACCTTCCTAATATATATATATATTGATGTGTTAATTAACATTATGGACATTTGCATGGAATAGATGACTATGTAAGAATGCAGTTTTACATGAGCAAAGTGTTATAAAGCATATTATGATTTAGGCCTGGGTAATATACCGTTTGTACCGTATACCGGCCAGGGAATTTTGAAATCCTGTTGGTATGATTTAAAACCGTATATATGTTTACATTTTTTCGGTTTTAGGAGAAAGCCATTGAATCTAACTTTAAGTTAAGTATAAATATAAGAAATCTAAGATAAATTATATCCAGCTCAGATTATATCCAGCTCAGGGCTCCAGCTATGCATTTGGTTTGCTAACTTGCTAGCTAGTGGCTAGATTTCAAGATCAAGGTTCTTGGTTACAGCAGAGACATTCAATCCCCTACTGCGGATATTCCCAAACTGGGGTACGTGTAATGCCGTCGGGGGTACGCCAAATAAAAATGTGATTTCAAACAGTCCATTTAGATTTTTCAACAGGGCTATACATTTGGGTGATGTTTTTTTTCTCTCACCTGAGTAGCCTCGTTTCACTGCCAAAAATAAAATTAAAACATCTAGTGTTCAGTGAAATAACAACACAATGTCAAATACAGGTAGCCTAGTCAAATAATTAACATCCAATCATATTAATTGTTACTCTCTCGCAGGAATTTAGCTAACAGTCAGTATGTAGCCAAACGTAGCTGCTGCTCATTCTGTTTGCTCGAAAATTGATAAATGGTTTAAAAAAGTAAGGCCTGCGTCCATAGAGACACGTACCAGCTCTACTGGTAGTTCTGCTACTACCAGCAGTACTACATCGGCACTGTGTCATGACGCATCAGTGACATGGCAGGAGATGTTTTGAAACTATTTCTGCTTTGCATACAAGCCAGTGAATTCTATGCATTACAGCTGGATGAGTCAACAGATGTGGCACGGGGCCTGGCACAGCTCCTGGTATAGGTCTGTGACGTTTATGAGGGGTCAACTAAGGAAGACTTTCTCTTCTGCAAACCACTGGAAACCAGGACAACAGGAGAGGATACTTTTTAAGTACTGGACAGCTTTGTGACATCAAATGGACTTTGGTGGTCAATATGTGTTGGTATCTGTACTGATGGCGCAAAAGCCATGACAGGGAGACATAGTAGAGTGGTAACCCATGTGCAAGTAGTTGCTCCCGACGCCACTTTGGCACACTGCAGCATCCACCGAGAGGCTCTTTTTGGATACTAGAGTGAAAATGGTTAACTTTGTTAAAGCAAGGCCCCTGAACTCTCGTATATTTTCTGCATTATGCAATGATATGGGCAGCGACCATGTAACGCTTCAACAACATACAGAAGTGCATGCATTGGTTATCAAGGGGCAAGGTATTGACACTTTATTTTTTTACAACTTCGGGATCGGTGTCCCTTCCACGGGACTGTTGAACTAATGTAGGCTAATGCAGTTAGCGGTTAGTAAGTAACAGTAATATTTTCCAGGACAGAGACATATCTGATATTGGCAGAAAGTTTAAATTCTTGTTAATCTAACTGCACTGTCCAATTTACAGTAGCTATTAAAGTGAAAGAATACCATGCTATTGTGTGAGGAGAGTGCACAGTTTTCAACATGAAAAGTTATTAATAAACAAATTAGGCACATTTGGGCAGTCTTGATACAAAATTTGAACATACATGCAATGGTTCATTGGATCAGTCTAAAACGTTGCACATACACTGTTGCCATCTAGTGGCCAAAATCTATATTGCATCTGGTTAGAATAATACATTATGACCTTTCTCTTGCATTTCAAAGATGATACTACAAAAAAATACAAAATAACAGTTGTTTTTGTCTTGTATTATCTTTTACCAGATCTATTGTGTTATATTCTCCTACATTCCCTTCACATTTCCATAAACTTCAACGTGTTTTCTTTGAAATGGTACCAAGAATATGCATTTTCTTGCTCCAGGGCTTGAGTTACAGGCAGTTAGGTTTGGGTATGTCATTTTAGGCGAAAATTGAAGAGAAGGGGCAGATCCTTAATTGAGAGACCGAGCTTAAAGTTTTCTTTACTGACCATCATTTTCATCTGTCTGACCGCTTGCATGATGACGAGTTTCTCACATGACTGGCCTTTCTGGGTGATGTTTTTTCTCACCTGAATGATCTCAATCTAGGATTACAGGGATTCTCCACAACTATATTCAATGTGCGGGACAAAATTGAGGCTTATTATTAAGAAGTTGGAGCTCTTCTCTGTCTGCATTAACAAGGACAAAACACAGGTCTTTCCATCATTATATGATTTGTTATGTGCAAATGAACTTAAGCTTACGGACAATGTAAAATATGACATAGCGAAGCACCTGAGTGAGTTGGGTGCACAATTGATGACACAAACAACTGGATTCGTTATCCCTTTCATGCCCCACCTCCAGTCCACTTACTGATATCTGAACAAGAGAGCCTCATCGAAATTGCATCAAGCGGTTCTGTGAAAATTGAATTTAATCAGAAGCCACTGCCAGATTTCTGGATAGGGCTACGCTCAAAGTATCCTGCCTTGGCAAATTGCGTTGTTAAGACGCTGATGCCCTTTGCAACCACGTACCTATGTTAGAGTGGATTCTCTGCCCTCACTAGCATTAAAAGTAAGTACAGGCACAAATTATGTGGAAAATGATTTAAGACTGAAACTCTCTCCAATACAACCCAACATTGCAGAGTTATGTGCATCCTTTTAAGCACACCCTTCTCATTAACCTGTGGTGAGTTATTCACCATTTATGATGAACAAATAAGGTTTTATATGTAAGATGGTTAAATAAAGAGCAAAATTACTGATTATTATTATATTATTATTTGTGCCCTGGTCCTATAAGAGCTCTTTTTACACTTCCCATGAGCCGGGTTGTGACAAAAACTCAAACTCATTCTTAAGTTTAATAAATGTATCGTATAGTGTGTGTGGCAGGCTTACAACACCCCTTGTGTGCACATTAGGTAATACCTTATAGTGCAGTGTATAGTGCAGAAACGGTATGAAAAGGTCTAAAAATCTGGATACCTTCCAACCCCATTATGAATTGATTGGAAGTGAACAGGGAAACCCAAAGGCTGCATGATGGGTGGGAGGTCTGTAAATGAGCACAGAGCGAGGCGGGGAGTGTTTTCTGAATGCTGAAGTGTTCTAATTCGCAGCCCAGCATTGGCAACGCTTATTCATATCTGATAGGATGCCAGGTTGCTTTCTCACAGACATTCTTCAGTTCAAAATATCTTGCTCCATCCCATTAATTATGCAGGAGGAGAGCTGCAGATATGTAGTGTTGCGTTGAGGCTTTTTCTCTGCCGCTCTCCTTCTCGCTTCTGCTCTGCAAGCCTCCCTCTTTTTACTCCCTGCCTCTCTTCCCCACTATCTCTGTGTATCTCTCTCACTATATTTCACTTGTTTTCACCCCCAAACTCTTTCCTATGTGTGTGTGTTTGAAGGACTGTAGTGTGTGGGAGGATGCGTTGGGGGAACAGTTGTCTATGCTCGTGCTCTTCTTGCTCCTGGTGATTGTAGAGTACTCAGCAGTGAGTGCGGGATCCTATGCCCTCCCATCGTTCTCTGTCTGCATTATTAATTGTCAGAGGTACAAACCATTGTTGTTTGGTCCCCGCAGGCACCCAACCGCGCTCTCCCAAATGAAAAGCACTGATTGCATCCTGTGGAGAGAAAAAAAAAAACGTTATCTTTATAGTTGTTTTAAAAGGCATTTTCAAATTACTAAAGGCAGTACACCAAGTAAATACTTACGAGAGAAGAAAAAGGTCCATGATTCTACCCACAGTAGCTTAAGTATGCATCTCCTTAGTGAAGAACACACGCACAAAAGTAAAAAGCTTTCTGGGTATCACTTCAGTAAACACAGGGATGAGGCTTTATTTTGTGCATGAGAGTGTCACTGCTATGCTAACATTTCCCGAAGGGGCCCAGCAGAAGATTCATGTGGCACTGCTGGTGGCGGGAATTGCACACAGACACATAAATGGGAGGGAAAAACATTCATCAAGGTGGCAGAGACTTGAGCAAGGAGGCCCATCCAATCACAGCAGAGAATAAAGGGAAGGCATAAAAGTCCATGCAGCAAGGTCATTTGAAAAAGGAACAGATAAGAATGTGAGATCAAGTGGTAAATCTCCTGTATGTGGAGCCTTTGTGATCCTCACAGATGCCTGTCCCATTAACCAAAGCCAATGCTCTGTTACACTGCCTCTGCTCATGCTTTCTCCAACACTTCTCTAACCACTTCTCTAACCTGTGTGTGGAAACCATTAAACAGCACTCAGCCTGTTACATGTTCTGTAGATGATGATTATTCTTTGAGGAGTGTTTTTCTTCACCTCTCTGCTCATGTTGGTATTTGGCTTGTTTTGTTTCAGCACAGTGCCTTATTCTAGTTTCACTGTTAGTGAAATATTGATAGTTGCATTGTTCCTTACGCCGGAGTATGGATTTAACCAGTCTGTGGTTTCTCCACAGTCATAGGCTGGTGTCCACAGTAGCCTATGCAGCAGCAGTCAGTGAACAGGTTGACTATGTCACTTCAGCGCTTCTGGGTAATTGGCTAAATCTGCTCTGCAACACAGTGCAGAGATGGCCCTTTAAAATTTCAACTCACTTCAAAGAGGATAAACAAAGCAGGAGATGACTTGGAGTTTGGAGGCCCAAGCCATTGTATTTGCTCTCTTCTTCTATGTGATATCCATCAGATGCGTGCGTGCGCTCTAATTTTATAGGGACATAGTGTAAGTGACCACAAGCTCCTGTGTGTTCCCAATGATGGATTGCTCGTCAGGAGGGAGTAGGAATTCTCGGTATGCCTGACTGATGCATTGAGTCCCAAGTCACGTACAGTGCATTTGGTCTTACCTTTCAGATTCCTCCGGGAATCGTGTTGACCCTTTGGACTCAACGATCTTGTATCTGATGGCAGTTCAGCTAAGTTCTCCGGTGTTCCCTCCTACCCTCACATTTCCTCTGAGTACAGGGTGCATGTTTTGATTCAGTTCTCTAGTAGGTGTCTGACCAATGTCAAAGCGGGCTCCCAAGTGGCACAGTGGTCTAGGTCACTGCAGTACCTGGTTTGAATCCAGGCTGCATCACATCTGGCCGTGATTGGGAGTTCCATAGGGCGGCGCACAATTGGCCTAGTGTCGTCCGTGTTTGGCCGGGGTAGGCTGTCATTGTAAATAAGAATTTGTTCTTAACTGACTTGCCTAGTTAAAAAAAGGTAATACCTGTGGTAGTTGGTCCTATGTGATATTCAGAAGTCCTATGCCCCATTTCCCTTGTTTCACCCTCAGGCTGCTGCCCCCTGGTTATGGGACCTTTGACTGCAGTCTTGCAGTTTGGGTCATTTGGATACATTTTCCAATGCAAAGAAAATGTACAATGCAAATCTAGTTATGTTAAAAACAATGTGCTACAGTGCATTTGTCTATGTCAGCGTAGGGCATTGGTCATTATTGTAACACAGTCATTCTTGGTTTCAAGTCTCTGTTGACCATGGACAGCTTCTGTCTATTGAATAACCCTTAACCACACTATCATTTTCCAGAACAGTTCCTACAGCATATTGTTACTTGTTTTTCAAAAACATAATGTGTACTAAATATTTACACTCCTTGCTGTTAGAGTATTAGAAGAACACCATTATGGTCACTTACTCAGGACGAATATATTCATAAGAGCATATACCAATGTTTTTTATTTGTTTTTGCCCAGCCATTATAACTGTCCTGGGAGCAATTAAATATGTGAAGTGTCCCATTCTGTCTCTAACTTCCTTCCCTAAACTATCTGCATGTTGCATACATTTCCTGAGAACTAATTAAAGTGAATCAATGACACAACACTTCAAAATGGCGGCATATGTCACAGCCATCAGCGGTGAACAAAGGACACTCTTAATTGTTTTGTTCCTGTGGTTCCTGTAAACGGCTTGTCACGGCTCACACTCCACAGCCTGCTTGTTATGTAAGTTTTCCTTGTCACTCCTCCTGCAACACACACACCCGCACATGCAGACACACACACCGCACACACACACACACGCACACACACACACATGCACACACACACACATGCAGACACACACACACGCACACACACACACCGCACACACACACACACACACACACACACACACACACACACACACACACACACACACACACACACACACACACACACACACACACACACACACACACACACACACACACATTCCCTTCCAGTTTCTCAGTGAATGCTGTATCTTAAAAAAGGCAATGAATTGTACTGCAAAAATGACAATGACCACAAAGGGGTTATGTGTGACAGTTACTTACACTTCACATGCCTGATGTCCCCGATCAAGCAATGGCTCAGGGGAGCAATTTTTGTGATACTGACAACTATGTATTCTGGATATTCTAGGCAGGAACACAGTATCTGATATTCAACAGGTCTTCAAATCAAATCAAATGTTATTTGTCAGATACACGTGGTTAGCAGATGCGAGTGTAGCGAAATGCTTATGCTTGTAGTTATGACAGTGCAGTAATATCTAACAAGTAATCTAACAATTCCCCAACAACTACCTAATACACACATTTCTAAAGGGGTGAATGAGAATATGTACATATAAGTATATGGATGAGTGATGGCCGAGCGGTATAGGTTGCAATAGATGGTATAAAATACACTATATACACATGTGATATGAGTAATGTAAGATTTGTAAACATTATTAAAGTGGCATTATTTAAAATGCCATTGTTTAAAGTGACTAGTGATCCATTTATTAAAGTGGCCAGTGATTTGGTCTCAATGCAGGCAGCAGGCTCTCTGAGTTAGTGATTGCTGTTCAGCAGTCTGATGGCCTTGAGATAGAAGCTGTTTTTCAATCTCTCGGTCCCAGCTTTGATGCACCTGTACTGACCTCGCCTTCTGGATGGTAAGTGGTTTGAACAGGCAGTGGCTCAGGTGGTTGTTGTCCTTGATGATCTTTTTGGCCTTCCTCTGACATCGGGTGTTGTAGGTGTTATGGAGGGCAGGTAGTTTGCCCCCAGTGATGCGTTGTGCAGACCGCACCGCCCACTGGAGAGCCTAGCGGATGAGGGCAGTGCAGTTGCCGTACCAGGCTGTGATACAACCTGACAGGATGCTCTCGCCTGTGCATCTATAAAAGTTTGTCAGGGTTTTGGGCGACAAGCAAAATTTCTTCAGCCTCCTGAGGTTGAAGACGTGCTGTTGCACCTTCTTCACCACATTGCCTGTGTGATTGGACCATTTCAGTTTGTCTGTGATGTGTACGCCGAGGAACTTCAAACTTTCCACCTTCTCCAGTGATGTCCCTTCAATGTGGATAGGGGGGTGCTCCCTCTGCCGTTTCCTGAGGTCCACGATCATCTCCTTTGTTTTGTTGACATTGAGTAAGAGGTTGTTTTCCTGACACCACACTCTGAGTGCCCCTACCTCCTCCCTGTAGGCTTTCTTGTCGTTGTTGGTAATCAAGCCCACCACTGTTGTGTCGTCTGCAAACTTGATGATTGAGTTGGAGGCGTGCATGGCCATGCAGTCATGGGTGAACAGGGAGTACAGGTGGGGGCTCAGCACACACACTTGTGGGGCCACAGTGTTGAGGGTCAGCGAAGTGGAGATGTTGTTTTCTACATTCACCACCTGGGGGTGGCCCGTCTGAAAGTCCAGGACCCAATTGCACAGGGTGGGGTTGAGTACTATGGTGTTGAATGCTGAGCATTCTTACATAGGTATTCCTTTTGTCCAGATGGGATAGGGCAGTGTGCAGTATGTTGACTAGTCTCCCAAAGAACTTCATGATGACAGAAGTGAGTGCTACGGGGCGGTAGTCATTTAGTTCAGTTATCTTTGCCTTCTTGGGTACAGGAACAATGGTAGCCATCTTGAAGCATGTGAGAACAACAGACTGGGATAGGGAGTGATTGAATATGTTCGTAAACACACCAGCCAGCTGGTCTGCGCATGCTTTGAGGATGCGGCTAGGGATGCTGTCTGGGCCAGCAGCCTTGCGAGGGTTAGCGCCTTTATATGTTTTACTCACGTCAGCCACGGAGAAGGAGGGTGGGGGGCGTGGTCCTTGTTAGCGGGCCGCGATAGTGGCACTGTATTATCCTCAAAGCGGGCAAAGAAGGTGTTTAGTTTGTCTGGAAGTGTGACGTCGGTGTCCATGACGTGGCTGGCTTTCTTTTTGTAGTCTGTGATTTCCTGTAGACCCTGCCACATATGTCTCGTGTCTGAGCCATTGAATTGCGACTCCTCCTTGTCCCTGTACTGGCATTTAGCTTGTTAGATTGCCCTGTGTAGGGAATAATAATAATAATCAGGCTAATCTGGCTAATCTGAAAACAAGACTCCCTAAATTTTATCAGCATATCGATTGCGCAACCAGGGGTGGAAAGACCTTGGATCATTGTTACTCTAACTTCCGCGACGCATATAAGGCCCTGCCCCGCCCCCCTTTCGGAAAAGCTGAACACGACTCCATTTCGTTGATCCCTGCCTACAGACAGAAACTAAAACAAGAGGCTCCCACGCTGAGGTCTGTCCAACGCTGGGTCAGCGGATATGTCGATGTTGTTCTCTGAGGTTGACCGGAACATATTCCAGTCCGATCAAAACCATTTTGAAGCGTGGCTTCCGTAATACGTAATAGTCCTTCAAACGTGGCATGTTTCTCGTCACTGGTACATCCTGTTTGAGTTTCTGCTTATAAGACGGAAGGAGCAAGATGGCGTCGTGGTTGGATTTACCGAAGGGAGGGCGGGGGAGGGCTTTGTATGCATCGCGGAAGTTAGAGTAGCAGTGGTCGAGGGTGTTGCACATGCGCGTTGCGCAGTCAATATGCTGGAAGCATTTAGGTAGACTTGTTCTCAGATTTGCTTTGTTAAAATCCCCAGCTACAATAAATGCAGCCTCAGGGTGTATGGTTTCCAGTTTGCGTATAGTCCAGTGAAGTTCCTTGATAGCCATCTTGGTGTCTGCTTGACGGGGAATGTACACAGCTATGACTATAAATGACAAGAATTTTCTTGGTAGGTAAAATGGCCGGCACTTGATTGTAATTCATTCTAGATCGGATGAGCAGAGGGACTTGAATTCCTGTATCTTGTTGTGATTACACCATGAGTCGTTAATCACAAAGTATCTTTGATGTAAACACATGCATTTTGATCATCTCAGATTCAGACTGCCCTGGCCATACTGTCTTTCATTTCTTTCTCCTATCCATTGAAGTAGCCCTACTCGCACACAATGTTAAGCATGGGTATGCATTACCTGGGTTATGAAGAGTGATCTGTTGAGGGAGAGAATGCTTTACTGACAGATTATTATTTCTCGTCAGACTTTTACACCATGTTCTTGTCTCCTCATGAGCAATATGGAATGTAACACCATTTTCAGTGACAGTGCTAGTTGTAAATCATACTGGATTGAACATTGGTTGTGAAATTGGACTGCCATGTTGAGTGGTAGATGACAAAGTTCACTCTTTCAAGTTGTTTCCATACTGATTTGTTTCAGAATTTCCATCAGATCCATCTGCCTCATCAAAGTTAATATGTAACCCATATGGAACCTGGTTGTCAACCCTGAGAATACATTGGCAGCATTCCAAATATGGCATTGCACCTACAGTACATGGTTGTTTACTGAACCTTGTTTATCCTATTTCTATGGTCAAGAGTTTTGGCCTGCTGTTTTCATGTGACACAGTCCTGACTTTGCTTAATGTGTTTCCCAGTCTATGCATTTCAATCAACAGGGTCATACAGCAGCCACATTCACTACAGCAAGGTAAGCCAATCCACATGAGTCTCTTAGTCTGACCATGAGCAGTTTTTCTATTGTGGCACAGCCAGAAAAGATAACAGTGCCAACATCTATCTGATGATCATTAATATGTGGTCATTCTCTTGTCTCAAGGCTAGTGCATTCATAGACCATTCACTACCGGTCAGCCAGTTGAGGACTGGCACTCATTTGATTTGACCTAGAAACCAGAGGAGATGATGGGCCCGGGGAATATCCATTCATCACCATGATGAGTCACTGAAAATTAATTCACATACGGTATTTTTCAATACATTTGAGTATAAATAGGTGAAGATAGAAAATAGCAATTATTTCAAGGACATTATTTTCATAATATTTATTTGTATACTATTTGCAATCTCAGATGAGGCTAGACATACAGTAAATAATACTGCTATTCTAACCACTGAACATGGTGTTCTTGGAGACAGACACTATAGTATATGTGCACTCCACAGTGCAGACACAGTGAGATAAATAGCACGGGTGTATCCAAGGTTGTAGAGTTGGATACTACTTTCCTGATGTCTACGTGACTGCATATATATATATAAACTCAGCAAAAAAAGAAACATCCCCTTTTCAGGACCCTGCCTTTCAAAGATAACTTGTAAAAATCCAAATAACTTCACAGATCTTCATTGTAAAGGGTTTAAACACTGTTTCCCATGCTTGTTCAATGAACCATAAACAATTAATGAACATGCACTAGTGGAACGGTCGTTAAGACACTAACAGCTTACAGATGTTAGGCAATTAAGGTCCCAGTTATGAAAACTTAGGACACTAAAGAGGCCTTTCTACTGACTCTGAAAAACACCAAAAGAAAGATGCCGAGGGTCCCTGCTCATCTGCTTGAACATACCTTAGGCATGCTGCAAGGAGGCACCAGGACTGCAGATGTGGCCAGGGCAATAAATTGCAATGTCCGTACTATGAGACGCCTAAGACAGCGATACAGGGAGACAGAATGGACAGCTGATCGTCCTCGCAGTGGCAGACCACGTGTAACAACACCTGCACAGGATTAGTACATCCGAACATCACACCTGCGAGACAGGTACAGGATGGCAACAACAACTCCCCGAGTTACACCAGGAACGCACAATCCCTTCATCAGTGCTCAGACTGTCCGCAAAAGGCTGAGAGATGCTGGACTGAGGGCATGTAGGCCTGTTGTAAGGCAGGTCCTCACCAGACATCACCGGCAACAACGTTGCCTATGGGCACAAACCCACCGTCGCTGGACCAGACAGGACTGGCAAAAAGTGCTCTTCACTGACAAGTCGCGATTTTGCCTCACCAGGGGTGATGGTCGGATTCTCGTTTATCGTCGAAGGAATGAGCGTTACACCGCGGCCTGCACTTTGGAGTGGGATCGATTTGGAGGTGGAGGGTCCATCATGGTCTGGGGCAGTGTGTCAGAGCATCATTGGACTGAGCTTGTTGTCATTGCAGGCAATCTCAACGCTGTTCGTTACAGGGAAGACATCCTCCTCCCTCATGTGGTACCCTTCCTGCAGGCTCATCCTGACATGACCCTCCAGCATGACAATGACACCAGCCATACTGCTCGTTCTGTGCGTGATTTCCTGCAAGACAGTGTTCTGCCATGGCCAGCGAAGCCTGGGACCTGTTGGATCGAAGGGTGAGGGCTAGTGCCATTCCCCCCTAGAAATGTCCGGGAACTTGCAGGTGCCTTGGTGGAAGAGTGGGGTAACGTCTCACAGCAAGAACTGGCAAATCTGGTGCAGTCCATGAGGATGAGATACACTGCAGTACTTAATGCAGCTGGTGGCCACACCAGATACTGACTGTTACTTTTGATTTTGAACCCTCTTTTGTTCAGGGACACATTATTCCACTTCTGTGAGTCTCATGTCTGTGGAACTTGTTCAGTTTATGTCTCAGTTGTTGAAACGTGTTATGTTCATACAAATATATACACATGTTAAGTTTGCTGAAAATAAACGGCATTGACAGTGAGAGGACGTTTCTTTTTTTTGCTGAGTTTAAATTTTTTATTTATTTTTTTATTTCACCTTTATTTAACCAGGTAGGCTAGTTGAGAACAAGTTCTCATTTGCAACTGCGACCTGGCCAAGATAAAGCATAGCAGTGTGAGCAGACAACACAGAGTTACACATGGAGTAAACAATTAACAAGTCAATAACACAGTAGAAAACAAAGGGGGAGTCTATATACAAAGTGTGCAAGAGGCATGAGGAGGTAGGCGAATAATTACAATTTTGCAGATTAACACTGGAGTGATAAATGATCAGATGGTCATGTACAGGTAGAGATATTGGTGTGCAAAAGAGCAGAAAAGTAAATAAATAAAAACAGTATGGGGATGAGGTAGGTGAAAATGGGTGGGCTATTTACCAATAGACTATGTACAGCTGCAGCGATCGGTTAGCTGCTCAGATAGCTGATGTTTGAAGTTGGTGAGGGAGATAAAAGTCTCCAACTTCAGCGATTTTTGCAATTCGTTCCAGTCACAGGCAGCAGAGTACTGGAACGAAAGGCGGCCAAATGAGGTGTTGGCTTTAGGGATGATCAGTGAGATACACCTGCTGGAGCGCGTGCTACGGATGGGTGTTGCCATCGTGACCAGTGAACTGAGATAAGGCGGAGCTTTACCTAGCATGGACTTGTAGATGACCTGGAGCCAGTGGGTCTGGCGACGAATATGTAGCGAGGGCCAGCCGACTAGAGCATACAAGTCGCAGTGGTGGGTGGTATAAGGTGCTTTAGTGACAAAACGGATGGCACTGTGATAGACTGCATCCAGTTTGCTGAGTAGAGTGTTGGAAGCCATTTTGTAGATGACATCGCCGAAGTCGAGGATCGGTAGGATAGTCAGTTTTGTGGTCACAGAGCCCCATTCTCCCTTACTGTCAGTGGCGAGCCAATCAGGATAGCCCGTCTGAGGTCCTGTTAGCCCCATGGGCCCCTGGCAACACTGGAGCATCAGCCAGAGACAATTATGACACTGGGAAACAAAAGCCATGGCACTAACAAAGAGTTCCCACTCCCACTGCCATCGTGCCCCAACTGACATCACTAAGCCTGGATTTATCCCCTCCAGTTTTCAAGGAAGATTCCTATTGATTTTCTATCACTGTAGGAATGTACACAATAAATGGGAAGTGCCCTCTTAGTTTTTCATCTGATGAGACAAAGGGATATACCCCAACAACTTTATCCCGCCCTCGCTCTTGAAACGCTAGCTTTTGCACCATAAAGACCATGACCATAACTCCTATTTGCCTAATAGTTTCATAACCTGCGGGCATAACATTTGTTTTTTTATAATTTGTGTAGCAATAAGTCCACAGTACTCTAGTTAATATTAATGAGATTACATTAGGTTTACCATAGGAACACAATCTGTAGCATCTCTGGGTGTTTGTGGACAGCTGGAACAAAATAAAAAGTGCATGACTCATGTCTTTAGACAGGGGGATAGCATGGATTCGTTCATCCATCACAAAAGTAGTTCAGAAACTACCACATACTGTAAGTGACATTTGTTTGACAATTAACGTCAGTAGTGTGACTGCACACGTCAGTCGATTTAGGCCTCAAACCTGCAGAGGTTTTGTCACAGACCCAAATCAGCTTTGGAATTTCATTTGTATAAGAAATTGTTATTTTTCATCACCTGAAGTTTATAGGTGTTACATATTTGTAATTGCACCGGTGGGCTACAGGCATCAAATCAAACCAGAGACAATATTCCCACAATTGAGTTTCCTCGACCAAGGGCCCAGTGGTGCATCCAACTCTGCAGTCATGAGTGTCCCCGAATTCTCGGTACAATATCCAGGCTGGACAAGCTAATCTGTACTGATTTGAAACAGTGCCAAACAGAAGCTTTTTTAATCCCTCACCTTTTTTTTATCAGAGGAGTGGAGAATATACCCCTCTGAAAAGAAAAAGGTAGAGGGGGCTATTTCATGGCCCACTAGTTCCACTGTTTTGTTCCACACTTCAATCCCTATGTATTGTCACATAGTTTGGATTTGCTATTTGCTGCAGACATACCTTTCAAGGAATCAGAGGTATGAAGGTGCTTTCATAATTAAATGCAAATATGGCTCCATTTTCCCACTGCCACTGTAGTATTAGCAATTTAACTTTTAGGCAGATAAGACTTATTATCTCTGAAAAGTGGAGCAATTTCCTGTCCTGTCCTAATTTCATTTGACAATTGGCAAATACCTATAGCAGATACAATATACAGTACATTATTCTCAACCAGCGTTGCAGGAATAGACACATTTTTATTGTTGCATACATCAATAGTACTTCAATTGTAACTCATTTGTATTATTTCCCTACATTCCCTGATCCCTAAACGAGGACTTTGTGACACTTTCAAATAATCTAGGTTTACTAAAGTGCTGGTATTGTAACAGCACGTGAAACTGTTGAGTGATTTGGTAAGCCCTGGCAACGGTAAGGGTCATCACAGCACATGAATAACTAACAAACACGTCTCAAAGGGCCACTTGAGGCTCTCTATGTTAAATAATTGGGTAGCAATAGCAAAGCAGGTTTTTAGTCAGAGTGCAATGGTGGTCTATATGTTTGTTTTTGTAAAAGGGAGGACAGTGTTACTATTAATCATTGTTAGACATGTTTTGGCTGTATAAAAAGGAAATGCATTCCCCTCATGTACAATATTTAATGACCCTCTCTCATGAAACAATCTTGAAATTCTGTAACATGTCATATGAACAGGCTCATGAGAATATTATACCGTTTATTTATTTTTTATTTATTTAACCAGGTAGGCAAGTTGAGAATAAGTTCTCATTTACAACTGCGACCTGGCCAAGATAAAGGCAGCCAAATGAGGAATTGGCTTTGGGGGTGACCAGTGAGATATACCTGCTAGAGCACGTGTTACGGGTGGGTGCTGCTATGGTGACCAGTGGGCTGAGATAAGGCGGGGCTTTACCTTGTAGATGACCTGGAGCCAGTGCGTTTGGCAACGAGTATGAAGCGAGGGTTAGCCAACGAGAGTGTACAGGTTGCAGTGGTGGGTAGTGTATGGGGCTTTGGTGACAAACTAGATGGCACTGTGATAGACTGCATCCAATTTGTTGAGTAGAGTGTTGGAGGCTATTTTGTAGATGACGTCGCCGAAGTCAAGGATTGGTAGGATGATCAGTTTTACGAGGGTATGTTTGGCAGCATGAGTGAAGGATGCTTTGTTGCAAAATAGGAAGCCGATTCTAGATTTCATTTTGGATTGGAGATGCTTAGTGTCTGGAAGGAGAGTTTACAGTCTAGCCAGACACCTATGTATTTGTAGTTGTGCACATATTCTAAGTCAGAACCGTCCAGAGTAGTGATGCTGGACGGGCGGCCAGGTGCGGGCAGCGATCGGTTGAAGAACATGCATTTAGTTTTATGCATTTAAGAGCAGTTGGAGGCCACGGAAGGAGAGTTGTATGGCATTGAAGCTCGTCTGGAGGTTAGTTAACACTGTACCCAAAGAAGGGCCAGAAGTATACAGAATGGTGTCATCTGCGTAGAGGTGGATCAGAGAATCACCCGCAGCAAGAGCGACATCATTGATGTATACAGAGAAGAGAGTCAGCCCGATAATTTAACCCTGTGGCACACCCATAGAGACTGCCAGAGGTCTGGACAACAGGCCCTCCGATTTGACACACTGAACTCTACCAGAGAAGTGTACCTGTAAAACAGATGATGAGCACCACATATTCTGAACTGCAGATTGTCTGTATCTACAAAGGCACAACTCATGCTCTCTGCCTCAAAACCATTTGCCAAGCCCCAAAGCCAGGTGATACAAGGCAGAACAGAGGGGTTTAGAACAACAGACTGTTTGTTCCCTGCCAACAGCTGCATAAGGGAAACATCTCCACCTTTATTCCACACATTTTCTTTTAATGGTCCTAACAACAATTAGCAGAGAAATCTACTAGAATAGAAAAGAGTTAGCATCCTTATATTAAAACTGAGAAGCACCATGTTAAACTGGCCTGGTGTTATTACTCTGTTTGTGCCAGATTAATGGCACATGCCTAATGGCCGGCACAGAGGTGGCCTTAACTAGTGTTGTCCCCCACTATGACCCATTATGTCTCCTGCAGTCAGCAGGCCTGGATACCTGTGGCTAGGCCTGATGCCTTCTGTAACCATGAACATTTACCGATGTTGTCAGAACACCTGAGAACACATTTTACAAAACAAATTACCATACCATCTGTACTGTCAAGTTGCTGCCTCTGCGAACAGCTTTCCTCCTTTTATTCTCTTCCCACCTGAACCACAGACTAATGATGAGTTGGGCATCAGCATCAGCCCTGCTCTTTATTGTTCATTTTTCAAAGCTTTCACTGTACAATTGTTTTCTCTGCTGGGACGTTGTAGCACAGTATGCTGTGTCATTCATGTGTCTGGCAATAATGTTGTCTTTAACCTTACCAATAAGTACCCCTGGCTTTATAGTGGGACCAGGAAGATTACAGGGGGAGAAGCTAGCTGTAAGGAGTTATTATGGGTGTCAGAAGTCCACTCTCTTTTTAATTATATGCCCTTTCTCATATACAGGTACCTCAGTCACTAGGGTGACGGCAACAGACGCAGATGACCCAGTCTATGGAAACAGTGCTAAACTTGTGTACAGCATACTGGAAGGACAGCCATACTTCTCCATAGACCCCAACACTGGTGAGTGGATTGCCATGGTAAAATACTAAAGCAAATCAAATGCACAGGATCCAGCGGGTGTAAACAGTACAGTGAAATGCCTACTTGCAGCTCTTTCCTCAACAGTGCAAAATACATGTAACATTCAGGATCATGGCATGTAACATTGTTGAGCCTGAACAGATACACTCCTTCCTGTATGGTTTGGTGGCAGTCAAAACAAGTGTTGTTTCAGTGAAATGTACAGATTGAATGCATAAAATCCATACATGGACAATTACTCAGCATACAAATTATAGTTCCGTTTTGAGGATATAACTCCCAACAAGATATTCAAGGACTCTTTACATTTAAAAGACAGTGCCGTCTTTTTTTATTCAATCTGCCGTCCGCTTATTCTTCAACCTTGACTCTGCTGTTTTCCTAATTGCATTTTCAGCCGACTTGTTAACAGTGTGTCTGTAAGCAACATGATTAAATAATGGTGAAATTACATTAATAAGCAATGAGATGGAAATCAACTGCTCACAATTTGGAAAAACAACATATAATAAACAAGCTCCAAGAACGTCCAAACCCTATGTACATAATACATATGAAGGCACATTTCTACATATACTGTAGAAACCCTGTTTCCACCTCAACTATATTATGATTTTATATCACTCACCTCTACCACAATAAAATGGAGAAGGTATAGCGAATCTATGAAAGGACAATTTGAGGATCAGCGTGTACGCTTTGCATGATTACTGAGCAAATGCAGATGGCTCATTCAAGTGAGCCAGCTGTTTTAATGAATGTTAATGACAAATAAAAAGTAAGGGAAAAACAAACATTATTATCCATTTGACACTTCCAACACCATGAAGGAAATGAAATGCATTTGATAAATAAATAAACATCATGCTCCAATCCATCACTTGGTTAATGGACGGTAGAAAAAAAAATCCTACCGAATATCTATGGAAATTAGTGTTTGTCTTTCCACCCTTTTCAGTGATGAGGAATTAATTTGAATAGCTAACGATGATCAACAGAGATGACAGTAGAGTGAGTACCAGAGGATAACTGAAGTGTGTGTGCATGTGTGTCTGTGGGTGTGGTGCGTGAGTACATGTGAGTTTGTGTGTGTGTGTGTGTGTGTGTGTGTGTGTGTTTGTGTGTGCACTTCTTTTAGGGAGAGTTGTTCTTACCTGCTTCAGACAGGTAAGAACAGTGCATTGTCTCAGGCATAGTATGACCAAGGGTGTCAGGCCTTTATTAAGTGTTGATTATTTCTTTGATTATCCTGCCGGCCTCTGTTTGCTGAGCGGATTATCCTTGCCCTGAGCTCTTCATTTTCTGCACCGTGCCACTGCAGTCGATAAGGTTCATTCTGTGTACAATATTTTCGATATATGCAGTACCAGTCAAAAGTTTGGACACACCTATTCAATCCAGGGTTTTTCTTTATTTTTACTATTTGTAGAATAATAGTGAAGACATCAAACTATGAAACAACACATATGCAATCATGTAGTAACCAAAACAGTGTTAAACAAATCAAAATATATTTTATATTTGAATTCTTGAACGAAGCCACCGTTTCTTTGCATTGATGACAGCTTTGCACTCTCTTGGCATTCTCTCAACCAGCTTCATGAGATGGTCACCTGGAAAGCATTTCAATTAACAGGTGTGCCTTGTTAAAAGTTAGTTAGTTAGTTATTTCCTTCTTAATGCGTTTGAGCCAATCAGTTGTGTTGTGACAAGGTAGGGGCGGTCAACAGAAGATAGCCCTATTTGGTAAAAGACCAAGTCCTTATTATGGCAAGAACAGCTAAAATAAGCAAAGAGAAACAACAGTCCATCTTTACTTTAAGACATGAAGGTCAGTCAATGCGGAAAATTTCAAGAACATTTAACGTTTTAGTTCAGTCTCTTAAACCATCAAGTGCTATGATGAAACTGGCTCTCATGAGGACTGCCACAGGAAAGGAAGACCCAGAATTGCCTCTGCTGCAGAGGATAAGTTCATTAACAGCACCTCATATTGCAGCCCAAATAAATGCTTCACAGTGTTCAAGTAACAGACACATCTCAACATCTCAACGCAATGTCAATCGCACTCCACACTGCTCTTTCCCACCTGGACAAAAGGAACACCTATTTGAGAATGCTGTTAATTGAATACAGCTCAGTGTTCAACACCACAGTGCCCACAAAGCTCATCACTAAGCTAAGGACCCTGGGACTAAACACTTCCCTCTGCAACTGGATCCTGGACCTCCTGACGGGCCTCCTCAGGTGGTAAGGGTAGGCAACAACACGTCTGCCATACTGATCCTCAACACTGGGGCCCCTCAGGGGTGTGTATATAATCCTGTCCTGTACGCCCTGTTCACCCACAACTGTCTGGCCAAACACAACTCCAACACCATCATTAAGTTTGCTGACAACACAACAGTGGTAGGCCTGATTACCGACATCGATGAGACAACCTGTAGGAAGGAGGTCAGAGACTTAGCAGTGTGATGCCAGGACAACAACCTCTTCCTCAATGTAAGCAAGACAAAGGAGCTGATCGTGAACTAAAGGAAAAGGAGGGCCGAACAGGCCCACATTAACATCGACGGAGCGGTCATGGAACAGGTCGAGAGTTTCAAGTTCCTTGGTGTCCATATCACCAACAAACTATCATTGGTCAAACACATCAAGAAAGTCGTGAAGAGGGCACGACAACGCCTTTTCCCACTTAGGAGACTGAACAAATTTGGCATGGGCCCCCAGATCCTCAAAAAGTTCTACAGCTGCACCATTGAGAGCATCCTGACCAGTTACATCATCGCCTGGTATGGCAGCTGCTCTGCATCTGACCGTAAGGCGCTACAGAGGTTGGTGCGTATGGCCCAGGACATCACTGGGGCCAAGGTTCCTGCCATCCAAGGACCTATATAATAGGCGGTGTCAGAGGGAAGCCAAAAATATTGTCAGAGGCTCCAGTCACACAAGTCATAGACTGTTTCCTCTGCTACCACACGACAAGCGGTACCGGAGCACCAAGTCTAGAAACAAATTGGCTCCTTAACAGCTTCTACCCCCAAGCAATAAGACTGCTGAACAATTAATCAAATGGCCACCGGACTATTTACATTGACCCCCCCATTTGTTTTGTACACTGCTGCTGATCGCTTTTTATTATCTATGCGTAGTCACTTCACCCTTACCTACATGTACAAATTACCTCGACTAACCTGTGCCCCCGCATATTGACTCGGTAACGGTACCCCCTGTATATAGCCTCGTTATTGTTATTTTATTGTGTTACTTTTATAATTTTTTACTTTAGCTTTATTTGGTAAATATTTTCTTAACTCTTCTTGAACTGCACTGTTGGTTAAGGGCTTGCAAGTAAGCATTTCAAGGTAAGGTCTACACTTGTTGTATTCGGCGCATGTGACAAATACATAATTTTGATTTGATTTGGCTGACAGAATGCCAAGAGTGTTTAAAGCTGTCATCAAGGCAAAGGGTGGCTACTTCGAAGAAATCTAAAATGATTTTTTTTAAATTGATTTGTTTATTAAGACTCTTTTGGTTTCTACATGATTCCATATGTGTTATTTCATAGTTTTGATGTCTTTATTATTATTCTACAGTGTAGAAAATAGTCAACATAAAGAAAAAACCTTGAATGAGCAGGTGTGTCCAAACTTTTGACTGGAACTGTGTATTTATTCTTCTCTGTAATAATACTACCTACTTAGCAATGTCCCTGGGGCTCGAGGGCGCCGGGCTGCCCTGCATTACGCACTCCTGCCACCATCATTACACACACCTGCTTCCCTCGTCACGCGCATCAGCGATTCATTACACTCACCTGGACTCAATCACCCGTGTTATTACCTCCCCTATATCTGTCTGTTCCCCAGCTCTGTTCCCTGCTTCTGCATTAATGTTTGTTTGTCTTTGTATACCTGGTTCTGACGCTGTTCCTGTCATGTTCAACTCTCCATACCTGCTTCTCCTCATCAGCTTCGGTTCTTACACAATCAAGTTAGAGCAGCTAGCTTGTCTAACTATCTTAGCCTGCATGCCTGCTGGCAAGGTTGGTAGACTTTAGAAAAGCTAGCAAAATACTAAATGCACTGAATAAGACACATTTCTTTCAATCTTTTACCCAGATTTTAGCAGAGATGCAGAGAATCATAGTTAGATTTTTTTTTTTAAAGAACCACCAGTCTGATACAGACAGCTCAAGAGGTATGCTTAGATATGCAGAAAAATAAACACATTTTTTTACGTAAAATTAAGCATATTAATTATGGTTCTAGATTGCAGGAGAAAATAGTTTCAGGTGTTTGAGAAATGCTAAATTCTCTACCCCCCAGCCATCCTCACGTACTTGGTGTCCCCTCAGACTTTCGGGGTGCATAACGCACCTGGACGGCATAATTCCCATTCAATCAGAACACAAATTACTTGCAGACACTCCAGCAAACAAAGACATTGATTTGCAATGCCATCCACAGGATTAGAGCTTCTCTCCAGGTGTTCTGTCAGAAATTCCACCTCTGTTTAAGAAAGGTTGTTATGAAGGATACTGCAACACTCTTAAAGGGGCAATGAAGCGATCCTGTCAAGCATTATGAATGCCTTTGCATACCCCATTCTTTTTTATTTATGTGTATGTTGACTTTTTGCAATAACAATACATTTGGTGTTAATTCTTTTGCTTTCAGCAATCATTAAAATTGCTTTACATGGGATGGATCGAGAGATGCGAGAGGAGTACCTGGTCGTCATTCAAGCAAAAGACATGGGTGGTCATATGGGAGGGTTGTCAGGGACAACAACAGTTACTGTCACACTAACAGATGTCAACGATAACCCTCCGAAGTTCTCAAAAAGTAAACAAAATGTCCAATTCTCTCTCCATATACTATAGTTAGAACCCATCATTGGTAAATCTGAATGTATTTGTTGTTGTTTTGCCGCCTAATGTTTTTTAATGAATTTTCAAAATAGTCATAATTGTACTAGTTATATAGATGCATAGATAAGGGTACAACATCTACTGTTAGGGTGAAATAATCATGACGTCCTATTCTTCAGGTCTGTACGAGTTTGTGATCCCAGAGGACCTTGCCATTGGTCAACCTGGTGGCAAGGTAAAGGCAAATGATAGGGACATTGGAGAGAACGCCAAATCAACGTACAACATCATTGACGGTGATGAGAGGGATGTCTTCGAGATCACTACAGATGCCCAGACTCAAGAGGGGATCCTTCGGCTAAAGAAGGTAAGGACCTGACGCAAACTGCCCTGTCCTAGGGTTCCACCAACAACCACTTGATATCCTTAACAGCTTCAACTTAAACAAGGACCAAATAGTTGGTTGCAAGATGGGGTATCAAAGGAGGAATGTCGTTCATACAGGCTACAGGTCAGAGCTGTATATGTAGACTGATTTAATTTAGATTGACCATGGGGGGGGGGGAATGCTGTTATACTACATATATACTGCAAAGCAGTTTCAATGGCGAAGATGCAGAAAGATGGCGGCCCCCCATGTACTGTACTTACCACAAACGCCTCATTTGCTAGGTTCGCCGTATTGTACAGTGGTGTTGGCATTAGCACAGTATACATGATCCCAATTCTAGCAATTTGGAAATTTTAAGAAATAAAAAAATGTGATTGCGCTGATTTCTAGGCACATTGAACCATGTCACACGCCGTAGTTTAAAAAGTCTGTGGATAGTGCGCAAACAAAGACATCATCATCTGAATTCCTCCACCTTAACGCACCTTCGCCATTGAATTGATCTGTAAGACTATATCAAAAACAACTACCAAAATGAACACTGTTGATTCAGTAGATGGTTAAATGTACAAAAGGGAAAACAAATTATATGGCATGTTTGCCTCCAGCAATCTAAATATTTACGATTACACAACCATATGGAGTGTCACCGTTTTTCCGTAGAACTGCGATGATAGAAGAAGAAGCTACTTCAGGCCTGAAGTATCGAAGTGTATGCATAACTGATGGATGTGTGCTCAAGTCTTGACTCATGGTTTGTTTAATGTCTGGAGTTAGAGCTATAGATCATTCAAACGTGATTGTATGTCACTGCATTTGGATGCTAAATGACATTACGTTAGGACATCCACTGTGACTTCCTATTGGATGAAATGAAATCATATTTTTTTCTGATGATCTGCCTGGAATAGATTATACTCTACTAAACAAAATAGACAGCTTGAGAACAAACTAGACATGATCAATAAGACCTTTGACATACTTCCCTCTAGTATTTCACAGCGACAGCAGCGCTGTGGCTCTGCCTCATCACTTTATTCCGGTATACTTGGCTTGGAATCTGTTGCCTGCATTGCTAATAGCATGATGGATGAGATTGCATGTCAAAAACAGGAAATCAACTGCCTACTCTCTTCTCACCTCCACATCTCCAGATGGTGAAGTTCAGATTACTTTAGCAGAACTGGTATTTCTGCTTCCGTTCCGTACTCTGAACAACATTTTCTTGGTTTCAGAGCCCTGTTGCACCAGCTTGTGGAGTTTTTCTTAGCCGATGTGGAAGAACAACGGATTAAATGGAGCAAATAGCACCACGACACTCCCAAAAACAAAAATAGTTTTGTAAACTACTGTCAAATACCAAGTGCAAATTATTAAAGGTTCTTTGCGGCAAGGTTACAAAATATTGATCTAAACACGACTGCAGAAGCACAAACTAAGAAGTGGCTTTGTTGTTTTGGGTTTAAGCTTTTTATCTTCCAACCCTCAGGCCTATCAGGGAATGTTAGTGGGAAGTTCTGCTTCCTCCACCAGCCAGCCCTGAACTTTGATGTCTCTAAATGGCCTATATGTATACATACAGATCCTATGCTGAGATTTACGGGAATTTGAAGCATGGCACAGGAGGGCTCTGAGGTGGGGATGTCAGCAAGGGGCAAGCATGGGGGAAAATGGAGTGAAAAAGCTGTCCCATCTTCATATGCACATACTGTAGCAACACAAGCCGGTCTGACACTTTCACTAAGCATATGTTCCATCAATATGAAAACCAAAGTGCTTGCTCTCCGGATTACAGAGAGTCAAGTGCTGCATGAATTGAACTCCCCCAAAACAATGAGTAATGGCAGAGTGGCATAGAGGGCCAATTCAAGGAGTCTGACTTGTTAATTGTTGTTGTAAATCAAATACAAAAACAGAATAGAGGTGATCAGGAAATAGTGCTGAGTAGTTAGTTTAACTATTGTGGTATTCCATCCTTTGTCTGTGGTGTAATTCGGACAATTGACCCCTGTCCACTTCTAGCCCTGGGCTCCTTTATACTTGGTATTAGGCTGGAATCCATTGAAACCAATGTTTGCTCTTGGTCCAGCTGTTCACTCCTCTCAGCATAGAGGAGGAGGAGAAGAAGGTGGGGAGAGAAGAGAGAGAGGAAGAGCGGTTAATAATGAAAATGGTCCAAATAGCTTCTCGACCCGCGGAAGACTGGGCTGCAGGGCCCTCTCCATACGGGTGCCCTGATGCCAGACGTGTGGACTTCAAAGCCCCCTGTCAGTCCCCGTCCCCAGCTGCTTTTCTCTCACAGCTGGGCCTGCTGTCGGCACTACCCCAACACTGGCCTAACCCAGCCTAGGGGACCACTGGATTCTTTAATTTTTTTTGTGTGAAAAGCTGGAATACATTTTTTGATCCCTCTGTGAACCCCTCTCATTCCCAAAGCCAACTCAAATCCCCTCAAGCGGCAAGGCCCAGTTTTGATTTCCCTATAAATCCTGGTTTTGGAGTGTGGAAGTGACTTGGTCCCATTACTCTAGTATTATAAGAGAGGCCAGAGGTGATTCAAAATAGTACTATAAGAGCTGCCAGAGGTGATTCAAAATACAATTGTGTCTAGGATGGCTACAGAGACGCCAGAGACTTAATTGCGATGATTTTACATATTGCAAATATTCAATGATGAGCATGTGTAAAAAAGTACTGGACTGTTTCTCAATGTCCTTGTGAAATAGGAATGAGACCAACTGTTATTTAAGGGGTATGTTTCTTCTCACTGAAGTACACATACAGTAGGTATGCAATTCTCCCTAGGAAATTGCATTGTTGTGTTAGAATTCCTGACGACACATCCACTTCTATTCAAGTGATGATAATGCCTCAATAATTGCTATCCTTCAAATGATTGTGGCAATAATCTTATACCAGTGTTATCATCATGGTAATGCATGTCCTCAAAATTATATTTTCAGGTAGCACAAACCTACAAATAACATTATTTTCATTATTGCCTAACACATTTGAACCAGATCGGTGTGATATCAGATTAGATTAACTTTATTTACAGCCGTATTCTATCCTAGAGCAGATGTCACAAAACAAATTGCCAACACATGGATTACTTGAGGTGAGATTGTGGTTATTGCTAATAATTACAAATGTTGTTCCACCCTGTGTTTGTTTTATTTCCCTACATGTTTTGATAGCATCAGAGATCACACTTTTGAATTTCAACTCAGATATGCTTCAGACATCAGCTGCATTTTCCCCTGTTGCTTTTTGGACATCAGTGAAAGGCATGTGTTTCTGTCATTTTGTACAGCCCCTGAACTTCGAGACTAAAAAGTCATATACACTGAAGGTGGAGGCGGCCAACATTCGATTTGATCCCAACAGCGGCGCCCCCTTCAAAGATACAGCCACGGTGAAGATTGCAGTGGAAGATTCAGATGAACCCCCTGTCTTCTCCAAGCCCACATTTGTCCTGCAGGTGGACGAGAATGCCCCCATCAACACGGTTGTAGGAACGGTCACAGCCCGCGATCCTGATGTCACTGGCAGTCTGGTCAGGTAAGAAACAAGATGTTATTCACAACCTCATTTCACCCAACACTTGTTTACCTTATTGTTTTCACACCCATATAAGGACTGCGCCATGGAATCATATGCATTTCAAAACATAGTCTTGCCACTTGCTCTGTGCATGTTCCTTTTGGAGGTGAAATGTGAGCCGACGGCTGCCCTGGTTTCCTTAGGACCACAGTGTAGTAAACTTGAAAGCACAGCACAGGGAGACTTCTCTTCGTGATGACTTTGCCTGCTGCGTTTCAGTTGTGTGACTTATTCTTGGAAATACCACAAGGGCACCTTGTATAGGTTATACAGGCAATTTCTCTCCATCCACCCTGGCATTTCATTAATTCTCCAGTGACTTGCCGCGTCACCTGGACAACACTCAACAGGTTGTGTAATTTCATGGCGAACAGAGTGCAAGCTGGTAATCATTATTTGGCTATTGCCAAAGCAGGGGAGTTCAACCTGGTTCCATCTTCATTAAAAAAAATTCAAATAGGCATACCAAGATAACGTAACCTGTTCTCATGTTTGTGTGTCTCTTTAGTTCTTCTTCTGTGACCCCAATGCTCTTTTATGTTGCACTTTCACTACGTTTTTCATTATCACTGTGCTGTGCTGTGCATATTTATTGACATGTGCTTTATATTATGCTGTTGATCTATGTGTGATAAGCACGGCCCTATTTCATTTTTATGTGAACATGTCTATCCAAGTGGCCAAAATAATTGTCATAAACGGTACTCCGTTGTACTATATTGACATGTCAGACTGGCATTTGGGAATAATATTTTTCAGTGTAATGATGTATTAGGTTGTTTTTTCCACTCGGGACTTTCTCATTGAAAGTATATTTCTGATTCCTTGTTTTCTGTTTTAAATGAAAGAGCACTTCATGTGTTTACTATTTTGTGGATAAGATTACAGATTTCGATAAGTGAATTGAGGCTGAAGGATATTATGCCAGTGTATGTAAGGCTGTCCGAAAGCTTTCAAGCAATCAGAGTTAAAGGAAGCTTTACGGAACCTACTTAGAGGCTGTAAGAGTTTGGAGCCGGATAAAAATGAATTATATTCAGCACGTAAGTGGTTAATGTCACATTGCTTCTCATGTCTGCCAATGTCAAGGAAGGCATTCAACAGTAAAGCCATTCTGTTTAGGGGAAGGAAGGGAATGGCTCTTAAACAGCTTGAGATGTTCATGCCATCTTGTGTTGTTTCTCAATACTGATAAATTGCTGCAAGATGGAATCTTACTTTTTTGGGGGTATTTTCTTAAAACTGCATTGTTGGTTAAATAAGTAAGTAAGCATTTCACTGTAAGGTGAATACCTGTTGGATTCGGCACATGTGACAAATAAAATGTGATTTGAATGTACTGTACCTTTAATGCCCCCATGCAGTCTTTTTATTTAATTTCTAATAAATCACAATGTGTGATTTCATGAAATTTCATGAAAATAATTCCCCAAATATTTGTTATTATTTGTTTCCATGAGCCGTCATTAAAATTCTCAGTCTGATCGTGTGGTGTTGACACACATGTTAATATAGGTACTGTACATACACAGCCCTGATTGGCAGATAGGATCGTCTAGACGAGGGGCCTTCAACCTTTTCAAGCATGAGAGCTACTTTTAAATTATGAAGCATGTCGCAAGCTACTCATACATTTTTCCTAGCTTTTAAATAGGCACTCTTGGTATTCTCCCGAAATCCATTTTCTCGCTTCTAATTGACCTGGTTTGGGATTTTTTTTCTCAGTTTTTCTCTCTAAATATTACAATTATCCATAGAGAAACAATGAAATTGGGTGTTGTGAGTCCATGTCAATGCTTAATTCACATCAGAAGATACTTTTTGAATGTAATACCCCTTTAGAGGAGAGGAATGTGCTGGTCTAGTGATGTTTTTGCTGGTGCATTATGTCATGACACATGATTGATACAAGTAGTCATTATATAATTCTTAATAATTGAGCCTACTTTCTAGTTTACTTTATAACATTTCCATGAGAATGTTTTAGGGAAACTCTTTCTCTCTACCCATTATGTCTAACAGATATACAGGATCAATATTGATGGAAATAAATAGGCAGATATTGCGTTACGTTTGACTATTTAAGCCAATTGTGGCTACAGCACCTTTAGAAACTATTGACACCCCTTGACTTTTTCCACATTTTGTTGTGTTACGACCTGAATTTAAAATGGGTTAAATTGAGATATATATATATATATATATATATATATATATATATACAACCGGTCAAAAGATTTAGAACACCTACTCATTCAAGGGTTTTTCTATATTTTGACTATTTTCTACTTTGTAGAATAATAGTGAAGACATCAAAATTATGAAATAACACATATGGAATCATGTAGTAACCCAAAAAATAAAAATCTATTTTATAATTGAGATTCTTCAAATGCCACCCTTGATGACAGCTTTGCACACTCTTGGCATTCTCTCATCCAGCTTCACCTGAGATGCTTTTCCAACAGTTCCCACATATATTGAGCACTTGTTTTTTACCTGCACTCTGCGGTCCAACTCAACCCTAACCATCTCAATTTGGTTGAGGTCGGGGGATTGTGGAGGCCAGGTCATCTGATGCAGCACTCCATCACTCTCCTTCATGGTAAAATAGCCCTTACACAGCCTGGAGATGTGTTGGGTCATTGTCCTGTTGAAAAAAATGATAGTCTCACTAAACCTGAACCAGATGTGTGCATTGAAATCTAAATAAATTGCTGACAGTGTCACAAGCAAAGCACCCCCACACCATCACACCTCCTCCTCCATGCTTCATGGTGGGAACCACACATGCAGAGATCATCCGTTCACCTACTCTACATCTCACAAAGACACAGAGGTTGGAACCAAAAATCTCACATTTGGACTCCAGATCATAGGACAAATTTCCATCGGTCTAATGTCCATTGCTCATGTTTCTTGGCCCAAGCAAGTCTCTTCTTCTTATCGGTGTCCTTTTGCAATTCTACCCTGAAGGCCTGATTCACGCAGTCTCATCTGAACAGTTGATGTTGAGATGTGTCTGTTATTTTAACTCTGTGAAGCATTTATTTGGGCTGCAATTTCTGAGGCTGGTAACTCTAATGAACTTTTCCACTGCAGCAGAGGTAACTCTGTGTATTCCATTCTTGTGACGGTCCTCCTGAGAGCCAGTTTCATCATAGTGCTTGATGGTTTTTGCGACTGCATTTGAAGAAACTTTCAAAGTTCTTGAAATTTTCCATATTGACTGACCTTCATGTCTTAAAGTAATGATGGACTGCTATTTCTATTTGCTTATTTACGCTGTTCTTGCCATAATATGGTATTTTACCAAATAGGGTTTTCTTCTGTATACCTCCTACCTTGTAACAACACAGCTGATTGTCTCAAACGCATTAAGAAGGAAAGAGATTCAACAAATGAACTTTTAAAAAGGCACACATGTTAATTAAAATGCATTCCGTGTGATTACCTCATGAAGCTGGTTGACAGAATGCCAAGAGTGTCCAAAGCTGTCATCAAGGCAAAGGTTGGCTAATTGAAGAATCTCAAATATAAAATATATTTTGATTTGTTTAACACTTTTTTAGTTACTACGTGATTCCATATGTGCTATTTCATAGTTGAATTCTTTACTAGCATTTTATAATGTAGAAAATAGTATAAAAATAAATAAAAACCCTTGAATGAGTAGGTGTTCTAAATCATTTGACAGGTACAATTGTAGACCTTTTTCTATTTCTTCAAGAGCTGTTACACTAAAAGGGCATTTTCATAATTTTCACAATTTCTATGTTATTTCGACCTCTTAGTGTGGAAACTGCACTGCTTCTTTAAGTCAAGACATTTTCCCTGTATGTTTTCACAATGTGTCAGATATATAATGTGCCTGTATGGCAATTGCTTTTCACCACACATGACATGACATACAATATTGCCATTGACAGTTTAGTTTCTTGTATTACTTTTATAAAATGTAACTTCTATTCTGTAATGTCTTCAATTTTATCTCCTTGAGTTTCTTGTAATAATATAATAATTTCTGACAATTAGGATCTATTTATATTATTTGTGTGTGATTTTGAATATGTAATAATGCATCATCATAGAACTGTATGTAGTCTCTCAGAGACCTCATGAAGAGACAATCAATGGAAGTCTCATACTGTTTTTATGGCCAGACAAATGTTATCCTTGACATACCATGATGTTGGATAGAGTGCATCTCTATGGAGTGATAATAAGCAATGTTGTGACCATCACAGAGGTTATAGGGTGAACACTGTTAGCTTTATCTGAAAGACTAGATGTAACCAGGTAAACACAAATGTCTAGTGTGTTTGAATCTCATCACGGATAACTTTAGCATTTTTACTAATTAGCAACTTTGCAACTACTTACTACTTTTTTAGCTGCTTTGCAACTACTAGCATGTTAGCTAACCCTTCCCCTGATCATAACCTTAACCCATTAACCTAATTCCTAACCTTAACCCTAATCGTAACCCCAACCCCTAGCCAAGATAACATTATCCTCTAAGCTAACGTTCGTGTTAACAACCTAACCACCTACTGTAGCAAACGTTAGCAACAACACATTAGAATTGGTAACATATCATAACATATTGCAAATTCTTAATATTGTACAAATTATAATTTGTAACATATCATACAATTTGTAATTCAATTCATATATCATATGAAATGGATGATGGACATCTACAAATGTATACATACCTTATGAAATGTAACAAAGCATACTGAATGGAGGGAGGACAGATTTATATTTACTATGTTATGTCTACCGCTAAGTCCAGGTGGTGAGTAAACACCCTCACACCGAAATGACTCACTGTCTCTCAGTCTGACCAGGATGACTCAAAGGCTTAGGGCTGGTTCCTCACTTAGACCTCAACCCTCAAGCTATACTTTATGCATTCAACCAAGGTTTCAGGTGGACTTCATAAAATGCAACACAATTCCTTCAGTGTCCTCCCATACTCTGTGAATATGATTTTAATCTTGAATGATCATTATGCTCAAGACTTTGGGAATTACACCATAGCTTTGAAGGCTAGAGTAAGAGCCAATCAAGGGTATCATTCCAGTACCTGGTATTGATGATGCCTTTGAATAATACGTTATGGCTAACCTAGGAAGTTGCCCTAAATACCATGTAGAGAAACATTTGCGCATTGACGGAGTTGAGTGGGACATGCACACAACACTGAACCCGGTGAGGGTTTAGAAGAGGATCATAGGACTACAAAAGGTTATGGGTAATGAGAGCCAGGTCTGTCAGGTGACTGTGTAAGCTTGTCTGCCTTTCTTCAGGCCCCGCTACATCATTTACTTACCTTGACAGCTGACATGTTGCAAATGTTAATACGAGGAGTCATGTAAAAGAGATTATGAAAAATGAATGTAAAATGTAATGTCAAGTAGGCTTTCTTGTAGAAAACAGGTTCAGGACATGTTCAGGGAAAACGGGAATAAATGTGTCCTTACAAAGAGCTGGTTAGCATGCGGAGGACAGAGAAATTAGTTCTACATCTGTGATCCTCCCAATAGAATTACTGACCTTATATAAGACAGAAATGTCATGAATGCATTTGTTCTCTGTCTCACACTCATATTACTGGCTTTATGGCTTATAGCCAACACTAATTATAGCTATCACTTCTAACATCCCCTTTTTGTGACCCAGATGACAGCTTAGTAAATGTAAGTGTTCAAATCAAAAAATAATATTGACACAGTGTGTAAAAGTTATACATGACATATGATTGAATAAGAAATATGTTTTTAGGTGGAGAGCTGCCCAATGTAATTGGAGTCAGGTATTGAAGGAGTGGAAAGTATGAGGTGCTATTTTATGTCGTCCTTTCCCGGCATTGAATTATTCACATCCAATGATCCGCTCCCAAACACATCCTCACACCTTTGACAGTCAGCACCCATCTCTTGCATGGAACATCTGATAATTGTGTTTGCTTTAATTCTTTTCACATCACATTGTCAGTTTGATTGACACGTGGCAGAACATTTCAGGGTCGGTCTCCCTCCACGTGAAGCTGTCAAAGCCTGACTGGAATCCACTCCGTCTCCTGGAGAATTCTCCCAGGTGGTTTGGACTGTCTGCCTGTCTTGAAAGTGCTCTGCGTCTGTGGAGGAGTCCTCCTGGACCTCCTGCCTGCCGTCTGAGGATTTACACCATTTCATCCCAAAAAAATTTAAATGTCATGGCTCAATACGTCTCCCACAGTTGGAATCTAGGGCAATGGCTTATTTATTTCATTTCCTGTAAGCTCTTTGTTTTCATTATTATTTTGTCATTGTTGTTTTTTTCTCTCCCATTTTTCTCATGCAGAAATGCATGTCTGTCAACAGGTCTGTGCTGATAGGGATGAGCAGTTCCACAGTGAAATAGGATGAGACCCAAGGTCATGTGTGAAGGGAGATGGGGTTGGGAGGGTGGGTGGAGGAGGATTGCAAAGACCATTGGGGAATTGGATTAGTGAAAAAGCAAGGCATTGGCTAAACTTTTGACTTGGATTTTGCTTTGAACGAAGATATGTTTAGAGGGAGGGGCATTTAGTTTAAAGGAATATCCATGTATGTTCTGTGTGGCATTGAGAGCATTCAACTATTGAATGTATGCATTCACATGCATATGATTTACCTTAAAGGCCTTGTTGCTCTTGGGGACTTTGATGTTTCTAACTGGCAGCCTTAATTTAGGGCAATTCACAGTTGTTGATGGCATGTTTTTCACGTGTGGCAATGAATGCGTAAAAAATATTGAATGTATGCATTCAAATAAACATGAATAATAACACCGTTTCCATGCCAATAACATGTTTTTCACATGCCAAGTGTGCACGGTGTCCTTTCTGAAAGCGTTTGAGGGATTGGCACCCCACAATGCACTGTGACAAAGCCAGTTCTGCAGTCACAATGATTTTGGAAATGCACATAAATATGACCTTTAAGAGGCTTTTTAATGGTCAATGTGTCATCATGTTGTTGCTATTGGTGAGGTTGTTGAATTATATATAAGGTTGCTGCCCTTGAAATGCTCTTCTGTCTTGCTTCAATCCACAGAACAGGGACATCAGCGTGAACGAGGATGGTTGATTTGGATTTGAATTTAAACGCAACATTACATTGTACCCCGTCTATCTTGTGATTTTCCCACCCCTCCTTAGTATGACCCCTGTGAAGTTTTTCAACCGAGGTCAAGGTAAAGTCACGAGGAAAGGAGATAATGTTAAGGAGGATGGTAGTGTCACTAATGACATATTTGTATAGAGGGGGACATTAAGGAGCCACTGTTGGGAGACTAAACCGGACTCACGTCCACTTTAGTTTTTAAAGAACCTCCTAAACCGTATTGCGGCTTGAATGTCCTCTCCTGCTAATCTGAGACCTGTAATTCATTCTTCGATTATAATTATTGACTTCCTACTGCTTTTCACTTACATTCATCCACAGGAACCTCTTGATGGATACGTCTCCATTAGTCAGTGCACCCAAGGCATCGTCGAGAACGGTTAGCTGTGTGCTGTATGTAGAACTTCTGATGATTCTCTCTATTTGTGTAGGTACTTTATTGATCGCCACACCGATCTGGAGAGGCAGTTCAATGTTAACGTAGACGATGGGAAGATCACGTTGGCCAAACCACTGGACCGAGAGACAGATATGTGGCACAACATCACAGTAACAGCCACTGAAATCAGTAAGTAACATTTCCAATAGAAATTGTTACACTGTTTGTGGTCTACTACATAATTAACGAAATGCAATATCCTTTTCATATCAATGCAATGATGAAGGATGAGTGTCAACTCAGGGGGGGGGAGACAGCTGCTTGTGAACATTCAGATCTGTTTACGAACCCAGTTTGAACAACTTCATTCTTGCCTCCAACAAAGGAGTGACCGGCCTTCCTAGTCCTCTATAAAATAGTCCTGCACTTGTAACCTATCTCATGTTGATGACCATAGAGTGTGATACAGCTCAGTAGTCAATTTGTGGAAGTGCGAGTACATTAAGAAGTATCCAATTAACAGTTGTAAACACAAACGCCAACGTTGTTTGCACCAAAGCCAGCATCCATTACGGATACAGGAACATCTGTGATCCAGGAAACTGACTGACTATACAACATCTTCGAGGTAGAACGATAAACAACTCAAACCATATGTAAAACTTTATTTGCATAACAGATTGTTTCAGGGGGACTACATGTTGTTATAAAATGTAGTGCACACCTTAAATGAGAAATGTAAAATACTTGTAACTTGCTCCCCTCGCCTTTCTTAATCAAAGAGAAACACTAATTGTCACAGCAATATAAAAAATATCCCCGTTTTTTATATCAAAGTTATGCTATAGAGCATACATTCATGGCATGTTATTGTAAATGCAATGCGTCTCTGTTGATATTCATGCTAGTTTTTGTCATGTCTGGTGTTAGACATTTCACTGTGCCTTTCATGACTTATGCTAAAGTGACTGTGACTCAAGACAGCAGCATCAATGAACGCACTTAATCGAAATTGACCAAAATAAATATGTCTGTTTACTATTCTTGGTGGATTGGAGCCAAGCAGGAATCCTCTCTGGCGTGAAGAGGAAGAAATGTGTTCCCAGTCCAATTCCATTGCCATTTGCCACCCAAACGGTGTCGCGTTCTACTGCTTGCACCAGTTGACATCTGACTAATCAGATTGCAATTCTTGCTGCGGTGGAGTGAAAGTCACTTTAACAGAGCACAAGGAAAATGTGGACACTTCTCTTTTTCCCCCACTCTGTCCATCTATCACCTTCTAGCAAACTGTCTATTTTAGTTTCTCTCTGTTTCCCACTCTTTCTCTCCTCTCTTATGCTCACCACTGGGCATTTTGTCCTGAAGCATTCTTAAGTGTAAAATCCTCCAATTGCTGCAGTGTTAAATCTCAAAACCATTTTCTGTTTTTCTGTTTTCTATGTGACAACATGCATCATGCACATCATTGTTTTGAATGTTAGCTCTGTTAGCTTTGAATGTGGTCTCACAAACATACAAAAAGAGGAAAGATGTCAACAGCCAGAACGACATCTATTGCTCCATGGACCAAATTATTAGCTACAAGTTAGTGGTTGCAACACTTATTAAACACAATCATTTATCTCAAAAGGGACTGTCAATTATGGGCGATGAATAATCCCAATAAAAATCAAATCTAATTAAATTGCCCTTTATTATCTTTTTAGACTTCTGCTGCCGTTGATTCATTAATATGCATTTTTTTTAACCCTCATGCATGAAACATGAGCGTGTTCAGGGGATTTCAAAAGCACTTTGAATGTGTTTTTTTTCTTCTCTCTCACCACTTCTGTTTTGCATTCTTGATATTAGCTAAAACTCAGATTGATGTGGCTTCTCATCTGCCTTTCTATCAGCCAAGGGGATTTTTTTTTTAAATAACGGAGAAAGGAAGGAGAAAAAACATCTGGGTCACGGAATTTACCTGGGATTTAATTTCCCGCTGTATATAGTATCCAATGTCATTGTATTCATTGTCTGTTGTTGGGTTTTTTGTTTATCAGGAAACCACAGCCAGATATCACGGGCTACCGTGGCCATCCGAGTGCTGGACATAAATGACAACGCCCCAGAGTTTGCGACGGAATACGAGGCTTTCCTCTGTGAAAATGGCAAACCTGGCCAGGTAGGGGGCATTCATCAAGGCTGCTATTGTCGTCTCCCCCTGCATCTCCTCCGTAATGATCAGCCATGGTGAATTATAGCCTATTTATTTCACTGGGAAAGTACAGAGGCAGGAGTGTGGCTTTTCTCTGAGACACTCTCCTCCCCTGACACAGCACATAGAGACGGAGGGAAAATGAGAGCAGTCAGAATTGATCAGAGTGAATCATAATTCAGAGTTGTCTTTCATGTCCTCCTCCAGATGGCACAATGGATCTCTGGCCAAAATTCTGGACAAGTGCTTTGCATTCTCCTTCACATCAATCCTATTCATTCAGACGACTACAATAATAAATAAAAAAAGACCAATGACCGAGATAGCTGAATTCTCATTTCTAATCAATCACAGACATACAGCTTGATAATAACTATGATGGCAGGTAAATAGATGAACCCAGAAACCAAAAGTGTGCCAGGTGAGACAGCACCACATTGATAACAATCTCAAATTCCTGGAATGAATGGAGGATATTTTTCATTTTCTCTTAGCCAATGTCACGGTCAGGCTTTTTGTGATGGCAAAAAAAGTAATGGATGACCTATCTCTCTAATGGTATTGGGCTCCTCTCTTTCTGTCTGTGTTTCCACAGGTGATACAGACAGTCAGTGCTGTCGACAAGGATGACCCAATACAGGGACACTACTTTGAATACCGCCTCATCCCAGAGATGTTAAACAATCCTAATTTCACGATAAAAAACAACGGAGGTAAGGACAGAACATGTGACTTAGAATGACAAAAAATGTCTTATATCCTGCAGCATATTTGTCCAATTGAAGATGAAATCAAGTTGGATTACCGGACCCAGTGGTTAGCAGATGCGCAATAGCCTGGTCATCAGCTATTCTTTACTCCCTAGTGCATTTTGAAAGGAAGTAAATTAGTTGAATCCAAATCGTCTGTGGGTAGTCTTGCAGCTCATTGTAGGGTGACTTCTTGAGCTGTTGCTGCATGGCAGATGGCACTACATTTGTTTGCTAAATACGGTGATTGGTTTAGCAGGCTTTCTGTCCATCCTCCGTCCCGTCCCCCCGTCCCCCGCTCTCTTTTCCATTACTCTCACTGAAGAGCCCACGCTCATCCTGAAGTTGTTGCGTAATGTTTTCAAAGAGCTTGGGGCAAAGAATCTTCATCTGGTTCTGTCCAACTGTTTTGATGCGAAGGCTGCAGGCAAGAGGAACTGCTGTGTCTAGTTGTTAGTAAAATGAAAATATAGAATAAGGACATTAAATGCACCAGCCTCTTTATCTAAATGGAAACCTGCCACCATGGAAACAGGTGTATTAAGAGACAAATAGGAAAAGTTGTTGAATCTAGAGGAATTTATAAATAAGAAACCACAGGCAACATTGAAGCAACATTTTCACATGTAGATAGCATTATGATATTAATTCAACTGCTACAACTAATAGACATATATACTTATCCATAACAATAAACAGGTTTTTACATTTTAATCAAATTTTCTCAGCAAAAATTTGATAGTGTAAGAAATCACTCTTCTTGTTAATGTCTACATTCAAAAGTTTTACTTAAACCCTAAATGGTTCTCAAGTAGATTACTAAGAAAATCTCATCCATTGTTTAAAAATTGCCATTTTGCCTTTGTGCAGATTGCCATGTCTCATTTTCGATTAATTGTAAATTATACTTTTTTTTCCAAAGTATCTCTCTTTTTCAAACAAGCATTGAAGAGCTGGCTACAATTTCAAATTCATCCATCTGAAAAGATAGAACAAATATTACAACAAATATTATGGCTGAACTCAAATGTGCTGGTTGATAAAATACCTGTATTTATGGGAAAGATGTTTGAAAAGGTAAAAGTATTTATCTTCAACTCGCAATCTGTGGATTCTGTTCGATTAGATAGATTGAAATTGTACGTTAAACATCACAGCATAGTTGAATGGTATGTGTTGAGTAGAAAAACAAAGTGGGTGGCCAGCAGAGATAGATGGGATGGGCTGAGGGAAGCTGAGGGTTGGGATGTGGAATTGGAAGTGGGAGTGAAGTTGCTGTGCGGGAGATAGAATGATGGTCAAAGATAAAAGTTATGTTTTTTTGTTTTAAAAAAACATAATAAAAAGTCAGTTTGAATGACACTGAGGAGCAGTGTTTTTACAGCTAATGCCGGTTTGCCTGAGGCTGATGCCATGCAGGTGTTTGTACACATGCATATACACACACTCTCATTCAAATAAACGCATACAAGAACACATGTAATAGTGCCAGACATGCACACAAACATATACAGTTGGCATTGCTGTTATGATTTTAGTTGTCCTTGATGTCCTTTGTTTTAGAATGTTTTTGTAGATTATTTTTTTTGCATTGTTTGCTGTTTTCTTCTGTCTTTTTCTTTTTTCTCTTTACCTCATTCTCTTGGTTGTTGGAGCATTGGGGGGGTTCTAGGGGGTGGGGAATGGAATTAATTAAATTTTGTATTTATTATTTTTCTTCTTGGGGGGCTGTGGGAGGGGTCTCGAATGGTTGAGGGACAACTATTGGGGAACTGTGGGGGGGGGATCTTGGAGGGTTCGTGTTCACGTTTTTTGGCCTAGTGGGAGATCTGTCAACGTGCCCTTGAGCAGGGCATTGCTTCTGTGTGTCGCTCTGAATGGGAGTCTGTTGGATGACTGGTATCATGTAGTTGTTGAGCAGCTTCACTGCAAGTATATTGTATGTTTTGGATATTCAATGAAATAAATACATACAATATAAATAAATAAATACAAATGTTTAAAAAATGTCTACATCTAGCTGTTGTGGAGTGTCAGTATTCTAAATGAGAAATATAGGCACAGCACTTGTATGACTATTTCCACCTGCACAGAGCAGGCAAAGCCACTCCAGTGAAGAGTAGCAGACCCTTTGAACTTTGACCCTTTGTGCTGGTTTGTTTGTGACGGTGACTCTAATTGCAGTGAATGTGCTGTGGAGAGGATATGTGCTGTGGAGAGGATAGGGTTAGCCAGGGCCAGGGTCAGCCAGCTAGGATATCCTACTGCACACAAGCTGTTCAGGCTTTAACCCAATACCTCAGAGAAATGTTCAGGTATCTAATGTGATAAATGGGATACCGCTGTGCACTTAAGATTGACACGATAGGAACCAGCATTTTACCAGGCACTCTTATCCAAAGCAACTTACAGTAGTGGTCTCCCGTGGGAATCGAACCCACAATCCTGCCGTTGCAAGTGCCATGCTCTACCAACAGAGACATACACCGATTGTACAAAACAGGTGAATCCAGGTGAAAGCTATGATCCCTTATTGAGGTCACCTGTTAAATCCACTTCAATCATTGTAGATGAAGGGGAGGAGAAGGATTTTTTAAAGTCTAGAGACAATTGAGACATGGATTGTGCATGTGTGCTATTCAGAGGGCAAATGGGCAAGCCAAAAGACTGAAGTGTCTTTGAACAGGGTATGGTAGTGGGTACCAGATGCATCTGTTTGAGTGGGTCAATAAAGGAAAGGGAAAGGGGAAGAGGAATACCTAGTCAGTTGTCCAACCGAATGAATTGTCACGCTGCTGGGTTTTTCATGCTCAACAGTTTCCCATGCGCATCAAGAATGGTCCACCACCCAAAGGACATCCAGCCAACATGACTGTAGGAAGCATCGGAGTCGACGTGGGCCTTCAGGCTTGATTGCTAATGTTTCACGTCTCTCTGTCACGCATGCTCAGACAGAGGGTAGACAATTGAACTGCCCTCGTGGAGAAAGCACATTCATTTCACATGTGAACACGTGAAGTGTTCCCAAAAACACGTTCTCATGTGATCACGTGATGTCATATGAAGTTATTGTGATAACATTTGGCAACATGTAAAGGCTACATGTGATAATATGAAACTACACGTGCTGACATGTGATCACGTGTAAAAAGAAAATGTGTTCCAAAAGCACGTTTTCACATGATTTCAAATGTGAACCTTCACGTGAAATCATTTTTGCTTTTTTTTTTCGGTACACCAACTTGAGTAGACTCTTACAGGAATAAAAGTGTTTGACAATATGTGGGTGAGTGGATATTATTAGCTAGATAATGAACACAGAGCTCACAGAAGTGTCATCAAAGAGTCCCTGGCACCTCTCGGAGTTGCCTTGTACCATCTTCTAAGTCAGTGCCGCACTCACCTCTCTTCATTTCCACATCTTAATATGGGTTTGACAGAATAGGATTCAATCGCTTACAGAGTTCTGCTATTAGAATATGGTGAGGAGGAAGGTGACTGAAAGCCATCAGCAGAGTATACACGTGAGACCACAAAACAAATAGCAGGCCAATGCAACATGCTGTTTTTCTATCGTCAATTTGGAATTGCCCAAATAAATAAAATAAATAAAAATTTTTACTGGATTGCAAAACATTTTGGTTTGTCACTACAAAAATACACTCTCTTACTCAACGGAAGCTAATTTGCTAGATGTTTTTTTGTTTACAACTGCTTTCTCTCCCCACAGACAACTCCATCAGTGTTTTAGCCAAGCATGACACCTTCCGGCGCCAGAAACAGGAGATGTATTTCCTGCCCATAATTGTGACTGACAATGGAAATCCTCCAATGAGCAGCACTAACACGTTGACCATCCGGGTGTGTGGATGCAGCAGGGAGGGAATAGTCCAGTCATGCAACGTGGAGGCCTATGTCCTACCCATTGGCCTCAGCATGGGAGCTTTGATTGCCATTCTGGCCTGCATAATACTACTTTTAGGTAAGATAATACTGATACTTTATGCCATTTGATTACATCTGAAAAATACAGACGTGCAACACTGGTAAACTTCTACAAACATTGTCTTTGTGAGCACATGACTTTGACATGTCCTCTTGTTCGGCAGTTATAGTGGTGCTGTTTGTGACGCTCAGAAGACACAAGAACAAGCCACTTATCATCAAAGATGACGAAGATGTGAGGGAGAACATCATCCGCTATGACGATGAGGGGGGTGGAGAAGAAGACACTGAGGCCTTTGACATTGCCACACTGCAGAACCCTGATGGAATCAATGGCTACCTGCCCCGCAAGGATATCAAGCCGGACCTGCAGTTCATGCCAAGGCAGAGTAGTGGCCCTAACGGTGTGGACGTGGATGAGTTCATCAATGTCAGACTCCATGAGGCGGACAACGATCCCACAGCCCCTCCCTACGACTCCATTCAGATCTATGGCTATGAGGGCCGGGGCTCCATTGCTGGGTCTCTGAGCTCCCTCGAGACTGCGTCCTCAGACTCAGACCAGAACTATGACTACCTCAGAGAGTGGGGTCCGCGTTTCAGAAGACTTGGGGAACTCTACTCAGTGGGTGAAAGTGATAAGGAGACTTGACCTTTGATCTGTAGAGACCCTTTGATTTTGTCCACATACTTGTGTATTATGCTAGGGTTTGCCGGCTTTTAGAAACAGCTGTTTAAAAAAGGGGGCCACCTTTCGTACTCTTAGATTGAAGTATAACGTTCATCATCTATCACATCAAGCGCTTTGTATTGTTGAGCCAAACTTAACAATGTCTATATTAGGAGGTCTATGATTCTTGTGGAGTGTAACTTAGATTCCGTCGTGGAGTGTCTAGCAGTATTTTGGGTATTTGTCATTTGCTGTGACTGACAGAAGCATAAAGACCTGGATTCTTGGTAGTTGCCTGATGAAAGAAGAGAGAGGGATTGTGTGATCTACAGCCTTCTTGGACAACGTGGAGATTCAACCACAGAACAATGGCACTACTGATTGGCCCTCATCTCAGATCTCTACCCACCACCCAGCTAATCAAAGATAAAATAGGAAACTAAAAGAAAAAGCAATATTTGATCGACATTACAATGTTGAATGTATGTATGATTTGAAAAAGCGAAATGAGAACCACTACAATATTGGCTTCAAAATTAATTAGTTTAGATATCATTTGATACCAGGTGGCCACATTTATAAACTGTCTGAGCCAGACGGCTTGCTTTATACAACTATTTGTATTTACACGCTCCAAGTGTGGTTTGCAAATATTATTAGCCTATAAAAGACTAAAGCGAAAGACAAAAAAAGAGAAATGTAGAAACTTTGAGGCCTTCTTTTTACAGAAGCAAGCATTAAATACAATTGTATCCACATGTTTTTTGAAAATGATCGCGTTGATTCCTCATTATCGTTGTATGATTTGTTTTTGTTTTATATATCTGTTCTTATTTGCGTTTGTTTCTGTGCTACAGGTTATAAGTGAGTGAGAGTTTAGAATGATCCCTTTTCTCAACTTTTCTTTCCACCACTGAAGCTATTTCATCACAGCTGAACTTGTTGTTTGGATATTGCTGTTAATATAGTATACAGAGAACATGAATTACTGTATAGTAAAATATTGGACGGAAAGGGAACTTTTACACATACAATTAATGTATACTGTTTATCATTATTCTGTATACAGAGTTACCAGTAACCATATAAGCACAATAGCTGGGATAATTTAATTGATGTGAATATTCGACCCCTCAATTTTATTTAGGACCCACGGGTAACAAAACCCATAAAAATAAAATACAGACTCTTGCATATTGTGCTACACTGTATGATATTATACAAAAAATACATGTACATAGAGTTACTGATAATGTCCTCAACTTTCATTGAGGTGGTAGGTTTTGTCTATGCACGTTAGCTCTTGCACATGAGAATCTAAAATGGCACTACAGCTGCGTGCATACTCAATTTGTACTGATACAGTATATGGCAGTTCTCAGTAGACTTCATAATATATATGAAATAGTCTTACATGCAGATCATATTTTCTACTGTGCTTTAACGCTTATAAATGTGTATGTTTAATTATTTACTCCCTGTAATGTAATCTAAGATACCCTGTATTGTTTCCTACTTTGTGAAATATATTTTTATAAATATTGCTGAATGAGTTTGGCTTTCTTCAGCAGCTAAGATGGTTGGAATAAGCGAGTTTTGCACAGTTCCTACTTGAATTATCTATGTCTGTCATTGTGCTACAGGAAGTACCAATATCAATATGTCAACATGTCACATATCTTATAATTAGGAAGAATTTATTTGGCAGTGGATGCACTGACTGGTTTTAAAACCTACAGTCAGACCCAAAATTATTGGCACCCTTGGTATCTTGTTCAAACAAGTTAGTATCTAATTTGAACGACTTAATTGTTATTGTCTAATTAGGCCTCATTTTGTGATGCAGGGCCAGTTGTGTTTGTCCTTTGCTGCAATCATTCATTTACTGATGCCATCCACTGATATGATTATTCATTGACAGTTCTTTGATAGGGCCTGTAAGTGGGGAAAACAAGATCCCACGTTTTACCAATTTGACTTCAGATTCTGACGTTTATCCACTTTTCTCCAAACGTTTTGGAGTTGCTCAGCATCATCTTTCATTAATTCTCAATGCTTAAGTTAAGGTTTACATTTTTGGATAGGGCAACAACAAAAAAACTACACTTAAGTTTAGGCATTCATTCTGAATGGTTAAAGTAAGAGATAAGGTTTGGGATAGGGTTCAAACAAAAACATCAAACAAGTGTCTTCCACTGGGATTGAACATGCGAGCTTCGGAAGGATGAACTTAGTATCTCGAATGACTTAGTATCTCGAATGACTTAGTATCTTGTTTGAATGACTAAGTCATTCAAAAAATAACAATGTTGCTTTAGGGCTTCCATAGAATAAGCCAAAAACATTGTATAAAATAAATAATACAAATACTGAGCTATATTGTATGCACATTTTTGGGGGAAAATTTGATTTGGTATTTTTTGTCTTTTCTATACTATACAGTTGCTCAGGGAAAGAGATTTTGTTTTACCTTTAAATACCTCACCTTGCGAGGATAATGGCACTGAGATGTTTTCTAAAATGTTTAATGATATTGGAGAACACATTGGAAGGGATTTTAGACCAATGCTCTATACAGAATCTGCCCATATCCTTGAAATCCTTTGTCTGCGCTTATGGAATGGACAGCCACAGGTTTTTAATTGGGAGACTGAGATGACCATTGCAAAATGTTGATTTTGTGGTAAATTAACCATTTCTTTGTGGAGTTTGGTGTGTGCTTAGGGTTATTGTCTTGCTGGAAGATTCACTTGTGGCCAAGTTTCCACCTCCTGGAGAGGCAACCAGGTTTTTGGCTAAAATGTCCTGGTACTGGGTAAAGTCCATGATAGCGTTGGGCTTAACAAGGGCCCCGGGAGCAGTGGAAGCAAAATAGCATCAAAGATCAAATCAAATTGTGAAATGCTTACTTACAAGCCCTTAACCAACATTAATTTAAGAAAAAAAATGTGGAAACCAAAGTGCCCTGCAGATAAGAATGGGGGCATGCTCAGTCCTCCTTTTCCTGTAGTTTCTTTGTCTTGATCACGTTGAGGGCGAGGTTGTTGTCTTGGCACCACACGACCAGGTATCTGACCTCCTCCCTATAGGCTGTCTCATCATTGTCGGTGATCAGGCCTACCACTGTTGCATCATCGGCAAATTTGATGATGGTGTTGGAGTCGTGCCTGGCCATGCAGTCATGAGTGAACAGGGAGTACAGGAGGGGACTGAGCGCGCACCCCTGAGGGGCACCAGTGTTGAGGAGTGGTGGTATATAGACACATACAAAAAATATAGATGCTTATCATGAGATACTAAACCTCAGGCGAGCAAAATCTTGAGAATTCCTTAGATTTCGTGCACCAGCTGTTGTTTACAAATATATATATATATAGGCTACCGCCCCTTGTCTTACCAGAGGCCGCTGTTCTATCCTGCCGAAAAAGCGTAAAACCTGCCAGCTGTATGGTAATCATGTCGTCGTTCAGTCATGACTCTGTGAAACATAAGATTTTACAGTTTTTAATGTCCCGCTGGTAGGATATACATGCTCGTAAATTGTCTATTTTATTATCGATTGATTGTACATTGGCTAATAAGGCCGATGGCAAAGGTAGATTACCCTCTCGGCGACGGATCCTTACAAGACACCCGGACCGTTGTCCACGACATCTGTCTTTTCCTCCTGCGAATGACAGGGATGAGGGCCTTGTCGGGTGTCAGGAGTAAATCCTTCCCGTCTGACTCGTTGAAGAGGAATTCCTCCAGTACTGGGTGAGTAATCGCTGCCCTGATATCAAGAAGCTCTTTTCGGTCATAAGACACGGTGGCAGAAACATTATGTACAAAATTGTAAGGAACAATGCTGCAGAAGAGAAACAGGTATGGGGAGTTGAGAGTTACTGTAATTTGGAACGGACATGCTACAGGACAGGAACAGAGTCAGAACTGGGAAACAAAGACAGACGACAATCAATGCAGCAGTGGGGAACAGAGCTGGGGAACTGGAAAGTATAGGGGAGGTAATAAACAGTCGATTGAGTCCAGGTGAGTCTAATATCGCTCATGCGCGTGACGAGGGAAGGCAGGCGTGCGTAATGATGGTGGCAGGAATGCGAAAAGCTGGGCAGCAATGCTGGGTGTAAAATCACGATGAACCGGCAGAGGCGTGGGAGCCTAGCAATCTGGCAGAGGCATAGGAGCCTGACGATCCGGCTGAGATGTGAAAGCCTGTCGATCCCGCTGAGGTTGTGGGAGCCCGATGATCTGGCTGAGGCATAGCAGCCTGACAAGCCGTCTGGGCTTAAAAACCTGATGGTCCGGCTGGGGCCTGACGTGGGAGGGGCGCCTTCCGAGCCAACCGGGGCAAGGAAGCCTCTCGAGCCAGCTAGGGAATGGAAGCCCGACGATCCAGCTAAGGCACCCCTGGTTCCATCGGCGGCACCCCCCGGACCCGACGTCACCACCAACTGAACTGCCAGCACTCACCGATGCTTCATTTGAGGGCTGCTGCATTCTGTAAGAAACAACGCTGCAGAAGAGAAGCAGGTACGGGGAGTTGACATTTAATTTGAAAAAGACATGCAACAAGACAGGAACAGCGTCAGAACTGGGAAACACAAAGACAGATGACAATCAATGCTGCAGCGGGAACAGAGCTGGGGAGCTGACAAAAATAGGGGAGGTAATAAACAGGTGATTGAGTCCAGGTGAGTCTTGTTCATGACGAGGGAAGGTAGGTGTGCGTAATGATAGTGGCAGGAGCGCAGAAAGCTGGGCAGCCTGGTGCCCTCGAGCTCCAGGGGGGGGAGATCGGAAGCAGGCGTGACACAAAATAAGTTACAAAAAACTTGAAAAAACATACACAATAGCACAATTGGTTACGGGATCGTAAAACGGCGGCCATCTCCTTCAGCACCACCATACAGTAGGCATGGGGTTATTTTCTTCATAATCATCTTTCTTTCGATGCCAAACCCACCACTGGTGTGCCTGGCCAAATATATCTATTTTCACGTCATCTGTCCACAGCACATGTTTCGAATCCAAGTGCCAATGACATTTAGCAATGTCCAGGCGTTTACATTTGTTGGATGACATGAAAATAGAGTTTTTTGGCAATGCATACAGAATCTTTTTCTCTGAGCAATTATATTAGTACAAAATAATATAATTTTCACCCCCCCAAAAATGCATACCTGTAACGATATTCGTCTTCCTCTGACGAGGAGTATGAAGGATCGGACCAATATGCAGCGTGGTCCATGTTGATAATTTATTAACATTGAACACCAAAAACAAAATAACAAGGAGAACGAACGAAAGCGAAACAGTTCTGTCTGGTAAAGACACAGAGACAGAAAACAATCAGCCACAACTGAAATGGGGAAAACAGGCTACCTAAGTATGATTCTCAATCAGAGACAACGAACGACACCTGCCTCTGATTGAGAACCATACCAGGCCAAACACATAAATACTACATAGAAAAAAGAACATAGACTACCCACCCCAACTCACACCCTGACCAAACTAACACAACGACATAATAAAGGAACTAAGGTCAGAACGTGACAATACCATATAACTCAGTATTTTTATTATTTATTTCATGCAGTCATTTTGATTATCTTTATCCTGGTCATTTTGGGCCTGACTGTGTTTCCTCAGGAATTCTGTCTTTGCTGTTTGCTTGGAAAGAAAAAAAGATTGACATTTGAGCCAGTAAAGTAAAGTATGTTACAATCAAGATTATTGACTGTGAACCTAAATTGTAAACGGCAGGCAGAAAAAAAACAGGAAATGTCACTGCTTATCATTTGTTGCTCCTAGTAGCTTTTCTTTAAAAAATGCTGTGTTTATCCACATAAGATCCTGGGATTGTTCTCAACCTATACTGTCTTAAATAAGTACTTTATCAGTTTAACATTATGGAATGAAGTCGATTTAACTTTACAAATCACATACATTGTATAACTTGCTTGTTTATTGAATGTGACGAACTTACATGGGAACCAAAAGTAAACTTCACAGCTTTTGTATTGTCAGACTGGGTAACTCAGCTCTGAACAACGGTACAACATGAAACTTTCCATAACAAAGATCCCTCCAAGGGCTTGAGATATGGTATTACATAGAAAAGCGACTAATGGAGTTCTGCACAACATGTTCTCAACTATTTACAATGAAAAAAATGTCTCATGTCCCATTACAATGTGTAGAGGACTACTCAGGTATGAATACAGATATTTAAGGTTGTCACCATCAGCAACAGAGGGCAGAACATATTTAGGTCTGTTCTGTGCGATCTCATGGTTACTAAACTAATTTCCTTTTATGAGTAAGTGCCCCTATTCATGTCTCATATAGGTCAATTGAATATGTATTTTATATGTGTAATATGTATTATTTCAAATGAAAATGACAGTCTCAAAAAGCTGTTTTGGTGAACATGCAAGGCCATTAGACCATTTTCTTCAATTTGATATCTGCCAAAGCCCGTCAACCTGCAAATAAATATTGTGAAGTCTGTTAAACAAATATGTTTTTCAATTAGACTGAACAGATGTTCTTTATGTGTACCCTCTCACCACTCATTTCTCTTCAAAGAAAGTAAACCCATCATCATTCCATCTCGGGAACGTTACCTACTCATGTAAAAAGGTTCCTCATGGAATGAATAGACCTTGATTACATTAATGAAATTGAATTCCATTTTATAACTCTGCGTTATATAGTAATAATAGTCTGTCCCTCATTGTGTTAACAACAAAAGAGAGGCTTAGAGGCATTGCAATTTTCCCTTTTTTACTCACATCTTCTTAAAAAGAGAGATTTATTTTGAGCGTCAGCTTCTCTCGTGGTTAATCCTGCTGAAAGATTAGAGTTCAATCTTATCTGATATTGCAACGACTGTTCATGAATAGCAAAATAACTTGATCTTGTCAATTACTGACTGTGCTTGAATTAATTTATATATTGTTACACAGAAAGAGAGTGGGGGATCATTTATTTTTGTCTTTGTTTATTTGAATCCTATATTCTTCATAGGCGGTTAAAAATGTGGATATACTGTAGTAGTTCACCATTAAATATGAAGCTAACTCAAACCACATAAATACTGCAATACTAGTATACTTTACTGCAAATTATTCTGAACAAAAATATAAACTCAACATGTAAAATGTTGGTCCCATGTTTCACGAGCTGAAATAAAATGACCCCAGAAAATGTCCGTACACACAAAAAGCTCTCATATTTGATGTACACATTTTTTACATCCTTGTTAGTGAGCATTTATCTTTTGCCAAGATAATCCATCCACCTGACAGGTGTGGCATATCAAGAAGCTGATTAAACGGCATGACCATTACACAGGTGCACCTTGTGCTGGGGACCATAAAAGACCACTGTAAAATGTGCAGTTTTGTCACACAACACAATGCCACAGATTATCTAGCTTTTGCAGATAATTTAATGTTCATTTCTCTACCATACGCCACCTCTAACGTCATTATAGAGGATTTGGCAGTACATCCAACCGGCTTCACAACCACAGATCACGTGTAACCTCGCCAGCCCAGGACCTCCACATCCGGCTTCTTCACCTACATGATCGTCTGAGACCAGCTGATGAAACTGAGGAGTTTTTCTGTGCAATAAAGCCATTTTGTGGTGAAAAACAAATTCTGATTGGTGCCCCTGCCCAGTCATGTGAAATCCATATATTAAGGCCTAATGAATTTATTTAAATTTACATATTTTTTGATATGAACTGAAACTCAGTAAAAATTTTGAAATTGTTGCATTTTGTGTTTATATTTCGGTTTAATGTATTTAGAACGAGGTTTGTCTCCTTGATTTGTTTTTCTTAGTGTTGACATACTCCGTAGAAATGTGAATCCAACCTGTGTGACCCCGGCAGACCAACTGGCTCACTTCAGTCACAGTTCATGTAGTCACAGTTCATGCAGTCTGTTCCTGCAGTCACAATTATGTTTTGTCTGTAGGTCTGACAGAGGCTGCTTAACTAAACAGCAAATCTAATTATCTTCCCTATTTTGTCACATAATGGAAGTGCCCCTCTGGTGACAACCTTGTACATGTTCTCTACTGAGTTTAAATACTGTCTGGTGGCACCTGATGGTGTGGGGAAACTGTAATTACATTGCCTAAAGTGCTGCCCTCCATCACAAAAACATCAGCACATGCAAATGTTGGAATATGTTAGACTGCAGTTTGAATTAGATAGTGTGTTTTGCATTTTTAAATATACCAATCCATCTGTCTATCATGACCCTTCTGTCTGACTGTCCATAGACCACATTTATACTAATATTATCAATACCATCACTACCATTCTGTTTATCCCTGGTTTCTTTACACTTGGCAGTATAATGACCAAAATGCCTCCTAGCCCAACTCAGGAAGGTGATATTAGCAGATCCTGTCTACTGTGACTGGATTGCACTGGATGTGAGAACAGATCCAATCACAGGATGGATTTATTACTAAATATGAAAAGGCTCATTCATAGACAGTGTAGTCACAGCAGACACCTAGGCCAGAGCGGTAATGTGGTTTCATGTTAAGCCAATTAATGATTACTGTATATCAACAGTCTCACAACATCAAACAACACTGTCTGTAGTAGGTGGTGGCTGCATACACTGTCTGTAGTAGGTGGTGGCTGCATGTTTAAATTGTGGCAGTCATTATATGATTAAGAGCATTTTACCTTTGGTTATGTTCTCATTTAATGTATTATTTAATTTGAATGTTTTGATTGAATCTATTTTTAGGAGCATGGTTGTGGTTATTGGTAATGCCGTAACACAGTGGCACTGATCCTGCACTGTGGAGTGCGTAATTGACACACTCGTGTAATTAGCATTAATTAGTACCTCTGTTGGCGGATAGCACGGCTGAAACTGGATGTCCTGCCGTTTGGACCGTGCACTGCTGTCACTGCTGCAGTGACCTGCTTGAAAACTATCTGGCTACTTTGGATGCAGTGGCTATTCTCTTCGAGAGTCCCTATCATTCACCGTAAGAATGATGGAATCTGGGGTGCTCACACTTTCTGGTTTAATTTAAAAGATACCCGTACAGTTTCTTCAAACTTCTTTGCTCTTTGTGCCCTTTCGACAATGTAAATTACCCCAAGTCTTAAGTCCTGGCAGTTCACTTTGCACTTGTGTACAAATACGTTTTCTGAACTTATTTAAACACATATGGAATCATGTAGTAACCAAAAAAGTGTTTAACAAAGTAGCCACCCTTTGCCTTGATGACAGCTTTGCACAACTACTGTGATTATTATTTTTTGACCATGCTGGTCATTTATGAACATTTGAACGTCTTGGCCATGTTCTGTTATAACCTCCACCTGGCACAGCCAGAAGAGGACTGGCCACCCCTCATAGCCTGGTTCCTCTCTAGGTTTCTTCCTAGGTTTTGGCCTTTCTAGGGAGTTTTTTCTAGCCACCATGCTTCTACACCTGCAATGCTTGCTATTTGGGGTTTTAGGCTGGGTTTCTGTACAGCACTTTGAGATATCAGCTGATGTACGAAGGGCTATATAAATAAATTTGATTTGATTTTGATTTGGGTTTGTGCAGATAACCAACAATTTACGACGTTTGGAATGAGTCTAACGTGAGGTAAAGTAAATAATTCCTTAATTCGAAGACTAATTGATCAGATATAAAATATCTGAAAAGTTATTAGGAAATTACTTTAGTAATCTGAATATTTTCCTTGGTGCCCCGACTTCATAATTAATTACAGTTACATGATTAATCAGTTTAATCGCGTAATACTAATTACAGAGAATCTTTGATAAAACTAAATGTCTTCATTTAATGACAGTAAAGACACGACATATATGACGCCCCCGTAAGAGGAATCAAAAATATAATTAGACTTTGCTGTGGAATTCTATATATCAATTGTGCAAACAGAATTGTACAAACAGACTGCTTTGTATACATTCAAATTGGTTGTGTGCGTGTATTCCCATTTGAAGAGGCTACAGAGCGCCTCCAGTAGTGGTCGTTAGCGTCAGAGCAATGAGTGATAAATTCCAGATTTAGTCCGTTAGGCCAAACGGTACTATTTCTGTCAGTCAATATTAACTTCTAGAGCAAGGGCAGAGAGCCAGTAAGGTTTGGAATTAGAGGATAGATCTTCGGTGTTCGAGTGGAAGTATTTTGTCCGCCTACCATACTAAATGAGTGTGGACTGACTACAGGCATATCTGTATTTATGTACCGTGTCGCTCAGGTCAACATAACGCTAGCAAAGTATGCCGAATGGTTTAATGTGAGACGTCACTAGTAAACCCACCCTTTCCATGGTGAGAGGACCCTATTTTGCGCTTAGAAGTGATATTTCTGAACAATGTAGAATTAGCTTGCACGGGATGCTAAGCTAACAGAGAGGGAAAATCTTTCACTTCCTGTGTTCCGTTTAAATTCCTGCGCCTTGCTCGACGGAAGTCCCGCCCTTTGTACTTACATTTGATTTCAGCATTCTGCATCACTGGTGGTGAAGAATCGCAAGTACATCTCTTAAAAGAAGTGTTGGAAATCCAAACGTGGATCACGTGAAAATAATCCTGCAATCTCAATTGCTTGGGTCTCATTCAATTTATTTATTTAAATTGTCGAACATACCTTTCTAGGTTCTTCCAGTTAAATGAGACACCTTAAACTTTGCAATAGTAACCTAGATGAACCAACTTCCCAACTTCCTTAAAACTTTAATTTCAAGTTTAATTCCCGACAGCCTATCCAGGTATGATTAATCATTATCATTGATTAATTTAATTTGCTTTTGCAAATTCATTCACGTCCAACTTCCACAGTACTGTCCAGTACTGATGATTCATAAACATCTATAAATAGATTAAAATCGTCTTTGCAGCTCCCAATATATTGCAAAACCAAACTTTGGAAAATTAGGAAAAACATTTTTTTCTTTCAAATGTTCTAACAATGTGCAAGCTATCAGAGGGGGTAGTCCCCACTCACCCACTAATTAGTGAACCTCCACCTGCAAATGGATTGATCTCTGACCTCAGCAGCGATACCAACCCTAATTACGCCATTAGTGGAAAAGCAGACAACAACGCTTTCCAAAATCAACTATCGGGTGCAGGCCTCGTAAAGGTTCTCTCCAGTCTAGCCCTGATGTCTTGCCACCCGAGATTGGCATCTGTCCAATACCGCAGTGCACAGCTGAAGCACGAGCAGGTAATGGTAGACATAAAGGGACAGGTGGAGAGAACCGGGAAACCAATGACAAATGCAGGAAAGGGAAAAATTCTGCTAGTTATGGAACTGCACTTGAAAACTGAACAATTAAATGTATTTGCAAAAACGTATGACGATGAACAAGCACAAGCTCTTCAACAAAATCGTCTTCTACAGGAACAAAATCATATGCTACAGGAACATCTCGATTTAGCCAAAACTAAATATGATGGTGTCCACGCCAAACTAGATAAATCTGAAGAGTTATCTACAAACAAGAGCGCTCAACTTGATAACATGCATGCAGTTTTGTTGAACACTACTCAAAGTAACACGGTTCTACTCAAAATGCTGCAGACCAAAGACGATCAGTTAATCAACACAATGACAAAGTTGGATGACAAATCAGCAGAACTCATTGAAGTCGCTGACCTAATGAATGATGAGAGAACTCATGTGATGAAGATGGAAATATTGATTTCTAAGCAAGAGGAGGAAATCTCATCACTGAATCTCTCGCTCCGTACTCAAGACCTCTATCTGCAAACCATGACAGATAAGTTTGTGACCGTAAGGAGCAAGTGTGTGTCATGACGTTGCCCTCTTTGGGTACAGCAAGCCCTATCCCCCTCTCCCTGTCTCTCCCTGCCTCTCCCTGCCTCCTACAACTAGGCTGCTGTGGTCAGAGAGGTCGTAAATTCCTTGAAGAGATTATCTCCTCATGGCCACAGTTTCGAGACAGAGTGAATTTTCATAGAGAACAAAGAAATTTCATCCACCTCACAGAACTTGAGGTCCGAACAACCCGTTTGTTACATTTTAATGAAGCTCATGGGAGATGGTGCGGCCACATTATCACAACACTGTTTATATAATAGCCTCAGATATGAGGTTTACATCTAATTGTTGTATAAGATGAATGAGTGAGGATGATACTGTTTGCAAAATTGTGTAATGTGATTTTGGACTGTTTAATGAAGGAAACACCAATTTCCTTTTGAGTTGAACTAAATCAGAGGACCGCCCATGAGCCCAGTTAGGGTCAGACATCCTGGGACAGGCCCTTTTCTGCAATTCCGAATAAAACCCCAACTTTGAGAAATTCCCAGTAGACCATGTTTTTCTCCATTACGAGGGGACAAAGGTTGCAGACCATTGCTGAATCTTTTAACCATACCACGTGGTTAAACTCTTAGACTATCGATACCGACAGAATAAGAACAAGTCTTTGATATTAATTACTAGTCTGCAGCTAGCAATTCGGTATCATTGAAAGTGAAGAATGACAACCGCCGAAACATACATTCTACAACAACATGAATGAGTGTCGCTCTGAACTGTCCCCTCTAACCACGACAGACAGAGAGAGAGAGAGGCGGACAATTCTACAAAAGAAACAAACTTTTCAACAGTGATCAAGACGACACACTGAGCGTAAATATATATATTGATTGCAATTGTTCCCGAATGAGTGAGCGTTCATGTGCAAAGGATTAGTATTTCAATTGTTATAATTATCAACACTGTAGTGACTTCTCAGGTGACCCCCACAACCCTTTTGTCTAACAAGCTGCCATGTCGTTTTAGCCCACTAGGGCACATTCTCCTATCATTTCTTGTAACCATATTTACTTTGTTTATGCATTTGCTTGAATTACTTAGAAATAAATACATGATTTAAGACAATTGATGTATGGATGACTCATATTGAAGACTGGGTTATACTCGGCCATGTCTCAGGATGGTAAGTTGGTGGTTGAAGATAGTGGTGTGGGGGCTGTGCTTTGGCAAAGTGGGTGGGGTTATATCCTTCCTGTTTGGCCCTGTCCGGGGGTTTCATTGGATGGGGCCACAGTGTCTCCTGACCCCTCCTGTCTCAGCCTCCAGTATTTATGGTGCAGTAGTTTATGTGTCGGGTGGCTAGGGTCAGTTTGTTATATCTGGAGTACTTCTCCTGTCTTTTCCGATGTCCTGTGTGAATTTAAGTATGCTCTCTCTAATTCTCTCTCTCTCTCTCTCTCTCTCTCTCTCTGAGAACCTGAGCCCTAGGACCATGCCTCAGGACTACCTGGCATGATGACTCCTTGCTGTCCCCAGTCCACCTGGCCGTGCTGCTGCTCCAGTTTCAACTGTTCTGCCTGCGGCTTTGGAACCCTGACCTGTTCACCGGACGTGCTACCTGTCCCAGACCTGCTGTTTTCAACTCTCTGGAGATAGCAGGAGCGGTAGAGACACTCTCAATGATCTGCTATGAAAAGCCAACTGACATTTACTCCTGAGGTGCTGACTTGTTGCACCCTCGACAACTACTGTGATTATTATTATTTGGCCATGCTGGTAATTTATGAACATTTGAACATCTTGGCTATTTTCTGTTATGATCTCCACCCGGCAGAGCCAGAAGAGGACTGGCCAAACTCTCTAGGTTTCTTCCTAGTTTTTCCTAGCCACCGTGCTTCTACACCTGCATTACTTGCTTTTTGGGGCTTTAGGCTGGGTGTCTGTACAGCACTTTGATATATCAGCTGATGTAAGAAGGGCTATATAAATACATTTGATTTGATTTGATTAGCTCAAACATGGGAAGGTCCTAAGCAAAACTACGAATTGATCGAATCTACAAGAGATGGGGAGAAATGTAAAGCAAGCAGTCTTGGTTCTTGCTGCAAGTCAGATGTATAGCTCGACCACTTCACAAGAGCAGTATGCTGGAAATCAATAGTGTCTGGTCAGAGCTCTTCTACCGCAGCACTTACTCCCGTTCAAGAGCCCCTTAAATGACTGAGGGTGGGTCCGTAAGCCCAAACCGCAGAACATTATACTACTTTGCATTTACAGAACTTAGTTCATCTTGGTGTCACAGTATTTTATCAACTTGATGACGATAAGATGCCTCACACCATCCGTGATTCAATAGAGACATTGATCCAACACCATTAATTGAATACTACACTCTCTTTGCATTGTACCTTTAATTATTTTATCTCTAGAAAGATCATACAAAACCCCACCGGAGAGCTACAGGTTGACAAGGAATTATGTCATCTTTATGGGATTCCAGGTAACACTAGGGACACTAGTCAAAGTACACTGGTAGAGTTCTCCAGATATACAGTGAGTTTCAAAAGTATTGGGACAGCGACAAACGTTTTCTTGTTTTGGCTCTGGATTTGAAATGATACAATTGAAGTGTGGACTGTCAGCTTTAATTTAAATTGTATTTTCATCCATATTGGATGAACGGTTTGGAAATTATAACACTTTTGCACACAGACCTCCCACTTTAGGGACCATTACGGATAATCCTGAATGAATCATGAATAATGATGAGTGAAAAAGTTCCAGACGCACAAATCCCAAGACATGCTAACCTCTCGCTAACAGGGGAGGTTAGCATTTTTGGTATTTGTGCGTGTGTAACTTTCTCACCCATCTTTATTCACGATTCATTTGAGATTATCCGTAACCATGGTAGCATCCACATTAATATAGAATTGTTAAGAAACATATTATACTCTTATTTACAATAAAAGTGACTCCAAACTGACACAATACTTTATTTAGCATTCATTTTTATTGGGAACTGTCACGCGGGACTAGGTAGGTGGGTGAGGAAGGAATCAGGCGCAGAGAGTTCCACTGGAAAAGGTGCACTGTAATGTGGCACAAAAAATAACAAGCCCAAAACACAGGGCGCGGACAATAATGTGGACCACCCACAACACAGAGTGCCTGGTCCAGTAATATATAATATCACCTCTACCTAACGCACACACGTAACATAAATACAATCCCGCACAAAACAAGGGCGGGTACACGTACTTTAAATATGGAAGCCCATTAAAGCACATACAACAGGACACAGGTGAAACTAATAAGACAAAACAAACAGACAACGAAAAAGGGATTGGTGGCGGCTACTAGGCCGGTGACGACCGCTGAGCGCCGCCCGAACAGGCAGGGGAGCCAACTTCGGCGGAAGTCGTGATAGGAACAAAATAATCTGAAACAGAAATAAACAAACAGTAATTGCATCGGAAAAATTTGTAGAGTCACAATCTTGATATATTCATTACGTGCTGTGAATATTGGACCAAATACTTAACTTTTTTCTACATAAGTGAATTTGTTCCAATACATTTGGTCGCCTAAAATTGGGGAACTATGTACAAGAAGTGTTGTAATTTCCAAGTGGTTCACCCAATATCGATGAAAATACCCCCAAAGTCTGCTCTTTAACCTCATACTCATTATATAATTTAAAATCCAAAGTGCTGGAGTAAAGAGCTTACTGTAAAAAGCACATACCGTTCCTCAGAAAGTAGTCACCCCCCGACTTTTCCACATTTTGTTGTCTTACAAAGTACAATGAAAATGGATTTGATTGATTTGTTTTGTCAACAATCTACACAAAATAATCTGTAATGTCAAAGTGAAAGAAAAATTCTAACATTTTAAAAAAGTTTATGAAAAATAAAGCACTAAAATATATTGATTAGATACAGTTGAAGTCAGAGTTTACATACACCTTACCCAAATACATTTAAACTCAGTTTTTCAAAATTCCTGACATTTAATCCTAGTAAAACAACCCTGTTGTAGGTCAGTCAGGATCACCACTTTATTTTAAGAATGTGAAATGTCAGAATAATAGTTGAGAGTAGTTAATAGTTAGCTTTTATTTCTTTCATCACATTCCCAGTGGGTCAGAAGTTTACATACACTCAATTAGTATTTGGTAGCATTGCCTTGAAATTGTTTAACTTGGGTAAACCATTTTGGGTAGCCTTCCACAAGCTTCCCACAATAAGTTGGGTAATTTGTGGCCCATTCCTCCTGACAGAGCTGGTGTAACTGAGTCAGGTTTGTAGGCCTTCTTGCTTGCACACCCTTTTTAAGTTCTGCCCACAAATTTTCGATAGGATGAGGTCAGGGCTTTGTGATGGCAATTCCAATACCTTGACTTTGTTGTCCTTAAGCCATTTTGCCACAACTTTGCAAGTATGCTTGGGGTCATTGTGAATTTGGAAGACCCATTTGAGACCAAGTTTTAATTTCCTGACTGATGTCTTGAGATGTTGCTTCAACATTTCCACATAATTTTCCTCCCTCAGCATGCTTTCTATTTTGTGAAGTGCACCAGTCCCTCCTGCAGCAAAGCACCCCCACAACATGTTTCTGCCACCCCCGTGCTTCACGGTTGGGATGATTTTCTTCGGCTTGCAATCCTCCCCCTTTTCCTTCCAAACGTAACGGTCATTATGGCCAAACAGTTCTATTTTTGTTTCATCAGACCAGAGGACATTTCTCCAAAAAGTATGACCTTTGTCCCCATGTGTAGTTGCAAACCGAAGTCTGGATTTTTAATGGTGGTTTTGGAGCAGTGGCTTCTTCCTTGTTGAGCGGCCTTTCAGGTTATGTCGATATAGGACTCATTTTACTATGGATATAGATACTTTTGTACCTGTTTCCTCTAGCATCTTCACAAGGTCCTTTGCTGTTGTTCTGGGACTGATTTGCACTTTTTGCACCAAAGCACGTTCATCTCTAGGAGACAGAACGTTTCTCCTTCCTGAGCGGTATGATGTCTGTGTGGTCCCATGGTGTTTATACTTCATACTATTGTTAGTACAGATGAACATGGTACTTTCATGCGTTTGGGAACTGCTCCCAAGGATGAACCAGACTTGGTATTTTTTTCAGAGGTCTTGGCTGATTTCTTTAGATTTTCCCATGATGTCAAGCAAAGAGGCACTGAGTTTGAAGGTAGGCCTAGAAATACATACACAGGTACACCTCCAATTGACTCAAATCATGTCAATTAGCCTATCAGAAGCTTCTTAAGCCATGACATCATTTTCTGGAATATTCAATGGCACGGTCAACTTAGTGTATGGAAACGTCTGACCCAATGGAATTGTGATACAGTGAATTATAAGTGAAACAATCTGTCTGTAAACAATTATTGGAAAAATTACTTGTTTCATGTACAAAGTAGATGTCCTAACTGACTTGCCAAAACTGTAGTTTGTTAACAACAAATTTGTGTAGTGGTTGATACATGAGCTTTAATGACTCCACCCGAAGTGTAGGAAAACGTCCGACTTCAACTGTACATTTTCAAACCCCAGAGTTAATACATGTTAGAATCACCTTTGGCAGCGATAACAGCTGTAAGTCTTTCTCTGAGAGCTTTGCACACCTGAATTGTACATATTTGCGCATTATTCTTTTTTTAATCTTCAAAGCTCTGTCAAGTTGGTTGTTGACAGCTGTTTTCAAGTCTTACAATATTTAAGTCAAAGTTGTAATTAGGCCACTCAGTAACATTCAATATCATCTTGGTACGCAACTCCAGCGTATATTTGTGACCGACGGGCTCAAATCGGTCTAATGTAGAAAATTTGAAATTGTATGTTGAATAAAAGTAGAGACTCAGAGGTGCAAAATGGTATATCATACTCTGCATTGTTGAGGCACAATGGGAAAGTGATTATATTTTGAAAGTTGATAAACTTTCACTTTTGAGGAAAGGACCATTGAATGCTTTGGTAACTACTGGAGAGCTCTCCTTTGTCTACAGCCATTCAGCCATTCACCTCTTAAGCCAGCCCCACCCATCTCTTTAATGATTCACATGTGAGGTCATGTGCTAAACAGTGAGTAGTGTAGTAAAATCAAGACTAAAAGTGGTAAAAGTAGTAGCCTGTAATATGGAAAAATTCCAGGTAAACAGAAATTGATGGGTCATGTGAAAGAAATACTATAACCCCCAGACATATCTTGCCAAGTGGATGGGTCTCCACAGAAGGTGTAAACAGTACAGCCAAACGGTTACATGCATATTAGCAATATCAGAAATAGATAGTGGTCAATATAAATAAAATAATATATAGTATGTACAAGAACAATATCAATAACAATATTAGTGATAGACCAGGTAGTTATATGCATACAATCAGGGGTAAAGTGGCTGACCAGCAGGATAAAAAATAGCAGCAACGTTTGACGTGTGTTAAGAGAGAGTCGTGTGAATAGAGGCACTGCAGATAGTGCTGATGACTGGTCCGTCCGACACCACGCATGTACAAGTGAATCTATATTCGGAGAGCCTGTTTCTGTCCTGCCCTTGATTTTGGTGCAGGGCATGTTATGTCCATAGACTCTTCGTTGCAAAACTCCCATATCTTCTCAAAAACATAAGTTTCTCTAGCTGTGTCCAGTCCAGGTGGTGCTTGTACAGGCAGACCATCTATGGGAGGAAGGATGTCAGTGTTGCGCAGCAGCTGAAACCTGGTCCCAACTGAGTCCGAACGCTCCTTGGCGACAACAACACCAGGCTCTAGAGCATCGAAGCTGTAAAACAGGAAATATCAACAAAAACATTACAACCTTGCACAACATCAATTCACCTCCCAAATTTAGATAATAAGAATAAGGCCTTGTGTTTTGGGTTATGGTGCTGCTGAAAGGTGTATTTGTCTCCCAGTGTCTGTTGGAAAGCAGACTGAACCAGTTTTTCCCGTAGGATTTTGCCTGTGCTTATCTCTATTCTGTTTATTTTCATCATCAAAGACTCCCTAGTCCTTGCTGATGACAAGCATACCCATAACATGTTGCAGCCACCACCATGCTTGAAAATATTAAGAGTGGTACTCAATTATGTTTTTTACACATTTTTTTGCAGTTTTACTTTGTTTTGGAATAATTGTATTCTGTAAGGGCTTCATTTTCACTCTGTCAATTAGGTAACTACAATGGTGTTGATCCATCCTCAGTTTTCTCCTATCTCCTAGTCACCATCGCCCTCATGGAGAAATCCCTGAGTGGTTTCCTTCCTCTCCGGCAGCTGAGTTAGGAAGATGCCTGTGTTTGTGCAGTGACTGGGTGTATTGATACACCATCCAAAGTGTAATTAATAACCTCACCACTCTCAAAGGGATATTTCATCTTTTTACCCATCTACCAATAGGTCCCATTCTTTGCGACTGAGAGACCTTACAGAGAATTGTATGAGTGGGGTACAGAGATGAGGTAGTCATTAAATAATCATGTTTTACACTATTATTGCACACAGAGTGAGTCCATGCAACTTATTATGTGACTTGTTAAGCAACTGTTTACTCCTGAACTCATTTACCCTTGCCATAACAAAGGGGCTGAAATCCTTTTGACTCAAGACATTTCAGCTTTAATTGAAATGTTTAATTAATTTGTAAACATTTCTAAAAACATAATTCCACTTTGACATTATGGGGTTTTGTCGTGATGTGTGTTTTGTCCTATATTTTAATTGAATTTATTTCGATTTTTAATCCCCCGTCTCTGCAGGAGGCCTTTTGCCATTTGGTAGGCCGCCATTGCAAATAAGAATTTGTTCTTAACTGACTTGCCTAGTTAAATAAAGGTTAAATATATATTTTTTTTAATCTATTTTAAATTCAGTCTGTAACTCATCAAAATGTGGAAAAGTCAACGGGTGTGAATACTTTCTGAAGGCCCTGTACAAAATCAATAGTTATTGTGCCACACTTGTAATTAATTCATACCTTTTAAAGTGTGTTAACCTTTTTGATATTTAGAAAGGCTCAGTCATTATCGTGCTACATTGTGGTGTGGTCCATAGTAGTGCATCGTTCCGAGTTCTTTATTATTGAATGAGTTGCATCAACTTCGGGTTGAGAGGTCTTGTTGAGATGCAGCCTCACTCTCCCCCTCGCCGTTGATCGGGTCATGCATATTTCATGATCAATGTAATGTCAATGAGTCCTATACTAATCCACCTGAGAGCCAGAGCGAGTAGACCCAATGATCAGGGTGAGTGAACTCAAACAGACTGGGATAAATATTGTATTTTGAGAGGCAGAGGGAGAAGGTAGAAATAGAGAGAGAAAGGAAGGGCAATATACAGAGTCTGGTATTTACCTTTCTCTTTTGATAACACGTTGTAGATTTAAGATTACAACCTGAGGATTGCTATTGTGGACATTGAGGCAGACATGTCCCACGTTCTAATCGCTGTCTGCAAGTCATGCAGATGTCTGCAAAAAATAGCTCACATTAGTGTAAAGTTGGTATTTTGCCCTGGCATTCAAGGGAGTAAAAAATGTGCAGAATTGAATATAGAGTGCGGGGGATAATTGATTGCAAAGTGGGTATGTGTCTTGACAAGTCAATAAGCTGTAACTGCCAGTGCATTCAATTTATGCCCTGCTGTGCTGAAACAGAGTTCTCACACGATTCCAAAAGATCATAATAATATATATATATATATATATACACTGAGTTTACAAAACATTACTAAGACCTTCCTAATATTGCATTTTTCATATCCTCAGAACCGCCACATCTACAAGGTGTCGAAAGCATTCCACAGGGATGCTGACCCATGTTGACCCATGTTCAATGCTTCCATAATCATGTCAAGTTGGCTGGATGTCTTTTGGGTGGTGGACCATTCTTGATACACACGGGAAACTATTAAGTGTGAAAAACCCAGCAGCTTTGCAGTTCTTGACACAGACCAGCGTGCCTGGCACCTACTACCATACCCCGTTCAAAGGGACTTAAATCTTTTGTCTTCTCCATTCACCCTCTGAATGTCACACATACACAATCCATGTCTCAATTGTCTCGCGGTTTAAAAATAATTACTTAACCTGTCTCCTCCCCTTCATCTACACTGATTAAAGTCAATTGAGTGACAACAATAAGGGCTCATAGCGATAGCCTGGATTTACATGGTCATTCTATTTCACGTAAAGAGCAGGTGTTCCTCTTTTTTTTTGTACACTTATTTTGTGTTGTAAGTCTTATTTATATGGTACCTCTTCATCCCATTACAGGTAATTCTGACAACTTGAAAGCTTTATTTCCCTAAAACAATGTGTGTAGATGAAGATCAAGGTTAATCAACCCGAATTCACCGTCAAATACATTTTTTAAGTGGGATGTCCAGTGGGAGGTTTACCAAAGACACCCCTGTGAGCTGATTGGTTGATACTTCCTTTTCAATTGGAGCAGAGGGACGACTCAAATAGAGATGTGTCAGATCTCAGTCCAAATGCATTCAGAACAAGCTCGCAAGCCAAGCTAGTCAGACTGAAAGATATCAGGGAGGTTTCCCACAACGTAAACAGACACTAATGGAGGCTGTGAAACTGCATGAGAATTTCAGTTCAAACCCAGGCTGTTGCCTCAGCAGTGGGCTAATATCACGAATGTTTACCCACTGCACTTACGCACACTTGCGCACAAGAACATCCAAACATATCCCTCCGCTCATTACGTAGGCAGGTTATTGCTCTCGGAGTAGAATAACCTGCCTAATCCCAATTTTTTTTCACGTTGACATTTTCACTCCGGTGCGAGCATTTCAACCACTTTCCAAAAACTTGAATGTGACAATATTTATAGAGTGATGCAGGATAACAAAATCATTTATTGAGATAAATAGGTGTGGGATGTTCTTGCACTCCCTTTTAGACCCATTAGACTCAGAACAAAATCATTATTTGGACTGAGTGGGACTGAGTGATCCTTGTTCCAATGTAGAATGGGGAGTTAACATGGTATTACAGGAAGAAAGAATGTATTTTACATCAGATGATTAGCCCTTTCAGACCTAATTATGTCCCAGGGGACCCTGGGACTTTCGTCAGCACTTCCCTCTGACACTGTGAGCTCTACCTCCTCCTTTCAGCTGCTGGCTGACGGATGCAGACAGACCTACTCCTCCCAATTATGCCCAAATTCCCTACAGTCCCCATCCAAAGACCTCCACTCCAATGTATGTTAACACTTCGATTTCTTTTACCCAATTAGTCTCGCTTATTGGTTTAATTCTTTGCTTAAATGCCACATCAATGGGATTAATCCTCAAGTATGATGTCATTGAACACGTTGAATCGATTTCCAATATGTATGTATGGATGTTAGCGTTAGGTGAAGCAGGGATTGCACTTTCTAGCCCAGAAGATATTCAACAAGTGAACACTATCGGGTCCTGAGCAACACGTAGACTAGTAGTCCACTAACTGCGATAACATATATTTGTTTTTTTATTTAACCTTTTTTATTTAACCTTTTGCAAAGTTAGATAGGAACACATTCTTATTTACAATGACACCCTACCCTGGCCAAACCCGGATGATGCTTGGCCAATTGTGTGCCAACCTATGGGACTCCCAATAATGGCCGGTTGTGATTCAGTCTGGAATTGAACCAGGGTCTGTAGTGACGCCTTTAGCACTGAGATGTGGTGCCTTAGAACACTGCGCAACTCGGGAGCCCCAATTGAAGTCTGTCCTTAAAAGTTTTGCAAATGCAAGTTATCTTTCAAACAGATGTTGAGCAGAAATTGTACTTAAACACAATTGACTGCTCTCTGAACCTGCCGTTGAAGGACAAGTCAGTGTTATCATTTACTGGTAGAAATAGTGAAGGTTCAAGACAGACCAATTCAAAGTGACGATAAATGTCTGTTGTGTGCATATGTGCATGCAGAAAAAGTATATTTACTTTGTAAAGAAAAACAGGACATTAAACATACTGCATAGCCAAACCACTGTTAGATGCATCAGTGTAACAACATGTCTCAAGAATGAGTTCTCTCCCCTTTCAATTGTATTCATAGTGACCTCAAATGATTCATTCTTAAAGTGTCCCTGGCAGTTAGACAGCACAAGTGCTAACTGATCACGTAGATGGTTTTGGAATGTGCTAAATTGACATTGGTGCACGAGGCAGTAGAACAGAACTGGAGAACTGGAGTGCATGTCCCCTGATTAGATAAGTATGCAAAGTGTTTGTCTGTCTTTGGCATGTGCTGTGTTATTGCACCCTATTCGAGTGGGACCACTTGTCTTAGGGAGGGAATGAACATAACTTAAGCCAAGCACCCTGCAATTCAATTTAGAGGCGGGCAGGACGTCTGAAATTCTCGGCACACTCTAAGGTAAAGCCTCATTAATAAAGAACAAAATCACTATTAAGCCATTCGATTTGGTACTATCAGTAAATGAGTGTTACTGGCTGTGCATGTGCATTTTGATTGTGACTGATTTAGCGGGCAGTAATAGCATGCAGATATATTGGAACATGCATACCAACTCTCATCTCAATATCCATGGATAAACTGAATGTTTAATTGAAGGCCTATTGAGTTATGATCAGACAAATTTCAGACACATTTCCAAGACTAAACTGACATAAATCAGTGAGCCAGCTTCAAAAATGATCCTTCATGGTCAGTACTGCAACATTTCACAGAATGGCAATCTCCTTTCAAATGTAGCAATGCTGCTGTCATTCTTGTTATGCACTAATGTATATAAATGGATAATCTATAACTGAACTATAGTGTAATCATCATTGAAAGCCTTCACAGTAACCATTCTACCATGATATTATATTAGGTTTGAGGCATTGTTCATTCAACACAATTGTGCGGGACTGCGAGCATGGGATATTTGCCACTGCTTAATTGATAGTGTCATTATAGAGATAAAGCTGCTTATTTGGTTTTAATTTCGATAACCCCCCCCCCCATGAAAAAGTAGCTGAGTATGACTTTTTCCTTCCACTCTCTTATGTGTTTTAGGCACTCAATGTCTGCTCCCTCTAATTAAATGAGGTGAAACAGCCTTGTGTTGCACTTTTATCTTTCAATTTTGTCAGCATGTTTCCAAATGCACCCATCTGAATTTCAAATGATACATGTAAATATAAAATCTACTCTCAGAGAACCAATTACATTAAAGGCTACATGTGAAATTAAAAGTTCTGCATTTAGTTCCTCATAGGGATGTGAAGAAAATAACATTTATTCAATTTGTTAATATTGAAGTGCTTAGTCTTCCCTGAAAAACCACATTACTCCTGGCATAAGTGAAATATTTGCACTGTGCGTTTTTTTTACTACTGTTATTAAATTTGAATCGAAGGTACTTCATAGTTTTGAATTGGACTTATTTAAACATTAACCTTATAAATCTCTAACCGAAGGGCTGTAGTTGCATGTGGCATTGGCATTGGACAAATTCATTCAATTCTATTCCTTGTTGGTCTAACAGCGAATTTAACTAGCATGTCAATCCCAGTTTTGTCAGTAAACACTTGTACAACTCTAACATACTGTATGTTGCTCAAGTTCATTATTAAGTTGATCGTTCATTTTAATACCAACGATCCATCAATATTGGGAAACTCATTCCTAAAGAGTTTAAAAAATGCTCAAGAAAATATAACTGATAGCATTGGCTGACCAAAGCTCTCTAAGACACAAAAGGTAGCCTGAAATTCAGATGCACAGCTGAATAATCTGTCAATCATACTAGAAGCCATTCCTAGAGATTTTTTTTCTTCCATGCATGGTTCCTTTCTTCCATGCATGGTTCCATGCTGGTATTAGCAGACATATGGATCACAGCCTGCAGGAATGCTTCAGTCTCACTGCAGGATCATTATTTCGATTGATGGAGCCAGGTTAAAAAATATGCTCATAGAGTTCTCGGGCGGCTCTCTTTTTGTTTCCAGACTGTCCCTATTTGTCTTATTGATCTGAATCTGTGCGGCCAAAGCATCTTTAAGAAAGACAGGTGAAATACAGGGTCCATTTTGTCCACTGTGGTTTATAGTGTCATTTAAATGTTGGGCTATTCACCTGTAGTAGCAGTGAGTGGGTAAAATCACTGGAGAAGCCAAGGCAGAAAAAAAAGCACTACAACCTGTGTTGTGATAATTGTGTTGTTTGCTCTATAACCTGTTAGTTAATATTCCTTGCCGCCTAAGGCCGAGACAATAGGAGGACACAGTGACAGAATCAATTCAACCACACCTTTGTTTCATCACAAAACCGGAGAGCAACATCTGTCCAGTGAAGTCCACAAAACATATTGCATGTAACAGACAGTTACATGACCTACAGCGTGGTCAAACAAGTTAATGTTTCAGAAACTTTCAGACCACTAAAAACCTATTGATTTAGAACCACGTAGAGTTACCATAAGTCGCAAAGAAAACAGGAGCTGCCTGCACTATTCCAGCACCATTTCAACTTCAACATTTCTACATCATCAAATCACTTATTCTTAGTCTAATACAGTATCAACTAAAAGATACCAAAAGCTATTTAGTCCAATCAACATAAGCTAAATATGATGTGGCTGTCCATGGTCCTGATTTATCTGTGTGTGTGTGTATGTGTGTGTGTGTGTGTGTGAGTGTGTGTGTGTGTGTGTGTGTGTGCGTGCGTGCGTGCAAGTAGAAAAACATGCTGACTCTCCCTACTTGTAGAGAAACGGCAATGCCATCCTCCTCTCTTTCATGTTGCCAAAATGGTCTGTGACTCTGTCAAGCAGTACACGCTTTTAGTTTTTGTTGTCCTAGGCTACCTGGCTAAAATGCTCGCTAGCCTAACTTCCTTTCATGGGCAACGATTAGGCAGCTAGTCAAAATTAGCCTACTACATATAGCTACATATGGAACTTCCATCCTTTCAGGCCAGGAGCACAATCTAGGAATTTATGGTTGGATCAGAATCGCTGTTATAATCATTGGCCAGTATGGATAATTAAGGAAAACTACAAGTCAAAATACCTACAGTATCTCCTTCCATTAATGATTTAGGAAAGGGACAATGTTAGCTAGCGAACCACTGGAGGATAACGACACAACGAGATGCAACAAGTTTTTTCTGTCAATTAGATTTTGCTTTTGATGTGATTGGTGTGAAGCCAAATACAAACTGGCTTCTCTTAACACTTTTTTTTGGGCTGCACCAGCGCCATTCACAGTTGAGCTCACTCAGTTTAGCTCAATGCTGATTGGCTATCATTGTTTTAAAAAATACAAAGGGAGGCCAAATGCTTACTGGCTTTACTTGCATTCAATGCTACAAACAATGGCATACTCTTTTTTTTACCCCTTTTTCATGGTGTCCAATTGTTAGTAGCTACTATCTTGTCTCATCGCTACAACTCCCGTACGGGCTCAGGAGAGGCGAAGGTTGAAAGTCATGCGTCCTCGGATACACAACCCAACCAAGCCACACTGCTTCTTAACACAGTGCGAATCCAGCCCGGAAGCCAGCCGCACCAATGTGTCGGAGGAAACACCTGCACCTGGCAACCTTGGTTAGCGTGCACTGTGCCCAGCCCGCCACAGGAGTCACCGGTGCGCAATGAGACAAGGATATCCCTACCGGCCAAAGCCTCCCAAACCCGGACAACTGTGCGTTGCCCCACGGACCTCCCGGTCGTGGCCAGTTATGACAGAGCCTGGGCGCGAACCCAGAGTCTCTGGTGGCACAGCTGGCGCTGCAGTACAGCATCCTTAAACACTGTGCTAACCGGGAGGCCCTGGCATACTCTTTTAGACCAGACAGCATCAGATAGACGGGCTACAGATACTGAGAAAGAGGGGTGCTGTTTCGGTTGTATGGATGGTTTCTCTGGTGAGATACAATCATTCAGCCTCTTACGAATTGAAGGAAAATGATGAAACACAAATAGACGAAAGATACATTATTTTATGTTTTTTCTTTTTGTAATGGTACATTTTTTTGGCAGAAGCCTGGCTTCCCTTGGCATTCATGAATACAAGCCACTGTTCACCTGATAATACTATTTATCTCAAGTATTTATCTTACTTTATCACAATCAAAGTAACACATACAATACATAGGCTAATTACACATGTATCAAATCATTAAGAAACCAATTAACACTGAACGTTTGCTTTGAGAAATTTTAATTCAAACCTGTCAGCATTACTAACAAAATGTATAAATGTATCTGATAATGCATACAAACTAATAAAGACCGCATATATAGTTGCATGTTGTCTTAAGTGGGTAACTTTTTTGCAGTGTGACATGGCCTCGGAGAGGTCTGAAATCACAGATGCGCTCTACAGGGCTCCGTGCTTTTACACCACCGTCAGCATCTTTCCCAACCACCTAGCATATGTGGCGTTTCAGCCTGGATTGCATCCATGAGGAAGCGCAGGAGAAGATTTGCTGACACTACTCAAAGAGAGAGAGAGAGAGAGAGAGAGAGAGAGAGAGAGAGAGAGAGAGAGAGAGAGAGAGAGAGAGAAGCCCTGTTTATTTTTGGTTCTAACATGTGTCCTTTGTCCTGATCTTTGCCAAATTCTGATAATGCCCACATTTTTAGACAGGTGTAGACAATCAAAATACAAGTTGGCTGCGTTTACACAGGCAAGTTACGTAAGTTATTTGACAGATATTCTTTCAAAATAATATTTATGTTGACACATATTGATGGCATAAGTCAATGGTGCCACCTGTCAATGATTTTAGAGGGCAGAATAATTATGATTGAAATGGTTTCACAGTCCAGGTCCGTCACAATCAGATCTAAATCGCTGCGTTTACACATGCAGGCAGCCCAATTGGTCTTTTGACCATCCACTTCAGATCTTTTTCAAAGCTCATCTCGTCACAATGAGGACATAGTGGATGGAAAATAGACACATTTTAATACCATGTCTGAAAATGTGGACACAATCCGGACACATATTTCAACCAGGTATAACCGAGGCGAGAAAGAAAGAGAGACAGAGACAGAGACAGAGAACAGACAAGCATTTTCCAGGAATTAGAATGCTATTGTACAAATGCGAATGTCAAACACAAGTCATTACTATTTTTATCCACTACTGTTTTACCCATAGCCATATCATCTCCACTCTTCAAGAGCCAAAGGAGATCAAGTCATGCAAACCTGCACAAAGCCTAGAGGAACAGGGGTAGAAAACTATTTATTGTAACGTCATTCTTCATCGACAGGTAATTGATTGTAGCTTTGTCTCATTAATAGCAGGCATTATTTCCCCCCTGTCATTAAGATGGAGTAGGTGCAGCTCTCTGATAAGCGCCACATTTGTTGATGAACACTATATCAAAGCAAATCTTTATCAAGGTACATCAGCTATTTTGAGATGAAGGACTTTACCCAGACAAACTTGTCCATACTCCAAAGTTGTAGTGAGAAGGTGTATTCACTGCAAACTGTGTTGAAATATCAATTTTTATTATTAAAGGCATGGTGGCATTTTGGGTGCATGCTCTACAAATAATACTACACATAATGATGCATAACTGTCAAGGGAGGTGGAGACTATCACAAAGATAGGTGAAACAGATCAGGGTGTGTAACTCACTGTCCAATTTACAGTAGCTATTACAGTGAAAGAATACCATGATATTGTTTGAGGAGAGTGCACTGTTATGAACTTGAAAATGTATTCATAAACCATTTAGGCACATTTGGACAGACTTGATACCAAATTTCGAAAATAAATGCAAGGGTTCATTGGATCAGTCTAAAACGTTGCACATTCACTGCTGCCATCTAGTGGCCAAAATATATGTTGTGCCTGGGCTGGAATAATACATTATGGCCTTCTCTTGCATTTCAAATATTTTTTTCTTTGTATTATCTTTTACCAGATCTAATGTGTTATATTCTCCTATATTAATTTCCTATTAAGTGTTTCCTTTCAAATGGAATAAAGAATATGCATATCCTTGCTTCAGCTCCTGAGCTACAGGTAGTTAGATTTGGTAATTTTAGGTGAAAATTGAAAAAAAGGGGCAGATCCTTTTAAGAGATCCCAAGAGATGTGTTTCCATGTTCCTTAACATAGTGACAAACAATTGTTGCATAAGCCATGTAAGGTGGAGATGAGAGATGGTGGGAGGGGGACTGGATGACCTTTTGGAAAAGCTCCCTCACTGAAGCTGTCCCGCAGCTTTGGCTGTAGTGGTATTTACATTAACATTAACATGTCAATACATCCAGCATGGTCAGGGATAAAATATTAATTTGACCTTTAAGGCTAAAACACTTAGTTAAATGCTGTCATAACATTTAACCTTAAAAATGTACAGTGCAGGACCCAGTAGCAGGATTATCCCTCATTACTGCCACATTCTAGACAAGGAAAGGTACCTTTGCTGACAGCTCTGATGTGACAAAGGGACTGTCTATTGTTAGCTGTGAAAGCCATTCATCCGATCATCTCCCATTGTAAATTTGGTTGGCAGTTTTGACAAACAAGGTGTGTCTTATTATCACACACATGCAGACCTGTACACAGACACACACATGCATGAAGGCACGCATGCACAGACACAAACCCTCCATCTGCTTGAAACAAACAAAATGGATGCATGCCCTTTGGGAGCCGTAGCAAATGAATGCTGTTGACAGAACAATTAGCATTTTAAAGACGGAATAACCTTTACTCAATACATCATTTTTATTACTCTGGACCTTCCTTTCCATCAGCAGCAGGACCCCAAGCCTGGTGTGTATGGCAGCATGCAATTGCCTATAGCTTGAAGCCTGAGGAACCCGTGAGAACTGTTTAATGTGCTAAAGCAGGTGCAGTCAGACAGAAAGGGCATTCTAGGCAGAGATGGATTCGTCATCTCCTGACCCTCACATCACAGCAGTGCCAGAGGAGTGTGCCGAGGTGCACACATTAGACACACAAACCCCTTGGATAGGTGTTAACTAGTAGCATGCTGCTTCCATCGAGGAGGTATTTGCCATATCACAGGAGATGGAATACCCATTGGTTGAAATATTGATTTTGAGGTTGTATGGAAGGATTACAGTAGATCATTTAAAGTTTGATTGGTTCTGCATTTCATTTGGCCTGATCAATCACATAAATTGTATACTTAGCACACCATTCCAAAAAGATCCCTTCGGAAATTAGGTCTATAATCACACAACATTATTAATTGAGTGTACTGTGACATATTTCATATTTTGGCATTTGGATTCACATAAAATACATTCCCAGTATAACTGCCAAGAGATTGTAGCTTCACTGTGATACATAAGTAGACTTTGTCCAGAATGGTCTTTGTAAGGCAGTGGTTCTCAACCTTTTTCAGTTAATGTACCACCAACATAATTTTGCTCTGCCCAGAGTGTCCCTGAAGTACCTCCTCGTGTGCATTTTACCAGCAGGCCTATGGTCTCATGAGTCTTCTCAAGTACCCCAGGGGTACTAGTACCGAAGGTTGGACCGCCAGGGGTACTAGTACCCATGGTTGGGAACCACTGTTGTAAGGAAACAGTTTAACTGATTGGGATATGATGTCTGGTAAATTTGTTGATAAAATAAAACATTTACTAATTGGATTCATGTTTGTATGCACTGCTGCCTGTATGCACAGCTGCCTTGCATGTCTGCCTGTGTAGTTCACCTGTCGGCTCTTTTAGGAGTCTGAAACCAAGAGAAGCTTTGCGTAAGGTGGGCATTTTCACTGCATTGCTTTTATCCACCCAACCCGTTATCCACCATGGAAATCTACTCGTCATCTTCCCAAAAGCCCATCTAGGGATGGGTATTGAAAATGAGCATAAGCTACACACACTCACTGTCATTTTGAAATGTTGCTTTATTGACAGTAATCAAATCCATGTTGTTTTCTAGTCCACTTACAGTGTCTGAAAACTGAAAGTAAAGTATATGTTGTCTGAATACATGTTGGAAGACAAATTCTGAAGACAAACTGAATTGGTGATGCATGGTCATGAGTCTAAGTGGGCATGCCTTCTCCTGACCAACATACACTACATTACCAAAATTATGTGGACATCTGGGTTGGTACCCCCTTTGCTGCTATAACAGCCTCCACTCTTCTGGAAAGGCTTTCAACTAGATGTTGGAACATTGATGCGGGGACTTGCTTCTATTGAGCCACAAGAGCATTGAGGTTGACACTGATGGTGGGTGGTTAGTCCTGGCTCTCAGTCGGCATTCCAATTCATACCAAAGGTGTCCGATGGGTTGATGTAAGGGCTCTATGCATGCCAGTCAATTTCTTCTACACCGATCTCAACAAACCATTTCTGTATGGACCTCGCTTTGTGCATGGGGGCATTGTCATGCTGAAACAGGAAAGTGCCTTCACCAAACTGTTGCCACAACGTTGGTAGCAAAAAATGGTCTAGAATGTCATTGTATGCTGTAGCGTTAAGATTTCTTGTCACTGGAACTAAGGGGCCTAGCCCGAATCATGAAAAACAGCCCCAGACCATTATTCCTCATCCACCAAACTTTGCACTATGCATTCGGGCAGGTAGTGTTCTTCTGGCATCCGCCAAACCCAGATTTGTCCATAAATATTGCCAGATGTTGTAGCTTGATTCATCACTCCAGAGAACGCGTTTCCACTGCTCCAGAGTCCTATGACGGAGAGTGTTACATCACTCCAGCCAACACTTGGCATTGCGCATGGTGATCTGCTCGGCTATGGAAACCCATTTCATGAAGCTCCCGACAAAAAGTTATTGTGCTGACTTTGCTTCCAGAGGTAGTTTGGAACTCAGTAGTGAGTGTTGCAATTGAGGACAGACGATTTTAACGTGCTACGTGCTTCAGCCTTCGGCGGTCCCATTCTGTGAGCTTGTATGGCCTACCACTTCGCAGATGAGCCGTTGTTGCTCCGAGATGTTTCCACTTCACAATAACAGCACTTACAGTTGACCGGGGCAGTTCTAGCAGGGCAGAAATTTGACAAACTGACTTGTTGGAATGGTGGCATCCTATGACGGTGTCACATTGAAAGTCACTCAGCTCTTCAGTAAGGCCATTTTACTGCCAACGTTTGTCTATAGAGATCACATGGCTGTGTGCTCGATTTTTATACACCTGTCAACAACCGGGGTATGGCTGAAATAGCCAAATCCACTAATTTGAAGGGGTGTCGACATACTTTTGTATATAAAGTGTATTTTCACCTGAGCAAACAACATTTGAGTGGCTTTTTGTGTGACTTCCTTGTCTATCAGTGTATCAGTGTTTTGTTACTTGTCATGTTCTGTGTTTTGTGTGGACCCCAAGAAGAGTAGCTGATGCTTCTGCAAAAGCTAATGGTGATCCAAATAAAGAAATAACAAATAAAAGTATGATTTGTCAGATGTTGAGATCATAACCCTTCTCTAACCAAGTGATAGAGAAGTATGACGCTGTCAAAACTGGACTCCAGTATGCAGAATCTCTCACATAGCTGCTTTGACACAGAAACGTGATATCACCCACATATGAAATGTCATAAACCTACTTGCCATATTTCTCTCTCTTTAACTGAACATGCAATAAAGCACATCTAGTCAGAATCAAGTGTGGTACTGTAGAGCTGTCATTTTCTGTGTATTTAATTTCACACATATTTGCACAGGGAAATTACATTTTACTTATCTTATGTAGTCAAGGATTATGTGTAAATACCAGGTTTCAGGATTTCTCTTGGATATATTGCACCTTGAACATGACCCTTTACGCTTTGGGCCAATGCACGGAAAGAAAAAAACTATGAAGTGGCAAATAGATCATTTCATTTTCAAATATTTGCTTATTTGTCAAAATTGTCAATTCATTTCAGTAAGTGAGTTATTGATGATATAGTACATTGTAAGTGCAGATGCATAAAACAAGAGCTCAACTAAAATACCAACAGATTTCCCTCAGAGTTGTTCTGCACATGATCAGTTAACTAACCTAGCAAGGGTTAAACTCATAACCCAATCATGTGATGCACGAGTGGATATCCAATATAAAGTCACACAATCCACTAAACTCCTCCAAATCTCATTATCTAAGTAAACTCATATCAATCCCACTGGCACCTTAATGCATTATCATGAACAATAATTTTACTTCTTTAATTTGAGGTTTCAATTTTAAACGTTTTTAGAAAAATCAAAGTGTTGCATATTGTTCACCATTGTAACGCTTGAAGAGTGATAGGTGTGGAGTCAGGCGCAGAGAGCAGAAGATTCGAGGGAAAAACTAGGAACACGTACAAATGGGTGAAGCCAAAACACAGGCGCAAACACAACCCAAGGACCACTGGTAATACCCGGACAGCGAAAACCCAACAATAAACAATACACCTCTTACATACACAGCAACAAGCCCGCACAAACACAAGCGGGCTAATCGAACTTAAATAACACCAACCCAAAAACCCCAACAAGGAACAGGTGAAAACAATTAGACAAAACCAAACGAAAAGGGAAAAAGGGATCGGTGGCAGCTAGTAGACCGGCGAGCGCCACCCGAACAGGAAGGGGAGCCGCCATCTTCGGTGATATTCGTGACAACCATAGTTGTCACGAAAAACCATAACAAGCTTTTCTTACACTGTGATTACGCTGTACCTAACAATGTAATTATTATTATGTAAACAGTAGTAGCAACACGTCATCTAAAGTGTCACCTTTGTTTCAAATTGCAATGCCTTGAGAGGTAACAAACTTGTGATCCATTTGAAATACTTTTTTATCTATTTTGCTTATTGGTCATATGAAAAAAGCAAGTGTTCCCTGAAGGTGCACATGTCGCACGTTAACGTTAGGCGTTTACTGACTGATCTCTCTGATGAGGAGAAATTGAAACTGAAGAGAACGTGAAGAAGCCGCAGGAGTATCCCTGGCTCCCTTGTCGAGAACCTTGTGAACTTGTCTAGGAGACTGAAATAGAGGACGCAGAGCTAATACAACATTTATCATTCTCATTGTGCCAGCGCAGACACAAACAATGTATAATGGATCAAATATCTTCACAAAACATTGTTCTCATAACCTTTACCTTTAGGCACTTTTCCTTTCAAGCGTGCTCTAATTGCGTGTGTGTTGCAAAAACCACGTTGCGGATCAAAACGGTCACAGGTTAATAAGTACCTTGTTCTGGTGTGTGTCAAGATATCTCCATTTCCAAGCCCACTTTTGCCTGGAGTGAGTAAGCATCTTCAAAAGGATGGAGAACTTGTTTTGAACTACAAGCAGGTTTGTATTCTCCCGTCCTTTGTTATACTAATCATCCCATGGGCAAACACCATAGATAACAAAGGATGGAACAACAAGCCGTTATCTCGCAAGAAAACAGGAAAATAGATATCCCCATTGTGCATAATTTAGCTGTGCTCCCATTTCTTTTTACCAATACAGAGGAAGAATGAGGTTGTAGTCTGTAAGAGAGAGAGAAATACTCATTCCAGCAGTCAATTTGGTACTGATGGACATCTATGGATAATGAGTCTTCAAGATCCCTTACACTCCTAGAAAAAAGGTACTAAGTAGAACTATGAAGGGTTCTTTTGTTTGTCACCATAGGGCAACCTTTTTTGGTATTAATGTAGAACCCTTTGCAGAGGGTTCTACAAAAAAACCTTTATGAAGGGTTCTTCATAGAACCTCCTGTAAATGGTTATACCTAGAACCCTATATGAAGGATTCTGCCTAGAACCCACAAATGTTCCACCAATAACCCTTTTATCCTCTATAATGGTTCTCCCTAGAAGTCTCTATGAACGGTTCCACCAGCCTTATTAGCATTTCTAATTATACTCTTTATACAATACATTACATACAGTATATCAAAAGGCCTTTCTTTGAGGGTATAGTTAAGCCATAACTTCTGGTCACATAAGGCCTGAGAGTCACATTATTCTGGCTTGCTAAGTGATGTGTAATTCCAAATGGATCCAACCAGTCAGGTAGAGGTCTTCCGAAATGGACCTGCGGCTTTCTCACCCGGACCCGATAAGCATAAATACAGTTTTGAAATATAGAGACACTTTCTGACCTGGTCGGACCCAGACCCGGTCCAATCTGAGTGAGGGAAGCAGCATAAAACACATTTTTTAAGCTACTTTATTAACCATAGCTGATAAAGGGAGAGAAAGGTACCGCCCTATTATGCGGGGAGTGGCCTTACTGTGAGTGAGTGACAAGGGGGCAGGGAAGAGGGAGGGAGAGACAAGAGACAGCAGCCAACCAAGCCCGACTCGCGCTATAGTAGACGAATAGCTGCCAGAAATAGGTTATTTATCATCAAATATAATTACGTACTACTTGTCTTGACTGCATCAAACTGGGAGAAACTAGTTAAGCTAGCTAGCGTTAGCTAGCTATGCTAATTGCGGCTGCAGTGCATGCACTTTCTCATCCTACAGTTACAAATAACAACAACTCCATTCAGAATATTAAGCAGTAGCCTACATGTTAGGCGCTTGGTTGCTGCAGCCTTTCCTTCTCCTTTAACTTTGAGTTCAAGTATTTTCATTCCATCTTCCATTGATTAGATATCGAAAAACCTTTGCCACACATGGAGGCTCTATGACTGTAGCCTATTGCCGCTTTGATATCTTATGATTGGCCAACCACAACAACAAGCTATACGTGCCAAGCTCCACTCGCTTGAAAAGCAACAAGAGCAGCAGGATAAATGGTAAGATGTCTCTATTTCTCTCCCTACTGCAGCAGTCACATTCGGATCTGTACGGGCCCTTATTTATCTTTATGTAGCATAACATTAATCAACCAATCTATGTACATGCAAAAACACACATATTGAAACAAACAATTTTGAAAATCAATGTGCAATAGAGCATGTTGAGAAAGATGATAATGAGGGATATGGTTTTGAGTGTTTTACTCTACACCGAGTAAAAATGACATGATCGTTCTCAACTCTGGTTATTAACACCAAAACTGGAGCTTTTTTACTTTTTAACCAGGTAAGTTGACTGAGAACACATTCTAACTTGCAGCAACGACCTGGGGAATAGTTACAGGATGAAAGAGCCAATTGTAAACTGGGGATTATTAGGTGACCGTGATGGTTTGAGGGCCAGATTGGGAATTTAGCCATGACTCCAGGGTTAACCCCCCTACTCTTACAATAAGTGCCATGTGATCTTTAATGACCTCAGAGAGTCAGGACACCCGTTTAACATCCGAAAGACAGCACTATACACAGGGCAGTGTCCCCAATCCCTGCCCTGGGATATTTTTTTTAGAACAGAGGAAAGAGTGCCTTCTACTGGCCCTCCAACACCACTTCCAGCAGCATCTGGTCTCCCATCCAGGAACTGACCAGGACCAACCCTGCTTAGCATCAGAAGTAAGCCAGCAGTAGTATGCAGGGTGGTATGCTACACCACTGAGTGTTAATTTAACTCCGAATCAACACTAGACATTTTTACACTGAAAAATCAAAAAAACTTGCCAATTTGCTGTGTACCATACAATACAACTCCTGGTTGATGATTCCTTGGAAGGCAAAAAGGATTCTTTGGAAGGCAAGAAGTGTTTTTTGTAATGATTTTAATGTTTTTCTTTGTTTCAAATAGTGCCTGAGCATTAGTGTTTACATCAGTGTTTAAACTTTAACATTAGGAGTTTGAGTAATCTGATGAATTTAAAAAGACAGGCGTGAGAATGTTTTAAACTGTAGCTATATGGGAATATTTGTGCATTTATCTGGTATTCCCTTAATCATTTTACATATATAGTACTGGCATAGTTGATATCTTTCCCACGATTTCTGTCTTTCAAATGAGTCTTTTCTGTGATTTTATTGAGCAGATAGTCGGGAATAGAAGGAAGTCTTCATCATCAGAGGTCAACTACTGACAGGCATTAACCCAGTCAAGCAAAGTCAGCTGTTGATACTTTTCTTAAGACTTAATACTTCCCCAATGTGGCTATTTCCATAGTAAATAGATGCAATTGGAAAGTGAAAAGTATTGATCATTTCCATCCATTGCAATCCAAAGAATGGAAATGTTGTCAACTTACCTAATACATCAAATATTGCACTGACACATTTATAATTGTTTATTCTATTTGACAGATAGCTTAATTTCGGTCTTCATTTGGAGCAAGTTCTTTTGTCGTGAATGTCAAAGCCACAAAAGTGTTGTATAGTGGAGAAGGCTATTACAGCTATCAACCATTTTAATGATCTACCTTAGGGCACAGGTACAGCTGAGTCATTTATTTGAGCTGGCAAGAATGCAGGTTAATACCCTCCATCAAATCTCCACAGACTAATAGAGAATATGGTGGTTTGAATTCAGATGTCAGACTGTTCAGTAAACAGCCTCATATTGTTTGATTGCCCCTCGTGTGAAGAGGGGAAACAAACTTGATAGCATGACCCACATAAGACCAAAAACAAAGAATATATTTGTGGTACATCTGTGAGATTTGAGGAAGCTGAGGTAGCACAATAAACTTCTGTCACCCTGTCCCTTGTTAATTTCAGAGATTTCAGCGACGTGGTTCAATGAGCAAACCCCTCAGCAGATTGACACATCGCGTGGGGGGGGGAGTGACGTTGAGAGATCACATCCCTGCGGGTTCTGAGGCGACGGGTCATAAATCCCTACAGACATGCAGGGAGAGAAACACAAACCTGAAGGAGATTTCTGTTCATGCATAGAAAGCCGTTCTCCCTCACCGCCAATATCTCCCTTGGGGACTGGCTGCCAACTCACTGCATGCAAAGCAGTCTCTGCTGCAAATGGGTGTGGGTGAGAAGAACTTCGTGGTGCGGGATAAAAAAAACAGGGCCGACGTCCCCCCGAATTCACTTCCCTCCCTATCATCCAGATGATCCTGAATGCCAATTACCTTCAGTTCTGTGGGGAGTGTGCTGTCAGTCAGGATGTGTCTGCGTGTGGCGGCACGGAGAGGCAGACGCTGTGACTCTGCCAACAGTGCACAGCACCGGAGTGTAAAGCTGCAATTTAATACACTGCTGGTGACCAACAATGGGACATTACTACCTGTAATACATTACACATCCATCCATAAACACTGCATCACAGTCTGGGGCAGACTTTGAATCTTTGTGCAAAGTTCATCTTTGGTAACCCTCTATTTTCTTAAATCTCTACTGTTTTATTGAGAACATGATTACACTTCCTTAACCCCAAAATACACCTATAGAAACAGAAAGGAATGTACAGCATGTTCCTGCAATGTGTGTCAGTGTATGACTGTTAGTGACGGTGACACTCTTTGCTCCATATAGTGTCTTTGTTTGTGTGCGAATGTTATGCATACAAAACTACTGCCCACACAGACACATATCTTATTCAGATAACTGGAAGCACACCTGTCAGCGTAGTCTACCTAAGAGTAATGAGCAGAATGTTTTTACATTACCAAGCCAGCTGTGATTGTATCTACCAATGGGAAAAAGAGCAATACTACTATGTAAATACTGCAATGTGGATTTTGATTGAATAAATCCCTCATTTAATTACATCGAGAAATGTCAAGGCAGCTTGAATCTATGGAAAGATTAGAAAGCTATACAAAGCATTGCAGTGACATTTCCAAAGGTGGACCTGCTTTTGATGCCCAATATCTTTCCCCTCTCATCATTTTCTTCACTTTCTTCAACGGTTCAGACAGCATTTCGAATCGGGCTTTCTTGTGAGCAGATGCTGTCGAGATTTGTCTACATATTACCATCTTGTCTATTGCCATCCGGCTTATCCAGCTTTGATGGAATCGTTAAAAAGCAGATATGAGCAGAATATAGGCGCACCTGCCTTTGTCAGGCGCTGTTTTCTCATCAGATGTGAGCATGGCGATAAGAATCGGAGCAATGCCTGCAGGTCGTGTCACTCTATGCATAACAATCCATGTCTGTGTGGCCGAAAGAAAAGCACGTTGAGAGTAAGGAGCAGGGTGGAAAAAAGGGTTTGTTTTCTCAGTAATAATGATGTATTGGGCCTCGACTCTCTTTTTCAAACACATTCTAAGTGACAGTTCAAAGAACTGGATGGAAGTTTCTACATTTTCACTGCAACTCTTGTCCTTTGTCGTTTTGCTATGTAGGCAATGCTCAACAGCGTTTGACCTTTGATGTGGGTTGCCATGGCCCTCAACATCAATGCAACATCAAAACGTCCCTAGAAAGTCAACTGGAGCTGGCATACTAAATGCCGTGGACGACACTAGGTTTACGATGTCACTCGACAAACACTGTTGATCAATAGAGACAGGAACTTGTAGAGGGCACATAGGGCAGGAAGTAAACACAGAAAAAAATCAGTGCGACGTCTTTACCCCTGGACAGCCTCTGATCAAATAGTCTACATCGCTGCGTAGATGCTGGGTGGGCAGTTAGTGGCTACGGGTCCTGCATGGATGGGGCACTACTCTGGGCCAAATGGAGCCAAAGCCAGGAAATAAAGACAGGATTGATTACTTTGACTTTGACATACCGCCGGAGAAAGTGGCTCTCTCCTTAGCGCAGAGAGCAGCCCACTGCTCCTCTGCTCCTGACATTCAGTTTGCAGCTCATTTACAGTAAAGGAATGTTAGATGTTGTCATGAGTTAGGAGTTATTGATGAGTCATGTTCCCGAACGTAGGTTTTGTTTGCGAGCGGGTTTGTGTTTTGTTCATTGCTTTATCTTGCCCCCTGTCAGAACAGCACTCGGGCATATGATTTTTAATTGAACACGTGTTGTGTTGTATTATTTTGTGTCTGCTTTATAGTAACAAGAATATTGGATTTGGTACCGTTTGCCAGCCTGTGGTGCTCAACAGAAAAATGCAAGGACATTTCATAGAAAATAGGGACATGGCAAACCATGATTAAAAATAAGCATCACCTAACTAACATGACACACAACAAAGGTCATCCATATTACCACAAATATCAATCGTGTTATAATACGAGCAAAGACCAATCTGTCCCTGTGAACACAAAGGTCTACAGCATTTTGTCAAAACAGTTTTCAGTAGCCCTATGTGCTGGGAGGCGGATGCTGCAGGCTATGCGGGGGGGGCTGTGTGTTTCAAACATGGCAGTGCCACACACAGGTTAATATGATTGTCCCCTGCCTTATCTAATGTGACTAGGGGGCCTTTCTTGGCCATGGCACAAATCCGCTTTGAAGCATCTGTCAATGCCCTCCCCTGGATAAATGTCATACGTGGAATATCTCAGGTGGCAGCTGGGCCACTGCAATGGTAGAGGCAGGCAGCCAGAAAACAGCCGAAAGCATCACACTCCTACAGCGTGTACATTTTGACCATGCTACACATCAACAAAACTAAATGGTCTTTCAACTGTTTGAAAAACACATAGGGGTTATTTCTACTTCATATCCAGCACTGTTTTGGCAGTCACCAGTATTTCATCACTGAAGGCTGTCTGTATCCACAAAATGACAAATACTATTCTCGGCCATTGCTTCTTTAAAACATGGTCCTCCTCACCTCTGTGTCTCTATACTCCACAGAGGCTATCTGTGGAATTGTGCTGTTGTGTTCGTATAATCTCTTTTTGGATGGAGAATCTTCTTCACCTTCACTTTGTACCAGCAATATGTGCCAAGCATTGCATGGCATTGAAACTCACTGAACCCCATCATCATCGGTCCTTCTTTTTTTACCTGCTGGTTGACTGGTGAGGGAAATCCAGATCCTAATCTCTCACTCTCTTTCTGTTTGATACAATGATATGTTCCTTTGTACAGACAACATTCAATGGTAATCCTTTCAATCATGTCTCTCTTTAAGGACTGCATTCAGATTCCCTAATGGAGTACAGCATATGTTAGGAGCACTGAATCATAAAATTGTTCAACCCATTATTCGGTGATTTGTGTTATTTTTCAGCGACTATACAATATGTATTTAATGAAATCAAACTTGTTCATAAAATGTCATTCACGTAAAATTGTCTAATGAATGAATCTGTTATGAATATAACCTTCATGGAAATGAAGGCTTCCTAACATGAAAAATCAGTACGCTTTTGAATATCTGATCTTCATTTTCCTCAAGAGGGCACGGGTACACTATCACACCACTGCTAATTCAACTCTTTCACAGTCTCACCTCTTCGTAAACTGTGCCTTGAACCCACACAGTAAATTACATTTCTCTCCACTTTATATGGACCTTTAAGGATGGACACTTGAACTACTAATAAAACCATTTGAGAGTCTATGTATTCCACTTTGACCAGACAAAGAAACCTGTCTATCACACATACACTGAGTTTACGAAATATTAAGAACACCTGCTATCGACACCTTGTAGAATCTGTGCCATAACAAATTGAGGCTGCTTGAGGGCAAAAGTCAATATTCGGAACTGTACTGTTAATATGAAGTTTTACCTATCGGTGTGTTTACTACTGAAATAAACACGTAATTAACACCAAATTACACCCAACACAACCCAATTACACCCAACATGACACTATAAAGATCACTCTCGATGATAATTAATTAATTCATATAATATAGTAAATTAAATGAACTAATTCTATGCATGTAACAGCCTTCTTCCATGGCACAATACAGACAAGAAAACAATACATTCGAAGACTCAAAATACACCTGTATTAAAGGTTCAAAACTGTTTAGACAATTTGGGAATATGAATATGACACTTTGGTTAATTGGATCTGTCATTTCTCTCCACTAACATCTCCAAATGTTAACTGTCGAGTAAAGACGACACAAAACATATTTTCTGAATATTCTAATTAGGACATGATTAAAAAACTGTCAGTGGATTGCCAGGCTCCCTTTTCTACTCTGTCAATATTGTCAGTGACATCCCCTTAGCAGTTATTACATTGGAGAGAGTGACTCAAAAACAAATAAGTTGTCTTGGAGATCCTGACAAAACTGAGAACACCTTGAGACAACAAACGCCATGCATTTTTTTCAGTCGGCTAAAACTTTTCGACACTTTTTTGCTGTTATGTATTCTGTCATCATTATATTATAATAATGTACGCCATTTAGCGGAAGTGGAGTCTAAGTCTAATTAGCATAAACATTTCATCGCTGTTCTGTTCATCAAAATCTGTGTTTTAAACTAGAGAATTCCGGATTTTTGCATGGGCTGCGTCTCAATCTCACACACTTCACAGGACTCACCAGAAGGTCATCTAGTGATTGTGTGATTCCTTTTTTTTTGGAAAAGGAACCAGGGTTACACATGTAAAACTTGTTGTTATGCTTTCCTATATATCTAAGGTAAGACACTTCAAACCATACTTCCTTTTGATTTATTTTTGGACTATCCTTTGCCACGTATTCAGTGAGTTTCTATGGACTACTAATTCAATGACTGATCAAATCATTTTTACATGTTTTTTTTTATACCTACAGGGGTCCTAAAATTCTGAATCAGATAGCTAAATGGTCTATCTAGATATCACCATATAAGGGCTTAGACCTACAGGAGTTTGAACCAAAGTGACTTACAGTCATGCTTGTATACAATTTTGACTTATGGGTGGTCCCGTGAATCAAACCCACTACCCTTGCATTGTGCAATTCTCTACCAACTAAGCTACATTAAGTCTGTTACTTCCCAGCAGTACTTCCCAACAGCCATAACAGTAAGATTATAATTCCAATGAAGCAACTATAAAGAAGTCAAATGATTTCACCCAGTGAGCTAGTAGACTTCTGTAGTTCTCTGGAAAGTATGGATAAAACCAATACTTTCCAGTCCAGTAAAGACTGGATAATTGGAGCTTTGTATTAAGATTGACAGTAGATGAAAGTTAGTTATTAATACAGAGTGAACCGTGGCAGATTGTTTATTAGAGTCTTGTCACTGTTTACAGCTGAAAACAGCACTGCCTTGACATTGAGAGTGCTTTTTCAAAGTGAGAATTGAATTGAGATTTTAAAAGGAGGTCGTTTACACTCTCCTCACGTCTCTTGTGCAACCCTTTAATCAGGAAATCAATATCTTGAATCTCAATATATATGGACTTAAACTGTCCATTCTCATCATATCAGTCTTTCTTTACCGCGTCACACATGAAAACATTCAATAATCCAAATGTCCTGTTTTATGGACAATTACTGTTTTGATGTGCACACCTGAATGTGCAGTATAGGGATTGATTCATGTGTATAACTGAAATACAGCAATGCATGCACCAAGTCCATTTGCAAGTCTACCTTATCACACATGCTTCTCGGTTTGAATGTATTGTCTCCCGCAGACCAGCAGTTGAGAGCTTTTACATTTCTGGAGGCATGGTTAGAGACTGGCACAGCAAGGGTCAATGAGCATTCAAGAAACAGCACAGTTTTGTTACATACAACTGCCCTTTTCGAGAGTACGAACCTTCAACGTCAAAAGAAACAGAGCTTAACTAAGTCTACCTTCTTCACTATTTATCTATTCCTTTCCATGGTCTCATGAGTTACTTGAATGTCAAAGAGATTTACAGATGGCCTGTGGGAAAGCTGATGAACTGTCTTGGTGGGAGAGTAGAGTGGCATCTGTATTCTGAAGGGTGGTCAGGTCATGCGGAGAGGGGCAGCTGACAGCCCCCGTTTCACCCAGAGGAGCATTCGTCTGGCTTCTTGGTGCATCACGCTCTCTTCTTGTCCCCCAAGGGTCATCTGGGGTTTCCTCAGATAGCCTCTACCTTACCAATGTGCAGTGATCAAGTGCTGTGCCAGTCTCACACCAGCCTCTCAGCCCTACTGCCCGGACCTGAGCACTATCTTCACCCAAGCCCACCATGCAGGCACTCCAACATCTAATGAATGGTTTGCTGCTCTGCAAGATAAGATAAAACCTGAAGAATTGGACGTCCTTCAGTCCAACAATTGTTACCCATACAGTTATAATTACGTTTTTGTTCTTTTAACATAAAGGAAAACAATGTCGGATCACAAAGACTAAGGCCGGAATTATATCTTTACAGAAAGTGAATTGACAGGCATTCAATTAGAGGGTTTGAATAGCACAGCCAGGTGTCCTGTTTGGAGGAAGTTGACACTTGATAGAAATAGGAGTGAATGAATTGTCTCCGCAAACATGTTAGACTTTGTGATGTGCGTGATGACTAGGAAATTGTAACCTTTTTGTCATTTTTTGTGTGACTTTTATTCATTATATTTAGTTTAGTCTTGTTGTTGCTAGAAACAGTGGTTGACCATGGTGATGACTATTAGTTGATCATGATTTAGTGTACTTATTGATTGTGTAAGTTTAAACAACCATTCATCCAATATGGATAATACACTTCATGTCAAAGGTGTACAATATACATTCTGCCTACACTCTTAGAAAAAAAGGGTTCCAAAAGGGTTCTTTGCGGCTGGAAAGGGTTCTACAGTACCAAAAACCTGAAGAACCCTCTTTGGTAGATGAGGGTTTCTTTGTAAGGTAAGAACCTAGAACCTTTAACATCATAAGGGTTCTTATGCCCTTAATGTATGGTAATCAATTGTGTTTGTTCTAGGAAAGCAATGAATATCTCAACCTGCTTTAAGTAGAGTTGCATCGAATGCTTGAATGACCTGTGTCAACAAGATGATGGAAGCCACACAGAGGAGTGATTCCCTGTCTCTCCCCAGAACATTGGGTCGGCAGGCGGTACGTTTTTCTGACTTTGTAATATGCAATTGGATTTTCCCTTTGCAGATTAGAGTATGGATGACCCACTACTGAGACACTTTCGACATATTGACTCACTACATATGCAACAGCTGTCTTAGCAGGCCTGCTTGAGCATGGATGTAGTCAATGTTGCCAGTTGTTTCAGTTATGATTGCAGTAGAAGGGCCAATCATTACCGATCGACCCACTTGAATACCTACCCAGCTAGCAATGAAGAATCGGCCCAGAAGCGGCCCTCTTCCGGGGGGCCGGAACTGATTGACTCAGCCCGGAATCGGGTGTCGGACTCGGCCCGGAATTAAAAAGAATGACTGCCCAGAATCGGTACAACTTCTACCGGAATTCAGACAACTTTACCGGCATCTTACCAGAATCGCCCCAGAAGCAGGCCAATGCAAATTTAAATAAATGTATACAAATGACCCAATTTAGTCATTTTAAATATTACTACAATACATTTTATACATACAAATGATACCCAACCACAAAAAAATATATTTTGTGTTGGAGAAAACACCATACACCTGGTGACCGTGTCAGCGTACATGCGCCTGGCCGACCACAGGAGTCACTAAAGAGAGATGGGACAAGGACATCCCTGACGGGCAAACTCTCCCCTAACTTGCACGACGCTGGGTCAATTGTGCGTCATGAGTCTCCCGGTCGCAGCCGGCACGGGTCTCGAACCAGCATCTGTAGCAACGCAGTTTGCAGTGCGACGCATTGTCTTAGACCGCTGCGCCACTCGGGAGGCTCCATCCACAAAGTTTTTAATGCTTATCAATGGCCTTGTACAAAGTATCAAAATACTAAACAGGACTCTTAAAGAATTGTATTTAAATGTTGTATTTTTGATCACCAGAAACAATTATAAAATATGAAAAAAATAATGAAATGTTAATTATATAAAGCAGCTATGTAATCATCTGCCAGAGGGTTAGCCTCAATTGGCCCGAGCCCAAAGTAATACATTTGGGCCAGATAACTCACACCGGAATCGGTCCAAGCTCAATCCCCGCATCCTAGCCATAAGTAATACTGCCGAAGGCGAGTCTGACTCTCTGCCGAGTGCCCCGACTCTCAGCCGGAATCGACCCAGATCCACTGTGCTAGCTGGGTATTTAGTTTCCTCTAAGATGGTGGTTGCCCATGTGTATATATGGTGTGCACATTATGGGGGACAGAGATGTCATCAGTCATGTCCAAGAGCTCTGTAGCTATGAATCAACTATTGTTTTAGAAACACTTTTGAATAAGATACCTTTTTGTTTTGGAGCCTCTCCAAGTATGTCATACACCTTTCAGATTCATTGAATATTTGACACATAATAGGTGATTACAAAAAAAACATTGATATTTATCTCTACAAGATCTAGTCCTAAACCTTGCCCTAGCACTAAACCTAGGAATAATTACACGGTAACAACACTGTAATTTAAAGTGTGACCTCGTGTCTTTTTTGAACATCTGTTTATTTTGACAAAGATAAGGGAATGCATATAGCAGTGACTGTCCTCGTGTTCTCTCCCATAACGTTGTTGTGGAAGCCAGATAGACTCATTGGTCATGACAGCTATTGTATCCAATATATGGGATTTTCTTAGATTTTTTTGTTGTTGTGGAGAACATGTTATTTGCAGAGCACAAAGTTTCAGTGTACCACATCAAAGACATCAGGCTACAAAGCTACATTGCAATAGCCATTTTTACAGGCTGGGTCTTACCACCTGCTTTTCTGAGTGTCCTTGATGTTGCAACGAAATGTCTTTCAGGCTCTCTTTAGCTATTTTTATTACCTCATTTTCTATTATTTCCTCCATTTCCCTCTCAGACACAAAAGGGCCTTTGTAATATATATATTTTTTAACAAAACCAACCTCTGGATAGTCTGGAAAGTGAGTGATCTTAGAAACAGTAAGAAGATAAGCAATAAGATCGGTGAATAGATAGACTGCTTGAATCATCCAGACCCATGTATTAATACTTCGCTTATGATTATTTTCATAATGGATTTGTCTCTTCTTACCTTGGAAGAAGTTTATGGTCAAGACGTGATAGGTTGGATAACATCTGTCCACCACAGATAAAACAACCTTGCGTGATCTGATCATAGGAGGCATCTGAAATTATCTCAGCTGACAGAGCCCTAAAAATACCTTGCCACAGTGGCCATTAAACTCTGTGAGAGGTCCAGAGTTGACACAATGGCCTTACAGGTTTGACCCTGGAGAGGAAGTGACATTGACTAGACCAGAAAAAGAGTGGTCCACGTGTGACTTTGCACCTATTTTTTTCGAAGTTACTACGGAATTACTAACTGCAGTTGAAAACTTTATCTTCATGTAACCTCTGTTGTCTTGCTTCGTGTGGCCTGTAGGTGACTCTATACTGTAAAGGTGTCCATATGATGGAACTATTAAAACTAGGTAATAAAGCAGAGGAAGATGAAAGCCGCCCGTGCACAACACTGATCTGTCATGGGAATGGAGACTGCAAAAGTGGAGCCTGGGATGTAGACTGCCAGTCTCAGTGCTTTAGAGGGGTAGGGTTGCTGTAATGAGTATTAAGGCGATGTGTGAATACTGATGGGCGCTCCTATTACTAGGTGCGAAATGGAGCGATCCACAGATAAAATGTCACATTGAGGTGCAATATGAGTTATGTCCAACAAATTGTTGAGTTCCGTGCCAAGATGTAATACTCACATGAATTACTCAGGTGAGAAGCTTCTGTAACAATGAACAATCCATTTTTGTCCAGTACTTTCTCTACCTCGTTTCTTTGTTTTTTTCACACACCTTTAGCTACCCCTGAATACAACACATGTTTGTTATTCTCTCACAGTTTTCTGAAATCCTGTGAGGGTTTTTCGTCACGTTTACACATAAGCCACTGTACGGCTTTGGAGAAATAATGTCTTCATTTTAGTCAATTTTGCCTTAATTTGTGGATTATTTTGTTCGGATGACAAAGAAAACACTTAAGCAAGTGTGTGTCGAGATTTAGCCAATGACTACACACCTATAAACAAAATGGTTGTCATTTCTGCACATGCATGACTTAATGCCATTTGACATCCATGAATGTTCCAAGTTGGTCTTTCATGCATCTGACGGCCGTGTCAATCATAGTTAAAAAGGTTTGGTTGATGTGATGTGCAACATCCTCAGCATACTGATCTACAGTATCAGGCCACAGAACTATTTCTGAGTCATAAAATCATTAGTATAAAAAAAACTGATAAGGCAGGAAATGAAATAGATCTGTACTCAACTTTGACGTCTTATGCCACCCACGTCATAGACTGTTCTCTCTGCTGCCGCACGGCAAGCGCTACCGGATCACCAAGTCTAGGTCCAAGAGGCTTCTAAACAGCTTCTACCCCCAAGCTATAAGACTCCTGAACATCTAATCAAATGGCTACCCAGACTATATGCATTGCCCCCCCCTAAGTTACACCACTGCTACTTCCTGTTGTTATCATCTATATATAGTCACTTTAAAAACTCTACCTACATGTACATATTACCTCAACTAACCGGTGCCCCCGCACATTGACTCTGTTCCGGTACCCCTCTGTATATTGTCTCGCTATTGTTATTTTACTGTTGCTCTTTATTTACTTGTTACTTTTATTTCCTATTCTTATCCATATTTTTTTAAACTGCATTGTTGGTTAAGGGCTTGTAAGTGAGCATTTCACTGTTGTATTCGGCACAGGTGACTAATAAAATTTGATTTGATTTGAAATACACTTGCGTTATTCATGGGTGAGGTAAATACATTTTTGTTCAGTGTATACATAACAGAAGTCTGAAATATAACAAAACAGCTTGACATAGAAACATTGAATTTTTGTCATGTTTTTTATATATATATTTGTATTATTCATTTTGAAATTAGAAAAAATATGAATAACATTCCACCCACGAAGCCAAAGAGGGCAGTTTTGCTCGTTGACTGCAGGAAAGGGCTACCCCCAGTTAGGATTATGGTGTGGGGATCAATCCATCAGAGCAATGGGGCCTAATAGGAGGGATATGTAACTTGTAAACTAGCTGTAATTGACAGAGAGGTTTGGAACTCTCTTTGCTATTGGTCTACTAACGTACTCCACCTGGTGATGTCACCAAGCAAGCTATAACTCCACCCATGCAAACCCTGCTGATTAGAAGTCCTGTGTAAATAGCAATTATCGGGAAAAACAGAATCACATTTTCTCATACTTTTGCAGTGTTAGTTTCATCAGCTGTTATACAAATAGGATACAATACACCGAAAAACATCATTTTAACTGCACTGGACCTTTAACAGACTGGCAGGAATAAGGAGTATAGACCAGGATTTTTCAAAACAGAGCTTGAGTGATTTAGGTAACCTAACCATGTGAAGCCTAAATACAATTTCATCTGACAGTCTTTCTACACTAACTAAATCATCTGTCTTAAGACAAAGCAGATTAGAAAACATGTCACATTTGTTAACCTCTGTACGTGCATGTTTATTATGCAAATGCTAAATAAACTTGGGATTAGTCATACAGAGCACAGTGCCAATGACATTTATGAAAGGGAAGACACAGCTGGGAAGTAGCCTCTGTGTGTGTGTGTGTGTGTGTGTATGTGTGTGTGTGTGCAGAGCCGGCCCCAGCCTTTTGGGGGCCTCATAGCCGAAACATTTTAGTCCCCCCCAAACCGGGGATGGATAGAAATGTCTACCATTTTAAATCTAATTTCCTTAAATTCGTAATTTAAGAGTGATTAACAAAATCAATGGGGGGCCCCTGCAGGTTAGGGCCCCAGGGCACATGGGTAATTCCGCCATGATTACTTGTTTAGATAGCTGTCTAGTCTAACTTTTATTTATCAACTTTAATATTGCAGATATATTGTGACTTCTATCAATGTAATTGTCTGCATCATTTCCAATCCCCCATACTGCATATGTTTGGGGATAAAAAAATAAATAAATATATATATATATATATATATATTCTACTTACAGCTTATACATACAGTACTGTGCTGTGATGTTTCACAAAAGTTCTGAACCTTTCTGTTGTCATAGTTTCTACAGATTGTAAATTACATTAAAAAAAAACATTTTTGCTAAGAGCTATTTTGCTATTGATCAACTGAATATGGCTTTCCAAGTCACCCAGCAGTATTATTTGCAGAGTTAGCTCCAGGTAAATGTTAAATTATTCAGCCAGGTAAATTATTCAGCCATTCCTGAACCTGCGACCAAACACAAACTGCATAAGAACAGTACCAAAAAAAGTGATCTAATGATTCTGTTTCTTCGCAGCAAAATCTACAGAACTGGGATGGTTGTATCCATATATATAACATACTATTGGTTGAAATAATATTGTATAATCATTTAAATTGGAAAACTCTTAAGTTTTCAATCTGGCATTTTTTGTATATCAGTTCATAAATCATGTGCCATGGAATCGAAAATATCTTCCCAATTATTTTTCTTCCTGTACGCGCAGTTGTCAAATTTTTGGGGCCTTAAATGAAACTAGTATACTTTTTCTGTATATACCAATTTTCTTTATCCAATTTTAGTCTTTAATGCAGGGTCGACAGACACATTCATTACCTTCTCCCCCTTCCACTTGCCTCCTCCATTTTTGTAGTAATGCTGAAATCAGTTATTTGGCATTTTGGATAGAGCAGACTTTTCCATGTATTTTTGTAGTAATGCTGAAATCAGTTATTTGGCATTTTGGATAGAGCAGACTTTTCCATGTATTTTTGTAGTAATGCTGAAATCAGCTATTTGGCATTTTGGATAGAGCAGACTTTTCCATGTATTTTTGTTAACTACATGTGTGACATAACTCCACCAGTCCTACTTGATGTATGATATATGATGAATTATGAATTATGATATAATTTACAAAGATTATACCGTTTTTTTTAATACAATTTTTCCAAACATTTAATATTTGTACTGTCTTTTCTGTTGGATTATACTGAAATTGCAACCAGCTTTCTATGGCATGTTTTAAAAATAGCGATATTTTGGAGAATATTTTTTTTTTAAATAACCGAAAGTGAGAGGTTGTAATCTGAATTAAGTGAACAAAGCCATTCTTGAAGTCAGGGTGAGCCATTCTTACTAATCTGCTAGAGAACCAATTCGGATTTAAGTACAGCTTTTGCATGACTGAAGCCTTTAGTTAGAGGTCCAATGCTATAATAGTTAGTGATTTCTGCCCGCCGAATTCATATTTATTATATAAATAGGCCCGTTTAATTTGATCTGGCCTGCCTTTCAAAATAAAGTGGAATATTTTTTGCTCATAAAATAAATAAATACATAAACTAGTTGTTGGGTGTAGGCAGGACCATAAGTAAATAGGTAAACTGGGATATGACTAAAGAGTCATTCAGGGTAAACTGGGATATGACTAAAGAGTTAATCAGGCTAAACTGGGAGATGACTAAAGAGTTATTCAGGGTAACCCGGGATATGACTAAGGAGTTAATCAGGGTGATTTTTTAACAAGTAGACAGGTATTTACCTTTCCATGGTAGCAAGATATGATCTATTTTTGCAAATGTTCTATTAAAATGTATTGCAGTGAGATCATTTCTTCACTGTCAGACCATTTTATTGGTAAACTACACGGTAATGTAAAAGTTGTCTTTTTTTGTGTGATCCAAAATATAATGTGGTGAACTTATCATGTGGTTGTAATCCAGAGAGGTTCAAAACAATTATCTAGATCCTTTATGAGGCTGTGCAGGGATCCAAATGGCGGATTTAAAGAAAACATGAATCATCAGCGTACAATGAGACCTTTGGCTAAACTCACTTACCTGTCTAAATGTTCTAGCCTAAGTGGGCTAATTGAGTGACTGTCGGTGGCTGACATAGCAAGAGGACAACGGTTGATGCACAACAAAAATCTCGACACTACCCGTGCATTCTACTATTCTATCTCTCAACCCTAAGTTGAGACCCCCAATACATTTTTGGGGGGTTCGGCTACGTGGCCGCTTATGTCATTTAGGCCTAAGGCCCTGTGTGTGTCTATATGTGTGTGCATGTGCGTGTGTGTGTGTGTGAGAGAGAGAGGGGTGGGGGGGTGGGGGGACAAAATTGGTTGCACGAAGAATGGATCAAATATGAGCTGGCAATGAATACTTTATTAAGTGGGAACAGAGTGTGAGTCAGTCCTTCAGGTCAGGGAATTCATCTACAGTATATAAGTAACCAGGTAGCACTATCCTGGAGAGCAGAGGACGAGAGGCTCTTTGGAGAGTCGCAGAGATGTTCCACCTGTATGAGTCTCTGAGGGCTGGCTAAGCCATGGCTGCTTGCCTGCTAAATAACTCTAGTGTCCCCACTCTGTTGCCAAGCATGGTGCCAAACATTCAATGTAGCAGAACAGGGTCTAATTTGTATTGACTTTTGCCATTTTACTGCCAGCAAAAAATAAGAAGCTATTGGATAATTACAACCAAATCAGATTTTCATTTTGTGCGTTTTAGCTTTCCAGTGCATTTTGGATGATTAGAATATGTTAATAGTGTGTGAAAATGGAATCAAAGTGGATCTGATTGCACATCATTCAAGTCTAATGCATTTGTGATATTTTACTACAGGCTCCAGGGGTGTAGGGCCCCAGAGGCGTCAACCACGGGAGCCCGCTCTCAGTGATCAACAGACACCAAAGAGCATAGTTTAGCCACAGAGGATCAATAGTTTTAAAAAAACGAACAGAGGATTACATTTTATCAAAAGCACATAAAGGTGTTTTGATTCATTAGATCCCCATTAGCCGACGCTAATTGCGACAGCTAGTCTTAATGGGGCCTGACGTGAACAAAATAAAAAAATACATTACAGGCCAAATCCTTCACAATTTATGTACATTTAAAAACATTCACGTAGTATGTGGGTGCTTCATAAAAATAAACGTTTTAAGATGGGCAAAAGAACAAAGACACTGAACAGAGACACGGCTTTTTCTTTGCAACTCTGACTAGAAAGACCAGCATCCAGGGGTCGCTCCCTTCACTGTTGACGTTGAGACTGGTGTTTTGGGGGTACTTTTAATGAAGCTGCCAGTTGAGGACTTGTGAGGCATCTGTTTCTCAAACTAGACACTCTGATGTACTTCCCTCTTGCTCAGTTGTGCACTGTGGTCTCCCACTCCTCTTTCTATTCTGGTTAGAGACAGTTTGCGCTGTACTGTGAAGGGAGTAGTACACAGCTTTGTACAAGATCTTCAGTTTCTTGGCAATTTCACTTTCTTGGCAATTTCACGCATGGAATAGCCTTCATTTCTCAGAACAAGAATAGACTGGCGAGTTTCAAAAGAAAGGTCTTTGTTTCTGGCCATTTTGAGCCTGTAATCGAACCTACAAATGCTGATGCTCCTGATACTCAACTAGTCTAAAGAATGACAGTTTTGTTGTTTATTTAACAACATTTTAAAAGGGTTTTCTTATGATCAATTAGCCTTTTAAAATGATACACTTGGATTGGCTAATACAACGTGCCATTGGAACACAGGAGTGATGATATGATTATGATTATGTAGATATTTAATAGAAAATCATCAGTTTCCAGCTACAATAGTCATTTACAACATTAACAATGTCTACACTGTATTTTTGGCCAATTTATTGTTATTTAAATGGACAAAAAATTGCTTTTCATTAAAAAAACAAGGACAATTCTAAATGACCCCAAACTTTTGAACAGTAGTGTATAAAGTGGGGCAAAAAAAGTATTTAGACAGCCACCAATTGTGTAAGTTCTCCCACTTAAAAATATGAGAGGCCTGTAATTTTCATCATGGGTACACTTCAACTATGACAGACAAAATGAGGAAAAGAAATCCAGAAAATCACATTGTAGGATTTTTTATTAATTTATTTGCAAATTATGATGGAAAATAAGTATTTGGTCAACAACAAAAGTTTATCTCAATACTTTGTTATATACCCTTTGTTGGCAATGACAGAGGTCAAACGTTTTCTGTAAGTCTTCACAAGGTTTTCACACACTGTTGCTGGTATTTTGGCCCATTCCTCCATGCAGATCTCCTCTAGAGCAGTGATATTTTGGGTCTGTTGCTGGGCAACACAGACTTTCAACTCCCTCCAAAGATTTTCTATTGGGTTGAGATCTGGAGACTGGCTAGGCCACTCCAGGACCTTGAAATGCTTCTTACAAAGCCACTCCTTCGTTGCCCGGGCGGTGTGTTTGGGGTCATTGTCAAGCTGAAAGACCCAGCCACGTTTCATCTTCAATGCCCTTGCTGATGGAAGGAGGTTTTCACTCAAAATCTCACGATACATGGCCCCATTCATTCTTTCTTTTCAGTCGTCCTGGTCCCTTTGCAGAAGAATAGCCGCCAAAGCATGATGTTTCCACCCCCATGCTTAACAGTAGGTATGGTGCTCTTTGGATGCAACTCAGCATTCTTTGTCCTCCAAACACGACGCATTGAGTTTTTACCAAAAAGTTATATTTTGGTTTCATCTGACCATATGACATTCTCCCAATCTTCTTCTGGATCATCCAAATGCTCTCTAGCAAACTTCAGACGGGCCTGGACATGTACTGGCTTAAGCAGGGGGACACGTCTGGCACTGCAGGATTTGAGTCCCTGGTGGCGTAGTGTGTTACTGATAGTAGGTTTTGTTACTTTGGTCCCAGCTCTCTGCAGGTCATTCACTAGGTCCCCCCGTGTGGTTCTGGGATTTTTGCTCACCGTTCTTGTGATCATTTTGACCCCACGGTGTGAGATATTGCGTGGAGCCCCAGATCGAGGGAGATTATCAGTGGTTTTGTATGTTTTCCATTTCCTAATAATTGCTCCCACAGTTGATTTCTTCAAACCAAGCTGCTCACCTATTGCAGATCCAGTCTTCCCAGCCTGGTGCAGGGCTACAATTTTGTTTCTGGTGTCCTTTGACAGCTCTTTGGTCTTGGCCATAGTGGAGTTTGGAGTGTGACTATTTGAGGTTGTGGACATTGTGTCTTTTATACTGATAACAAGTTCAAACAGGTGCCATTAATACAGGTAACGAGTGGAGAACAGAGGAGCCTCTTAAAGAAGAAGTTACAGGTCTGTGAGAGCCAGAAATCCTGCTTGTTTGTAGGTGACCAAATAGTTATTTTCCACCATCATTTGCAAATAAATTCATAAAAAATCCTACAATGTGATTTTCTGGATTTATTTTTCTCATTTTGTCTGTCATAGTTGAAGTGTACCTATGATGAAAATTACAGGCCTCTCTCATCTTTTTAAGTGGGAGAACTTGCACAATTGGTGGCTGACTAAATACTTTTGCTCCACTGTATATATATAAACACAGAACCGGTCAAAAGTTTGGACACACCTACATTACTCATTCAAGGGTTTTTCTTTATTTTTATATATTCTACATAGTAGAATAATAGTGAAGACATCAACACTATAAAATAACACATTTGCAATCATGTCAAATCAAATCAAATCGATCACATACACATGGTTACCAGATGTTAATGCGAGTGTAGCGAAATGCTTGTGTTTGTAGTTATGACAGTGTAGTAATATCTAACAAGTAATCTAACAATTCCCCAACAACTACCTAATACACACAAATCTAAAGGGATGAAATAAGAATATGTACTGTACATATAGATATATGGACGACCAATGGCCGAGCATCATAAGTAAGATGCAATAGATGGTATAAGATACAGTATATACATATGAGATGAGTAATGAAGATATGTAAACATTATTAAAGTGGCATTGCTTAAAATTACTAGTGATTCTCCATGTAGGCAGCAGCCTCTCTGAGATAGTGATTGCTGTTTAACATACTGATGGCCTTGAGATAGAAGCTGTTTTTCAGTCTCTCTGTCCCAGCTTTGATGCACCTGTACTGACCTCGATGGTAGCGGTTGAACAGGCAGTGGCTCGGGTGGTTGTTGTGCTTGATGATCTTTTTGGCCTTCCTGTGTCATCGGGTGCAGTAGGTGTTCTGAAGGGAAGGTAGTTTGCCCCCAGTGATGCATTGCACAGACCGCACCACCCTCTGGAGAGCATTGCGGTTGAGGGTGGTGCAGTTGCGTACCAGGCAGTGATACAGCCCGACAGGATGCTCTCAATTGTGCATCTGTAAAAGTATGTCAGGGTTTTAGGTGACAAGCCACATTTCTTCAGTCTCCTGAGGATGAAGAGGCGCTGCTTTGTTTTGTTGATGTTGAGTGAGAGGTTGTTTTCCTGACACCACAGGAAAGCAGTGCCCTCACCTCCTCCATGTACGCTGTCTCATCATTGTTGCTAATCAAGCCCACTACTGTTGTGTCGTCTGCAAACCTGATGATTGAGTTGGTTCCCCTGCGTCTCACAAAGACAACCAAAACTCTCAAATTTGGACTCATCAGACAAAAGGACAGATTTCAACAGGTCTAATGTCCATTGCTCGTGCTTCTTGGCCCAAGCAAGTAGAAAATAGTAAAAATAAAGAAAATTAAATGAGTAGGTGTGTCCAAACATTTAACTGGTACTGTATATACAGTTGACGTCAGAAGTTTACATACACTGAGGTTGGAGTCATTAAAACTTGTTTTTCAACCACTACACCAAATTCTTGTTAACAAACTATAGTTTTGGCAAGTCGGTTAGGACATCTACTTTGTGCATGACACAATACATTTCCCAGCAATTGTTAACAGACAGATTATTTCACTGATAATTCACTGTATCACAATTCCAGTGGGTCAGAAGTTTACAAACACTGAGTTAACTGTGCCTTTAAACAGCTTGGAAAATTCCAGAAAATTATGTCATAGCTTGAGAAGCTTCTGATTGGCTAATTGACATAATTTGAGTCAATTGGAGGTGTACCTGTGGATGTATTTTGAGGCCTACCTTCAAACTCGGTGCCTCTTTGCTTGACATCATGGGAAAATCAAAAGAAATCAGCCGAGACCTCAGAAAAAATACCGCAACAAGTCTGGTTCATCCTTGGGAGCAATTTCCAAACACCTGAAGGTACCACATTCACCTGTACAAACAATATTACGCAAGTATAAACACCATGGGACCACGCAGCTGTCATATCCTATATAAGGAAGGAGACGTGTTCTGTCTCCTAGAGATTAATGTACTTTGGTGTGAAAAGTGCAAATCAATTCCAGAACGACAGCAAAGGACCTTGTGAAGATGCTGGAGGAAACAGGTACAAAAGTATCTACAGTATATCCACAGTAAAATGAGTCCTATATCGACCTAACCTGAAAGGCCGCTCAGCAAGGAAGAAGCCACGGCTCCAAAACCACCACAAAAAGCCAGACTATGGTTTGCAACTGCACATGGGGACGAAGATCTTACGTTTTGGTGAAATATCCTCCGGTCTGATGAAACAAATATAGTTATTTTTGGAGGAAAAGGGGGAGGCTTGCAAGCCGAAGAACTCCCCAACCATGAAGAACAGTGGTTTACAGCATCATATTGTGGGGGTGCTTTGCTGCAGGAGGGATTGGTGCATGTCACAAAATAGATGGCATCATGAGGATGGAAAATTTTGTGGATATATTGAAGCAACATCTCAAGACATCAGTCAGGAAGTTAAAGCTTGGTCGCAAATGGGTCTTCCAAATGGACAATGACCCCAAGAATACTTCCAAAGTTCTGGCAAAATGGCTTAAGGACAACAAAGTTGTCACGCCCTGGTCAAAGTATTTTGTGTTTATCTTTATTTATTTGGTCAGGCCAGGGTGTGGCATGGGTTTTTGTATGTGGTGTGTATGTATTGGGATTGTAGCTAGTGGGGTGTTCTAGTTAAGTCTATGGCTGTCTGAAGTGGTTCTCAATCAGAGGCAGGTGTTTATCGTTGTCTCTGATTGGGAACCATATTTAGGCAGCCATATTCTTTGAGTTTGTCGTGGGTGATTGTCCTTAGTGTCCTTGTTCCTGTTTTTGTTAGTTTACACAAGTATAGGCTGTTTCGGTTTTCGTTTCGTTTCGTTTCGTTCGTTACGTTTATTGTTTGTAGTGTTTGTATTTAGATTCGTGTTACGTTTGTTCATTAAACATGGATCGCAATCTACACGCTGCATTTTGGTCCGACTCTCCTTCACACCTAGAAAACCGTTACAAAAGTCAAGGTATTGGAGTGGCCATCACAAAGCCCTGACCTCAATTCTATAGAAAATGTGTGGGCAGAACTGTAAAAGCCTGTGCGAACAAGGAGGCCTACAAACGTCACTCAGTTACACCAGCTCTGTCAGGAGGAATGGGCCAAAATTCACCCAATTTATTGGGGGAAGCTTGTGGAAGGCTACCCAAAACATTTGACCCAAGTTAAACAATTTAAAGGCAATGCTACCAAATACTAATTGACTGTATGTAAACTTCTGACCCATTGGGAATGTGATGAAAGAAATAAAAGCTTTAATAAATCATTCTCTCCACTATAATTCTGACATTTCACATTCTAAAAATAAAGTGGTGTTCATAACTGACCTACGACAGGGAATTTTTATTAGGTTTAAATGTCAGGAATTGTGAAAAAACTGAGTTTAAATGTATTTGGCTAAACTTCCGACTTCAACTGTATACAGCATAGATTTCTTGCTAATATTGTACAATCTGTGTGTCACTTCATTTGCCTGGGATATTGTTTGAATTCAAGAACCAGATCGTTTTTATTGTTCTCAGTTTGTCAGTGTCAGAATAGCCACTCATTTTGGTAATTTGTGTGGTATTAAGAAATATTGTCAGCTAGTGTCTTCTGTCATATAAATATAGAAAAATCCAAACCTCTGATTTCTTAATCCATCCCTGTTTGCATCAGTTACTGTATGTGTACTTATATACATGAACCAAATGATGCAGACTAACTCATTATAGTCTGTTTTTGTAATTAGTCATTTGCCCTCTTATTTTATCAATCTATAAGTAAATACTTTGAAAAACAATGCACATTTTTCCTGTTGGATAGTTAAAAATGGAAGAAATGTTGCACTCTGTGATCAAAGTCAAAACGAATGCATAAGATGTGATCGTGTCCCATGGTGAGTCCCTGGGCCTTGCTGAAAGTGTCCTGACTGCAGAAAACAACAGTGTGGTTCATAGCCAAACTCCAGATAGTTATGAATATTAATCAACTGATATTCATGCATATCAGCATCACAACTCGCTGCCAATGAGTCAGACCAAATAAGCCATTTGATTGACCCAGCACTTCATAGTTTCAGACACTGTATGCCTGCCATCAGGGTGTCATTTGTTTTGTATCCATGCAGTTTGACAATGTTTTTACAACAAAAACAAGTCAGTGTCAAGTCCAATTTGTCAGATGTGTTCTTCCCCGTCGGTCAACAAATAATACTGGAAAAGTGTCCTATTTTAGATATTGTACATTCAATCAGTATAACACTTCAGATGTCCACATTCTGTTTGAAACGTTTGTGCAGCTTACACCTTGTACCACTTCTCAGTATCTGTCAGGTAAGAAAGCTTGACCACTTTAAAAGAGAAAGGTTTATCATAATGTTGTTAAAGGGGTTCCTAGGCAGGAAACCTGAAAACAAACACTAAGAAAAACAATGTTGATTTCTGCAGCTAAGGAGTGCAAGATTTGCCTGAGCCGCTGACAGTCAATGTGATGCAGATTTGGGGGGCACTGCTACCTGCTACTTCTTCTAATATATATCATTGTTTGCCTCCTTTTAAGCAATTAACAGCTGTTTTGATGCGTGTGTTTGCTTTCATCCTCTATCAGTAATGAGACACGAACTCCTGATACACCCAGTGTGCCAGAACTCCAGAGACCCATTCTGACAGACCAAAAGAAACATCATTCCGAGAGAGAGAGAGAGAGAGAGAGAGAGAGAGAGAGAGAGAGAGAGAGAGAGAGAGAGAGAAATAAATAAGCTTGAGATGATAGGTACCTCTACAGGGGGGCCAGACTATAAAACCTGAGTCAATATAAAACAAGACAAAACTGTCATTGATCCTCTATAAAAAGCTGGTGAATCTCTATGATGCTGTTATGTTTAAAGACCACGACACCCTGTTTACAGTAAGTTACATATGCATGAGTTTTCACTGGGCTAAATAGCTGATTAAATTAGTGTAGGTGAGTTTCAGTGACAGTTCTGGGGTCTGGGCCAGTCAGAGGTTGTACTGAATATATCCTAAAGGGAAGCAGTCATTGAGCCTCGGATGTCTGTATGTTTCTACAACAAACAGCAATAATATCCGGCACCAGCTGAGCATGGATTCTTTCAAATGTTCAATTAATCTACAGAGCAAAGAATTACAGCAAAAACCAACTGACATTACTTAATAATGTGGCGACACTCAGACACTTTAATGGGTGAATTACTTTTCACAGTGCAAAGACAATGGAGATACTGTAATGTTTGTGCCACCGCAATCTATTACTCTTAAAACATGACAATGCTAAAAAGTAAAGGGGATGGTGTAACAGTGTTATCATCAGTGATCTCCAGTGAGGGAAAAGTTAACTGTATGCAATTGTTTCCTGTAATTAGCATTTTTCTGTTGAAGAATCATGTTTACACTTCCCAAGTGGTTCATCTTTCACCCTCTAAATGACAACAAACAATTACAAGAGGGAATGACAACAAAAAAAGTCAATATTGAAATTTATGGTTGTTATTCGTTTATTCCAAAAAAGGTGTTAATGAGAAATATTTGACTTCACTTCGAGGCACAATCGAAACCTGTGGGAGACAACTAAGCTTTGCATAAAGTATGAATTTCCTGAGTGTTATTGGAATTTTAAGAGTAGCACACAGTAACTCAATATCATCTCTCTTAACTCTGTCAAATATAATGTTTCTGTGTATGGACCTTACCATTTGTCTCCAATTTCCTCTTGTTAAGCGTAATTCCAAGGAGAAATTAGGTTTGTATTGTTAGATGACGACAATATAAACCTCAAGGTTATAGTGGAAGATACGTGCAGACATATTTTAAGGATAGGAAGAAAGAGTGACTAATAAACACATCTATTTTACATCTTCTAACATCTCGGATTTACAAAAAACTGTTTTGTAAATGCTTTGGGGCAAGTCTAAAGTGTGATATTAGACATGAGTTTCCAGCAGCATTATTTCCTCCTACCAAAAAGACCTACAGTTTGAATTTAAGAGTACACTAACATTCAATATGTTTTATGAATATGAAAACATTTCATTGAGTCACTTTATTAGTAAGTGTCTCATCACACAGGTCTGTCTGGGAGGAAGCCAATACAGTTGCATACGTAGGATTTGTAGAACACAGAGTGACTATGTCAAACAAACAGACCATCTGGATGAGCCTTTCAGACAGTGGGGTTACCCAGAGGAGTGGCTGCATGACACAAGGGAATGTTATAAATATACGACCTATTACAGCCTCACGCCCAAACCTGCCCGCCCTCCTGACCAACCCATTCAATGCTTCCTTCAGTACTCCCCACATGGTAAACAGTTTGACCACGTCATTAAAAAACACTGGCACATCTTGAGCACTGATCCACAACTGGAAAAGATATTTCCAGAAGTAGTCTTAGTAGTCTTCAGACGCACCCCCAACATCAGTCAAATGGTGGTGAGGTCTGATCTTACACCAGTGCCATGCAGTACCTTTCTAGACATTGTACCGGACGGTGACTATAGATGTGGCTGATGCACCCAGTGTAACTTCACGAACAGATGCACAATGTTCAATCACCCTATTACGGGCAAGGCCATTAAGATTAAGGGCATCATTACCATGTTCCACAAAGAAAATGTGATATACCTGATCAAGTGTATTTGTGGTCTACGCTGTATAAGGAAAAACAAAACGAGCTCTGAAAACAAGGATAGCAGCACACAGGAGTAAGATCAGGTCCTTTGAACAGAGGAACCCTTTGGCTGCGCATTTCATGGAGGCTCGTCACATTAGCACTTTTAGATGCATTGGCATCGAAAATGTTAAGACTCCCGGGAGGGGCGGAGATACTGATAATCTATTATTGAGAAGATAATTGTATTGGATTTACTATTTGTGTACCATGTCTCCTATAGGTCTGAATCAAGAGCTTGATATCAGACCATTTCTTACCTGAATGTTACTTTACTTTGATTTGTCTCGCCTTCCAGGTTACCCACTTGGTCATTTTGTTCTGGAACTCTTACATACACCCATCTCATTGTTATTTCATTATCAGAGATATACAAATGTTTTTTTTTGCACCCACCATGCATCATGTCCGCAATGGTCATGTGAGGTGAAATATGTATATTTCGGGATGTAAACACTCAGTGTGTTTGACCTCACAAAGATCCGTTTCGGATCGAAACACTGTCAATAAAGCTGTGAATTGGGAGCTTTAACAGTGTGAGGGCCTTCTTGTGCTATACTAGCACTCTCTATTAGCCCAGCACCTATGTTTTTAAGAATGTGCGTATGACCACAAACTTTTCTATGGGAAGTATTGATCCAACACAAAATACTGGGGAAAATATACTTGAGGGAAAATACAAACATCCAGCCAAATCATGCACTAAAATCTACAGCTTTCGAAAAAGCATGGAAAAAAGCATGGACGTAATTGTAGTATCCCACGTATAAATCTGTGGTTTAGTTCTCCCTAAAGACCTCTGGATTCCATGAAAAGCAGTTTCTAGTTCATTGAATGAGCCCATGTACCCTTCTGTCTTTAATGTTGTCTCCCATGTCTAAATCTATTGTGTGTTTACTCTTCAACATACTGTACATCATGACAGCATCTTCTTTTTTGTTTGGAGCATGCCCTGCTACACGCATGAAGTATTGCTTCAAGCAGGAAAACAGCAACCTGGCTGAACTTGTCTGTCAGTCAGAAAAATGGACTCTGATGAGATATTACGCTTCTACATCTGGTTGCTCATGGAGTAGCGCCCATCAGTCTAGATCCGGCTGCCTTCCTCCTCATTTGAGGTTTTCAGTTCTCTTGCTGTTTCCTTCCATTCGGTTGTCTTTCTTTCTTTAATGAGAAAGAGAAGATTCCCGAAATTGTATATTTTTACTGTTGTAATATGCAGTGGTGAAAAAACCCCAACTAAATTGTCATACTTGAGTAAAAGTAAAGACACCTTAATAGAAAATGACTCAAGTAAAAGTGAAAGTCACCCAGTAAAATCCTACTTGAGTAAAAGTCTAAAATTATTTGGTTCTAAATATACTTAAATATTAAAAGTAAATGGAATTGCTAAAATATACTTAGGTATCAAAAGTAGAAGTATAAACTATCTCAAATTCCTTATATAAAGCGATCCAGACGGCACAATTTTCTTGTTTTCTTTTATTGACGGATAGCCAGTGGCATACTCCAACACTCAGACATCATTTACAAATGGAGCATTTGTGTTTAGTGAGCCCTCCAGATCAGAGGCAGTAGGGATGACCAGGGACATTCTGCTGATAAGTGTGTGAATTGGACAATTTTCCCGTCAAAATGTAACAAGTACTTTTGGGTGTCAGATAAAATGTATGGAGTAAAAAGTACATTATTTACTTTAGGAATGTAGTGAGGTAAGAGTAAAAGTTTCCAAAAATATAAATAGTGAAGTAAAGTGGAGATACCTTGAAAAACGACTTTAAGTAGTAATTTTAAGTATTTTTACTGAAGTACTTTACACCACTGGTAATGTTAGACATTCAATATCTGATAGCAAATTGGCACCACAAAGAGATTTGTATTTTATCTCTGTTTGTTATACCTCTCTAGGTTTTAGATAGCATACTCTTACATCCAAGGTGACTTACAGTGATATTTCGAGACCGAATTAATGTATGGCACCCTTGACTTTATGATTGTGTGACAAAGACATTGACTGAAATGTAGGCTCCAGCCAGAACACATTTTAAAAAATGTTGGGAAATTATGGGTTTACACAATCAACAATAATCATGTACCATGACACCTCACATCTAGAACGTGTAAAAATGACATTTGGAACATACTTTCACAGCAAGACCCAGCAATACTTTCACAGCAAGACCCAAATGCTGTATTCGTCCAACTCTGGGAACCCAAGCAGTAGTCTAGATAGTGTATGGCGCTTGGTGTGGTTGAATCAATAGATAAGCTCTTATGGGACAAATATTACCTAGCTGTAAAAATTGACCAATATTGCCACATTGGCCTTGCTATGGGATCATCTATTGGCGGTTGTCTATATCAAAGAGCAAATCTCAAAGAGTCTACATGCAGCCATTATGGGATGGGCTATCATGTTATTCTCAAACATTTAAGAGAGAGAGAAAAAATGCAATATCAATCTAAAGCTACTATCAATATCCAGTTCACAATGTATTTTAGTGTTCCTATTGTGTCCCTGGTTAAGGATTACATTTTTGCTGCACTTAATTTAAAAAATGTCATAAATTATTTATTTCTTCAATATTTATTATAATGAATATCAGGTTTTCATAGTTTTGTTAGACACTAAAAACCTGTATACATTTGTGATGCCGAAATTAGCAGGTTTGCAATGATGTTAATTCCAGTAGGCTGTATTCCAATCATCCGACACAGGTGCTAAATATTTCCTGCACACATTAGTTGTCAAGTTATTCAAATGATCTTTGGATTTACAGTGTCACTACAATGCCAAGTAAAAGGTAAAATATTTCCCCTCAAGGAAGGAGTGTGCCTGCACACTCAACATCAGTAACATGTGATTGACAGATTTTGGCAATGAGGCAATGAGGGGGGTGAAGGGGCACTTACTGCAAACCAGAATTCAATGGTCGCAGATCGGTGTGTCCCGGAAGGAGGGAGTTTATTCTTGATTTTGGAAATACAAGAGTTTGCAGAATTCACCAGTGAGGAATTTAAATATCTTAACATTAAATAAGAATTTTCTTGTAAATAGATGGCAACATTCCAATTAATTGTATACTGTATATAGCGGTGCACTATTTACGCATTGACTTTCCAAGCAATCTCCTACAGAGAAGCCCTCTTTCTTTGTTGCCTATTTCCTAGTGGTATAAAAGTGACCCAATTCTAGACACTGGAAAAGACTCAGTTACGTTACAATAAGACACGAAGCCACGTGGGCCAATAAAATTGTCATTTTAATCCATAGAGACGTGAAGGAGAAGCTCGTCGGATGTTGATCTCTTCTCGGCTGTTACTCAGGGAATGACATTGCCAAAGTACCATCTGTCACACAGGAGAATATTAGCTCCAAAACTAAATTGACAGCCATTTTTTCTAATATTCCGAAGACTTCTCCATATTTATGACGTTCCTTCACTGTGAGAAAAAAAAGGTGCTACTGTATTTATATTTATTAATTGTACCTTTATTTAACTAGGCAAGTCAGTTAAGAACACATTCTTATTTACAATGACAGACTAGGAACAGTGTGTTAACTGCCTTGTTCAGGGGCAGAACAACAGAGTTTTACCTTGTCAGCTCAGGGATTTGATCTAGCAAGCTTTCAGATACTGGCCCAATGCTCTACCCACTAGGCTACCTGCCGCCCCAAACTAAAAAGTTTATTCAGCTGTCCCCATAGGAGAAACCTTTGAAGAACCCTTTTTGGTTTCAGGTTCCGTGTAGAACCCTTTCCTCTGAGTTTTCTACATGGAACCCAAAATGGGTTCTACCTGGAACCAAAAACAGTTCTCATATGGGGACAGCCGAAGAACCCTGTTGGAACCCATCTGAGTTTGTGGATCATTCTTCTCTACTGAAATACTCTGAGCACCTCCTTTATAAACGTAAAAGTATCCAATAATCAATAATCATCTAACAGCTGGTTAATTGTTTATTGAAATACAACAGGTTGTAATAAAGAATCAACTTCTTCCCTATATGTCTACAGAACCAGAGTCAGGAACCAAGTCCGTATGATGACAGTTGTCCTGTACACCCAGGCATTGAGATTACAGCAGCCCTAATTGGACCATAATTAGGCATGGTCTTTTTCATCAAAGCCATAGGAACAAGCGTCTCCAACTAATGTTAATAATTGTGCCGCTGAATGCAAGGTTTTCCTTGCCCTGATATAAATTACATAACATTAATAATGTGTAATTACAGAGGAAAGATTGGGGTGTCACTGTGTCGAAAGCAGAAATGAAATGCTTGCTACAGTATTAAGAGGGCCACTGATGGGGATGTGCTTGAGACATCTACAAAGCCTCCATGAGGGAGGATTTTCATGCACCTCTGTTCACATTATTCTAGAGGCTTTGTGGAAGGACCAAGTGAGCTGACTGCACTCCGCCCTGAATTGCTCATGAATGACGTAGGTTGGAGCATGCTGAGTTGCTGTAGTGTGGGCCGGTGCATGTATGAGAACAACAGTCATGCTCTGTGCAACATGGAGGATTAAATGAGCTGTGTCTGAGCTGAGCCCCTGTTGCAGTTCTAGAATTCACTCTGAGACTTGGTGAACTGATACTGGGGTGTTAGTGGGGGCATGGGGGTATGACAGCCAGTCCATTTACAGTGGATATACTACCTCATCCTACCAAGTCGACATAGTGATTAAAACCCCACACAAACACATTGAGCAATGTCCATATACTGTATCACTGGTTCAAGTTCCACTCAATCCAATGGTGACACATTGCCAGATTGTGAATGATCCTTTGGCTTAAATTTAGATTATGTTTAGGTTCAATTACTGAGCTGGGGATGGACACAGATTTTAAATAGAAACTGGTCTACTTTAGAAGAACAGTTTGCATCTAATTACTACTTGAATGGGCAAAGGGTGTAACCCCTTGTAAGCATTAAAGTGCAAGAGCTGATGTGCAAGTTGGTCTGCTACATGCAAGGGCAGCATTCTAAGCATAGGAACCACAAAGGTCAAGGATTTTTTTATTTATTAGAAGCATAGATTTATTCATAATATAGCATATTGATCGTAAGATTTTTGAAATACTGAGAGGCCCCCCCAAAGTGGAGTTTTTAAGAAAATGGATATCCGCATGTGGTCAAAAAAATGGGCCCCCTGCACAATGGAGTACAATGGAGCAGAATGATCTGGTTCTCTTCTCAAGACTGGTTGAATGGCTATTTTTACCCTGTAGTAGGCACCTGCAATTTACCAGGTGAGATACAGTGCCTTCAGAAAGTATGTTTTTAGCAATGTTAGCAAAAATATTGAAAATGAAATACAGAAATATGTCAGTTACATAAGTATTCACGCCACTGAGTCAATGTTAGAATCACCTTTGGCAGCGATTACAGCTGTGAGTTTTTCTGGGTAAGTCTCTAAGAGGTTTGCACACTTGTACTGTATAATATTTGCACATTATTTTTTTGTTTTATTCTTGAAACTCAAGTTGGTTGTTGATCATTGCTAAACAGCAATTTTCAAGTCTTGCCGTAGATTTTCAAGCTGATTTAAGTCAAAACTGTAACTAGGCCCCTCAGGAACATTCACAGTCTTCTTGGTAAGAAACTCCAGTGTAGATGTGGCCTTTTGTTGTGGGTTATTTTCCTGCTGAAAGGTGAATTTGGCTCCCAGTGTCTGTTGGAAAGCAGACGGAACCAGGTTTTCCTCTAGAATTTTGCCTGTGCTACATAGTTCTATTCTGTTTCTTTTGAACCCCCTCCCCCCACAAATAAATAAAACTTCTTAGTACCTACTGATGACAAGCATTCCCAACATGATGCAGCCACCACAGGCTTGAAAATATGAAGAGTGGTACTCAGTAATGTGCGGTGGATTTGCCCCAGACATAATTCAGGACATAAAGTTGATTTCTTTGCCAGATTTTTTGCAGTTTTACTTTAGTGCCTTATTGCAAACAGGATGCATGTTTTGGAATATTTTGGTTCCGTACTGTCTTCCTTATCATTCTGTTGTTTAGGTTAGTACTGTGGAGTAACTAGAATGTTGTTGATCTATCCTCAGTTTTCTCCAATAAACTCCATTAAACTCTGTAGCTGTCTTAAAGTTACCATTGGCCTCATAGTCACATCCCTGAGCGGTTTCCTTCCACTCCGGCAACTGAGATAGGAAGGAAGCCTGTATCTTTGTAGAAACTGGGTTTAATGATACACCATCCAAAGCTCAAAGGGAAATTACATGTTTTCTTCTTTTTTGCCATCTTCCCTTCTTTGCGAGGCATTGGAAAACCTCCCTGGTCTTTGTGGTTGAATCTGTGTTTGATATTTACTGCTCAACTGAGGGACCTTACATAGAATTATATGTGTGGTGTACAGATATGAGATAGTCACTCAAGAATCATGTTAAAACACTCTCACTGCACACAGAGTGAGTCGATGCAAGTTATTATGTGACTTGTTAACATTTCTAGGGCAGGCGTTCCACTAGCGGAACCCCTCGACAACATTCCGCTGAAAAGGCAGAGCGTGAAATTCAAAAATATATTTTTTAAATATGTAACTTTCACACATTAACAAGTCCAATACAGCAAATGAAAGTGGCAGTTCACTCTGGGCACACTATTCATCCAAAAGTGAAAATGCTGCCCCGTATCCCAAAAAGGTTTAAGCACATTTTTACCTCTGAACTTATTTAGACTTGCCATAACAAAGAGGCCTTATTGTCATAACAAAGAGTCCTTGTCATGGTTCCACCTGTCACCAGAGGGTGGAAGAGACCATCCTAGAGACATTAAAACCTCTTACAGCTACCCCCCTACTTTTTTCAATTTCCGCCTGAAGACATACCCAAATCTAACTGCCTGTAGCTCAGGCCCAGGACCAAGGATATGCATATTCTTGCTTTCATTTGAAATAAAACACTCTGACGTTTGTGTAAATGTGAATTGAAAGTAGGAGAATATAACACAATAGATCTGGTTTAGATAATACAATGAAAAAACCATACGTTTTTTCATTTTTATTGTTGTATCATCATCTTTAAAATGAACAGAGGGCATCAGTTTCAGAAGGATAACTTCCAAAATGAGTGTGCTACATGACATTTATCATGAAGTCACCCAGGTGTCCCACACAAGTAGCCCAAATGTACCCAAGTGGCCAAATTGGGGAAGTTATACATTTTGCCCCGAATAACTATATACAAAATACCAAAATGGTATTCTAACACACCCCCCGAAAAAATGGAGAAAAAACATGAAAAATATACATTTACAAAATAACAGTTTTCAATATTTGGAAGACCCTCAGTCCTCCACACAATATTGTGCTGCTGATGCCAGGTGCCATAGCAGTATCTTTCTGCTGTAAAGCAGAGGGTCACCAAGCATGTGGTGCAGGTGATGGGGGACTTCATTTTGCAAAGAACACAGCGACGCCTCCATGCTGTGCCCTTTTGGCCCTGAGGCACATCCATGCATGCAGAAATACATTTGGGCAGATGAACAACACTTGTGGCAGGAGCTGGATGAACCAGCTTCAATGGGGGATGGACACCTTGGCACTGGGGGCTCCCATTCAGTGTCACTGTGAAAGAAAATGTTCAGTTAGAAAAGTTTCACATATGAGCCCTGTATCAACAGGTATAATAAACATATATATATATATATATATATATATATATATATATATATATATATATAGTACAGGGAACATAAGGTTGAATATATTATTATAGACCTGCTAGATCTACTGTCTGATTTATATTATGACAGACCAGCTAGATCTACTGTCTCTATTATATTATGACAGACCAGCTAGATCTACTGTCTTTATTATATTACAACAGACCAGCTGTATCTACTGTCTCTATTTCACTTTGGCCATTGTTGTGGGCCTGCCCTCCCCTCAACAGCCTCAAATAGGCTATTTCATTTCACAAATAATATTTTATATTATTTAATTTCAAACAACGGCATAAATATATATATATATATATATATATTGCGCTCTGCCATTTCACCGGATGTTATGAGCAAAATGTTGCTGCTAACCTTGTGCGACAGCAAGCCTTTAACGTTTGGACAAAAATTACAAGAATATGGAAAGTTGTTGTTATGAAAACTGGGTGTTTTGCAAATGTACTGTACTGTAAATGTAAATATCTCCTTCACGAATTGTCCAAATGTACCTGGGTGACTTCACACTAAATGACATGTAGCTTTGTCATACTTTAAGTTATCCATCTGAAACTTTGCACATACACTTCTGCCCTCTTGTGGACACCATCAGAATTACAACTAGAGTGATGGCTAGATTTGGGACCTTTCTGTTGCATTTCAAAGATGTTGGTATTTGTATTTTCTTCTACCAGATCTATTGTGTTATATTCTCCTACGTTCAATTCACATTTCCACAAACTTCAAAGTGTTTCCTTTCAAATGGTACCAAGAATATGGATATCCTTGCTTCAGGGCCTGAGCTACAGGCAGTTCGATTTGCTCATGTCATTTTAGCCGAAAATTGGAAAAAGGGGGCTATCCCAAAGAAGAGGTGTGTTTTTCTGTTGTCCTTTGCTGAAGCTTGAATTATGTACTATGTGAGTTTTTGGGACTTAGTGTTTGTTGCTTTCCCAGTATTACTGTGATCCTTCCATTACCGTTTCTCAGTAAAGTATTATGTTTATCCTTAACCACTGATTCCTCATCTGGTCTCTTCTCTGCACCTGGGTCCAACCTCACCATGTCACTGCAAGCTTCAGCCAACAACATGGAACCAGCAGAGATCACCCAGATCAAGAATGTTGTAACCCACCAAGGAGAACTGCTGGTGCGGCAGCAAGAACCACTCTTCCAGATATCAGCGACCCTCCGGACATTTACCGACTCCCTCCAACCACAGTCCAACCCCAACCTAGGAGGAGCCAATGCCCAAGTCTCAGCACCCAGTAATATAGGCGTTGCCGTAGTTTCCCCAGGGAACCTGCACCGGGAACCCACCTGCACGGCCCTGCCGTGGGAAACGGTGGTGTGGGAACAGCAGCCACCATCCTGCAGCTCCATATTAGCCTTTACTGCCAAGCTGCTACGAGCCTTCTACCACCCAGTCGGCAGACGAGAAGCGGCCAGCCGACTGTTCAACATCTGACAAATGGCCAGACCAGTGGCCGACTTCGCCATTGAGTTTCGCACCTCGCCGCATCAAGGATGAACTGGCCTCTCGGGAACTGGGAATGGACCTCCAGTCCCTGAAAACACTGGCAATCAGGATCGACAACTGCCTCCGATAACGCATGAGACAGCACTTTTTTGACAGTATCCCAGTTCCCTGTGCACACCAAGCCCCCGAACCCACTATTGAGGAGCACATGTAGCTGGGCAGCACACGTCTGAGCCCATGTTCTCAACTAGCCTAATTGGTTAAATAAAGGTGAAATAAAATATATTTTAAAATGACAGGCGCATCCACAAATGCTGATTCCTCTACTGGTCTAGGCCATCTCCATGCTACATGCCCAGAGCTGACTGAAAATGCCAGGCTCGCCAAGACAAGGAGAGACCCTGACAAGATGTGCAGTTACCTCCCGGCTACGCAGTCAACGTCTGTCCCTATCCACAACCCTCCACTGGGACAACCGTAAGCACCAGATTCAATCCTTCGTGGTATCTGGGGCCACAGATAATTTCATTGATCAAGACTTCGCCAGAGAATTACAAATCCCCTGCATGAAATGTCCAATCCCTCTGCAGATTCAAGCCCTCGATGGACGCCCCATTGGCTACGGCCAGGTGGAATATCAGACCAAGCCCATTTTACTGCCAGGTTGGGGTGATTCACTCAGAGACTCTTAGTTTACTTTTGATCATGGCTCCCGAGAAACCCTTATCCTTGGGTACCCCTGGCTAGTGCTACATAACCCACTACACTCCTGGTCCACGGGACACATTCTGGACTGTGATAAGAACTGCCTGTCTAAATGTCTAAGACCCCCCACAGCCTTGTCGCGTCCCCCTGCATTCATTGAAGACCAAGACTTCTCCGCTCTCCTTCCCAAATACTTTGACCTTCAGTAAGAGGCACCTCTGCAACGCTTACAATCTGCTGAGAATCAGGGAGCGAGATGAATGGAAAACTGCCTTTAACACCACTAATGGCCACCATGTGTATCCCAAGTATCTTTCCTTGGCCACATTATCTCTACCGCCGGTCCCTCCTCACTCAAACAAGTCCAGCGGTTCCACCGATTTGCCAATTTTTACAGGTGTTTTATATGGAACTTAATTAACCGCTGATTCCTTGTCTGGTCTCTTCTCTGCACCTGTGTTGGCAGCGCCTCTGACGATCCTAATCTGCAAGTCCCAGACTAGTTTTACTGTGATCCTTCCGTTACCGTTCTCTGAATAAATGTGTAAAAAATTATAAAAACATGAGTCCACTTTGACATTATGGGGTATTGTGTGTAGGCCAGTGACACAAAACCTAAATTTAATCAATTTAAAATTCAGTCTGTTAGACAACCCTTTTACTAAAGTAAAGGGTTGTGACTACTGTACTTTCTGAAGGCTCTGTAAATTACACCTGCCGAGTATCCCTTGCCTCAAACCATATTAATTAGAATTGTGAATAATTTAGTACAGCAATTTTGTTTTTACTTCGAAGTGAAAAATCAACATTTCAGTTGGGATTCTCTTTGTGGGTCCTGTACAGTTGTAAATCAAACAAATACAGGTGTGAACATCAATAGATTTTTTAATTTCAACATACAGTATGTTAAAAGAAATAGTGAATCGTGCAAGGGTGCCAATATATATGACCATAACTGTAGCTTTATAATTGTGTTACAATGTTATAATACAGTACTGTATTTACAAAACCGTTACAAGTCATACATTTAAATAATGCAGATAAACCAACATGCTGTACTTTCAATATAACCTGCTCTCTGCAACATAGCTGTGACACCTCTCATATTCACAGAGTCCTCTCTGGCTGCGTAAGAAAAAGCTTCTGGAAGGAGAAGGCCCACGCTGATAAATCTCTCCCCCCTTGATGTGAGTGAGACCTGAAGAGGAAGGCACTCCATCACTGGAAAAGGCTTTCTCAAATCCGCCTTCAGCACATTTCACCTTAATGCGGAGAGGAAATGGCACTAATAATGTTTTGAGACATGTTTGGTTTGGGGAAATGGTTTCAAATATCAGTTTCATAGGAGAAGGAAGAGGTGTCAATGTTGATTTCTAGTTTAAAGAAGTGTGATGGTACTTTACATGAAGTGATAGCCCTGCAATGATACCTACCATGCTGTCAGTGGTGTAGTGGTTGCTTGCGTTTAAAATGATGTGTGGATTTTGTCTCATTTTGAATGCTTGATAACAATTATTTACTGGCTACAATGTATACAGAGGGAAAAAAATACATGAACCACATCCCAGTAAAATATTAATTGTGTTCCATAAATAACGCATGTGCAAGCACCATTCATAAAAGAGGCCAATATTTATAGATGTCTGTGGCACGCACATTGCATTATTCCTGCAGTTTACTGTCTCACCTTAAGAGATCAGTCGTCTCGACATGACTTCAGGTGGATAACAGTGTACTGTTGATTTTGTGATGAGTGATATTGTAAAGCCTTCCTTATATGAAGTCCATGAATGTATGCAGTGGGATCTTGCTTATTATGTGACTTTGCTGCGGTGTAGAAACTCCAGGAGAAGAACTCTTTGTCAGGAGTTTTGTTGCTCATTACCCAGAGGGCTGCAGTGCTACATATTTCTTCTGCAGCATGTCCCCGGGTTATACTAGTGTTATCTCTTCATTGCCTTTCCACTCTCTCAACGAAAATACACCGTTGGCATTGATTAAGGTGCGCTAAGAACCTGCTTATGTGTTTAAATTATCTGTGCCTAATGCTCAGGGCAAGCGTTTGCAGCAGTGCCCTGGGACCACATTATTCCTAGGATAAAAATTCTTTGAGGATCACAGCTTTGCAGCCTATTTGGTTGCATAGCTGTGAGATACGCCATAGGGCTGGAAGTCCATTATAAAAAGATTGATTAATTCCTAAGCTCTGATAGTCTAGATGGACAAAGCTAAGGGAGATGGGGACACAAAAGAGCCTGCCCAAAATCTATCCATGTGTACATACAGTAGCTACAGTTCTTGAATACCTTTTATACATTGGTGCAGCTGAAATACAAAGTATTCACGTTGAATCAGTGGAGGCTGCTGAGGGGAGGACGGCTTATAATGGCCGGAGTGGTACTAATGCAATGGCGTCAAACACATGGAAACCATGTTTGATCTATTTGATACCATTCCACCTATTCCGAACCAGCCATTACCACGAGCCCCTTCTCCCCAATTAAGGTACCACCAACTTCCTATTTATTTTTATTTTTTTTATTTTTTTTAAATTGCCTTTATTTAACCAGGTAGGCTAGTTGAGAACAGGTTCTCATTTGCAACTGCGACCTGGCCAAGATAAAGCATAGCAGTGTGAACAGACAACACAGAGTTACACATGGAGTAAACAATTAACAAGTCAACAACACAGTAGAAAAAAAGAGAGTCTATATACATTGTGTGCAAAAGGCATGGGGAGGTGGGCGAATAATTACAATTTTGCAGATTAACACTGGAGTGATAAATGATCAGATGGTCATGTACAGGTAGAGATATTGGTGTGCAAAAGAGCAGAAAAGTAAATAAATATAAACAGTATGGGGAAGAGGTAGGTAAAATTGGGTGGGCTATTTACTGATAGACTATGTACAGCTGCAGCGATCGGTTAGCTGCTCAGATAGCAGTTGAAGTTGGTGAGGGAGATAAAAGTCTCCAACTTCAGCGATTTTTGCAATTCGTTCCAGTCACAGGCAGCAGAGAACTGGAACGAAAGGCGGCCAAATGAGGTGTTGGCTTTAGGGATGATCAGTGTTACGGTTTTCTTCCGTCGAAGGAGAGTCGGACCAAAATGCAGCGTGGTTAATATGATACATCTTTAATGAAGATGAATAAACACGATCAATACAAAAACAATAAACGTATGTGAAAACCGAAACAGCCTAAACTGGTGCAAACCAACACAGAGACAGGAACAATCACCCACGAAACACTCAAAGAATATGGCTGCCTAAATATGGTTCCCAATCAGAGACAACGAGCATCACCTGCCTCTGATTGAGAACCGCCTCAGGCAACCATAGACTTTGCTAGAATACCCCACTAAGCCACAATCCCAAAACCTCCGAAAAACCCCCATACATAAACACAACACAAAATAAACCCATGTCACACCCTGGCCTGACCAAATAAAGAAAGAAAACACAAAATACTAAGACCAGGGCGTGACAATCAGTGAGATACATCTGCTGGAGCGCGTGCTATGGGTGGGTGTTGCCATCGTGACCAGTGAATTTAGATAAGGCGGAGCTTAACCTAGCATGGATTTGTAGATGACCTGGAGCCAGTGGGTCTGGCGACGAATATGTAGCGAGGGCCAGCCGACTAGAGCATACAGGTCGCAGTGGTGGGTGGTATAAGGTGCTTTAGTAACAAAACGGATGGCACTGCTGTAATAAACTGCATCCAGTTTGCTGAGTAGAGTGTTGGAAGCTATTTTGTAGATGACATCGCCGAAGTCGAGGATCGGTAGGATAGTCAGTTTTACTAGGGTAAGTTTGGCGGCGTGAGTGAAGGAGGCTTTGTTGCGGAATAGAAAGCCGACTCTAGATTTGATTTTAGATTGGAGATGTTTGATATGAGTCTGGAAGGAGAATTTACAGTCTAGCCAGACACCTAGGTACTTATAGATGTCCACATATTCTAGGTCGGAACCATCCAGGGTGGTGATGCTAGTCGGGCGTGCGGGTGCAGGCAGCGAACGGTTGAAAAGCATGCATTTGGTTTTACTAGCGTTTAAGAGCAGTTGGAGGCCAAGGAAGGAGTGTTGTATGGCATTGAAGCTCGTTTGGAGGTTAGATAGCACAGTGTCCAAGGACGGGCCGGAAGTATACAGAATGGTGTCGTCTGCGTAGAGGTGGATCAGGGAATCGCCCGCAGCAAGAGCAACATTATTGATATATACAGAGAAAAGAGTCGGCCCGAGAATTGAACCCTGTGGCACCCCCATAGAGACTACCAGAGGACCGGACAGCATGCCCTCCGATTTGACACACTGAACTCTGTCTGCAAAGTAGTTGGTGAACCAGGCAAGGCAGTCATCAGAAAAACCGAGGCTACTGAGTCTGCCGATAAGAATATGGTGATTGACAGAGTCGAAAGCCTTGGCAAGGTCGATGAAGACGGCTGCACAGTACTGTCTTTTATCGATGGCGGTTATGATATCGTTTACTACCTTGAGCGTGGCTGAGGTGCACCCGTGACCGGCTCGGAAACTAGATTGCACAGCGGAGAAGGTAAGGTGAGATTCGAGATGGTCAGTGACCTGTTTGTTGACTTGGCTTTCGAATACCTAGGCAGGGCAGGATGGATATAGGTCTGTAACTATGAATTGTATTAGCCCCTCAAAAGGGAACAGGTATGTTTAAATGCTGTTAATGGAGAGACAGTCACCTCCTGGGGCTTTTTTTCATACGTATGAATGTAGAATGCATTGTGGCTGATTTTGGGAGGTACTCTGTATTTGTAGAGTGTAATTGAATATGGTGTCTTGGTTTAGTTTACAATGTTTCCCTGTGTACTCGCTGAACTATTGGCTCCATTGATTGTGGCCTAACCCGAGTGGAACGTTGAACTTCACCTTACCCAAATAGTGTCTGTTTTGAAAGGTCACAAGCATAGGTGGGATACCTGCTGAATTTAAACGGCATCTCTCTGAGCATTGAGGCTTGTTAGTACAGACAGTAAACACCACCACCCTGAACATAATGGTGGATACCCTGAACATTTAGCACATGCCAGTAGTGGCTCAAGGCAGTTGGTTAATTTTACATATTATTTTCACATAGTCTTAATTATGTTATGGAAACACAAATATATTGTCAGGTAGATGCCTACCTTTGGAATTCATACTGTACATTGAAGTGAAAAGTACTGTACTTCCAATATAATCATGTCATTCATCTTCTTGATATCAATGTTTATTCAGTAGAACAAGCACTGTACAATACCAATCATATTCTCTTCCATTTTACAGTCTCTAATGAAATTGCCTTTGTGGTGTTTGTGCGAAAGATCACATTATATATACCAATAATAAATTATACAAATAGCAGAATACAATTTTCAACAGATTATTCAGGCCGCAGTTTATTAATTAATAAAAAATGTATATGACATTTATCTAATCTATTTCAGAAAAACGTTATTACAATTTCTAGCCAGGAGTGAAATAATGGCAGAAATTCATTTACAGGCCCAGTGAGTATTGGTCAGAAACCAGCTGTAATTGTCTTGTATAATTATACACCCCTGCAACACCTGAGCTCTGAACCTGTGATGATGATGCTAGAAGGCATAGTAGTATCAGGCAGGGGCACAACTTTCTCTGGGGACGGGACATTCTGAAATTGCATTTTTGTCCCCACCTGTTTTATCATTGGAATGTGATACAAAACAAGGCAACGGTGTGCTCTAGGACAGTACCGGCGCCTCCGAGCAGATAAAAAAGAAGATATATATTATGTCCCCCCCACTTTTAACCCCTGTTATCTGGTGATTTTGTAGTATGAGTATCTAAATCAACCTTCACAGACACAGTTAAGGTGGGATCATTTACTGCAATTATTTTTTTTTAAGATTAACGAATAGAAAATGAAAGCATTCAAAAAGTTTTGAGCTTCAACTTGAACCTATGTGACATGTGTGATTAGTTTTTATGGGATGAAACAACTGGTTTAACTCTCATAGGAGTAGTTCAGAGAGATATCTCCCCACAACTCACACTTAAACCCTACCATCAAGCAAGTCCTCCTTCAATTAACAATGTGCCGAACAGACAAAGTCCTCCAGCACCACATTCATTAGCATAAAGGACAGTGTTTGGGTATGGGGTAAAGAATGTTTGCATTAACATTTCACATTTAAAAAGTTGTTTTAAATACTTTTTACAGCTTATTAAGTAATAGCATAAGATGTTATAAAACTAGTTATACCACAGCATTGTTGAATACTTGTTTCTGATTGGCTAGAAGGGCATTCTAGACTGTACATGAAAACCAGATAACTGGACAGTTGGAAAAGATATCGGGACAGTTGGAAAAGGTATCAGGATACCTTGCAATCAATACGCATTAAATGCCTACACATCCAGACCGTACTTGCTACAAAGTTATACAAAGCTAAACCAACAACCACACAAACCGAAATTGAACACATTGTAAACGCAGGTCGATCAAGGAACATTTTTGTTAGCTAGCCAGAATTGATTTGTTTTTGCAGAGACACATTATTCTAAGAATCTGATGAGCTAACTTGGCGGTGAGTGATGAACATGAATTTCACTGGTCCCTACTATTGCAGTCATGGCACAGCGCTATGCTGTCAAATCCTCCCACGTTTCTAGTTTGACCAGTTGTTCTCAGCAAATTCAATTTTGACTTTGTTTGTCATATTGGCAGGTTTGCGAGCAACAAACTATTTAAATAGCTTCTAGCCTACTGTTTGACATGCAATATGGTCTCCCCGTAATTAGCAGTCAGTGTTGACGAGTGTCCTGACAAGAAGGCAATCTTTTCCAGCTATGCCAGGCAAAATCGGGTAATATCAGCTCATTGCTATGGATCTGTCCGAATTAATGTCATTAGAAAATAGCTTCTTTGCTGTTATTACGGCAGCAGAGGTCGTGACTGTGTTAGCCGTAGCTAGCTGGCTAGCTAGCAAGCAAGAGATAAGAACGTTGCCAGCTAGCATGGCAATGGAACATAAAGAGCGAACGATTGGGTTGCATCCATAAATATTGAGCTAATAGTACGAATGTCTGGATCGCATCTCTAGCAACCAAAATATGATAAAGTATGAATTTGCTTATATAAATGAAAATATCTACAAAAACATTTTTATTTCTACCGGTAAATGTGTGCTTAGTATTGTTTTTTTTTTGGCAAATGTGAAGTAAGTGGAATAAATAGCTTAAACAAACGCAATAGAATAAACTTTGCTGTTATTCTGAGTGCGGAGGTAGTGACTGTGTAGCCGCAAGCAAGGGATAACAATGTTGCCACTGAGCATGGCAATGGAACTTAAAACCAGTTAAGCCTAGGGCTGAATACTGCCCCCTTTGGAGGAAGTGCGTGCCCAGAGTAAACTGAAAATATTTTTTCCCAAAATTGCTAATATATGCATATAATAATTATTATTGAATAGAAAACACTCTAAAGTTTCTAAAACCGTTTAAATTATGTCTGTATGTAAAGCAGAACTCCCAGGGCAGCCTTTCTTCCAAACACCCTCTTGGCAACAGAAAAGTTGGGACAACTTTGACGTCATCGCCCCCACCCTTCCCAACCAGCTACGGATCCAGGAACAGTTTCTATGTGTTCAGCGCGATGTCTGCTTTCAAATGATGCGTTCTTTGTGAGAATCTTGCGCGCCCTCGTCCTTTGGCGGGCTAAAACATTCGGGTCACGCGAAAATAAATGCAATCTATTGCGCGCGTCGGTCTCTTTTTCCATGAAACACCAATTGACGCCGGTTTGTCTGTTCGCGCTGATCTTTGTTTTACATGATTAAAACATCCTAAAGCTCGATTCTGCACTTAGTTTGACCAGTTTAGTCGACATATAATATGTAATTTTGAAGTTTTAATGCGCAAGAGTGCGGGACCAGAAGTCATTTTGGGTGCATTTCAGCTGAAGCTGTTGGCATATGCTAATACAGAGACACACAACTTGAAACCAAACGATGTATTGGGTAAGTATAACTCCTTCCACGTCTTCTCATCGAAGAACATCAAAGGTAAGGGAATATTTATGTGGTTAATTTTGGGTTTCTGTGCTCTCCAAACGTAGAGGAGACATACTGCTAATATCTGAGCGCCGCCTCATATTATAGCCTAGTGAACGAATTCTGTAACGTTAAAAATAAATGTAACACAGCGGTTGCATTAAGAAGAAGTGTATCTTTGTAACTATATGTAGAACATGTATATTTAGTCATGTGTATTGCTTGTTATCTGACGTTATCTGTCGGAGCTATCATCATTGGACATTTGAGTAGCATTTTGTGAACATGCCGTCATTGTAAACAGAGATTTATGGATATAAATAGCATATTATTGAAAAAAAAATTTTTTTACTGTGTAACATATCCCATTACTGTCATCTGATGAAGATTTTCAAAAGGTTAGTGAATGATTTATTTTTTAATCCTGCTTTTATAATTTTATATTTTCTGGGACAAAATGGCCGCCTCTTGTCTTTTGTTTCGGTGGTGGTCTAATATAAATGTGTGGTGTGTTTTCGCCGTAAAACATTTTAGAAATCTGACTTGCTGGGTAGATGAACAAGGTGTTTATCTTTCATTTGAGCTATTGGACTTGTATAGGTGTGGAGGTTAAATATTTCTAAGAATATAATTTCGCATTTTGCGTTATGGTAATGAGCTGAGCCTGTAGTCACGATCCCGGATCCGGGATGTGTAGATAGAACGAACGACTAAGTTGCGTCTGTAAATATCAAACTAACAGCTGGGTCGCTTCTCTAGCGAACAAAAGATGAGAAAATAGGAATTTGCTTATAAAAAATGAAAACATCAACGACAATAAGTATTTCTACCGGTAAATGGTTGCTTTCATATTTATTTATTTTTTTGGCAGCTGTGGAATTAGCGGGATAAACACCTCTGTTCTGCACACGGCCTTGGAAAAATCAACTCCGCAAAGGGACTTGTGTCCGCCTCGTCCCTAAGCATTGTTCGTCCCTCTCTTATCTCTGTTCTTTTTTAATGAGGTCGGTAAATAAATATCAACTACGTTCCCAGTCTCATTTGCTTCCAACAGTACCACGAATTAGAACAGGTCATGGTTGAAATAGTTTTAGTTCCTTTCTCCTGAACATTTAAAAATGTGATGATCTAGTCTCGTTGGTGGAGTATAAACACTTGATTGATGTCAATATCATAGAAGAGGGTAATTGTCTTTAGGACAGCTGTTTTAGCTGTTTTTTAGTCAAGACGTTCACATTTTTTTTAACGTAATATGTCATTGTTATACTGTATGTGCGTCTATAGATTTGTTTAATGTTGTGTAAGTTGTTTTGTCTGAAATGTTGTTCCCCTTGCTGCTATTGGACCAGGTCTCTCTTGAAAAAGAGATGTTGGCTCAATAAATTACGTCCAAGACAATAGGAGTGTTATAGATAACTGTTCATCCTGTTGTCATATGCTGTAATGTCAACTGTTAATACCAACTACTTTTACCCATTTTTCCTGATAACTTGTGCAATATGTTATTACATGCTACATAAGTGTTTACATACTAAATGATATAACAGGGTGTTTAATCATTTAACAAACTCTGTCACATTATTACATTGAATGGAATGAATGACGGACATCCTATAGAGTGTGTACCGACACCTGAAAGCCAGACTCAGTAGGTCTCAAATAAAATGTCACTTTTTTTTGGTATAATATTTCTCTAAATGTATATATGAATTGCAAAACTAAAAAACTAGATGAATTTTCCATTTGAATCATTTCAAAGTTATGTAAATTAAGATTTGACGTATTATGAGTACAGCAGATTTGTTCACAAATTGCAGGTCACATTTCTCCAGGTAATTGTGACACATACGTAGGCCTATTGATAATTTATTTTGCGCATGTTCTATCTGTAGCTGTGATCCATCCATGACTACAGCAACACGTCAACAATACATGTCTAGCTATATCCCTCTCAAATCAAACAAGACTCATAAATAATAGTTGAGTGATACACAACAAACATATAATTTAGCTGACAAATGCATGTCGTAACGGTTAATAATATTGACTCCTGGCTGTCAGTCCATCTGGCGTCTGTTTGTGCGACAGCTGACGATACGCAAGAGCGCATATTTGAAAACACTGGTGGATCTGTCATTAGCAAAGTTGCTTTGATATTGCTACCTTGAGCTTTTGAATGACAACTGGAATTGTAAGCGATTGTCATTCAGCAAGGGACTGAGAATATTTTCCTAGTGCAACACTCGCTAGTTGGACCATATTTCAACTAGCAGACTTCTCAGCACGACTAGTGCCAGCAGCGTGCTAATAATGTAAGAAATAATACATTTTTAAAAATATTGCAAAGTTTCCTAAGAGTTAGAAGCAAGGCAGCCCTCTCTGTCGGCGCCATTTTAATGAGTTCCACCCCATTTCCATTACGACTACTAGCTTGCTAGCTGTGACTAAATATTTGCTGCAATTCTCCCATCACCAGTGTAACTAATCAATACCAAAAATAACATTACAATGTTACCCAACTCAGGTGTAGAACTACCTTAGAAGAAAGCTATTTCATTAGATTAGTAACCTTCCGTGTTACAGTTCAGACTTAGGGAGACTTGTGTATCTGTGTAGGCTGTGTGTGTGATGTGGTGTGGGGGTGCTGTGTGATTTTGTGGGAATGTTTAGAAGTGTGTGTCTGGCTTAGGCTGAGTGTGTGTGTGTTGGTGGGGTTGCTGTGTGAGAGTGTTGGTCGGGGTGCTGTGTGGTGTGTGTATTAAGTATATCATTTGCATAAAGAAGTATTGTAATTTCATAATTGTAAAAATATTGTTACAAGCTCTTAGTTTTGCATGAAGATTTGTTTATAATATGACCACCCTACCTTAATTTATTGGGCTTTAAATCATTGTGTGTTCCGCACTGCCTAAATTGCATATTAAGTGGCTAATTTGTATAAAATAGCATTTTATGTAATAATTGTTTCTTTTTTTAATAATCTCTGTGTTCTACATCAGCCCAGAATATGCCATAACAATATGACCAGAATATATTGAGATACTGGACAAAATCAGATTTGGTGCCATTTAGTGCCATTATTGACTAGGGATTAATATTGACCTGTCCACAACCTTTTTTACCTTTTACGAACACTTGAAAATTAGATATCTCCCGCAGTGTTATGTGTTCCTGCGGAGATTCTCTATAACATAGAATACAAAAGTATTACACCAGATGACAACACAGTTTCATTTTCCCTAACACACCATGGGCTGATCTCCTTTCTCATGTGTCTCATGTGTTGTCATCGTTGTTGTTATGATGGTTTGTCTCATCCTTAGCCCTTCTTCCAATTTCACCGATATGATTCGCTGACAAGAACTCTAAATAACGTTTCATTGGATCTGCAAACTGTCCATTGTGTCAGCAAATGACATAGGTAGTTCACATAGACACTTCATAGACAATATGGAGATGCATTTAATCGATATTTACAGCCCTTGTGCCAGCTAGTCAAATCACTTAAATTGGAAGAAGAAAAGTGGGACTAATGCTGCAATTGTAACCAACTAAGACCCCAACCCGAGCACTCTGTTCTGCCACCTCTGGTCTATTGGCCCTCCCATCTCCACGGGAGGACAGCTCTCGCTCAGCCCAGTCCAAGCTCTTCTCTGTCCTGGCACACCAATGGTGGAAACAGGAAAAGTGTACTTACAACGCCTGTTATATGTGGTTGTCCCACCTAGCTATCTTATGATGAATGCACTAACTGTAAGTCACTTTGGATAAAATGTAAAATATAAAATGTGAATTTAACACATACTGGGAAAAATCCACTTGAACGGCCCTCCAATTGGTAATTACTAGTGGGAAACTCGTCTATCGTCCTGAGCTCCCAGTTATCCCCAAGGGTCCAGGGTTCAGGTCTAGAAACATGGTTTCGACTACACCTACAGTCTTGCTTCAGTACTGCAGTTTGACTGACTTCTGCCCCAGAAAGACCATTTCCATAGATCACCCCATAGAAAAGTAAGATTTGCAAGTTGCTAATAAGACACTTTCGTCATTACCTCTGTGCACAAACATCCATTGAATTATTAAAATAATTGTCACTGATGCCAATTCCATCACTTACAGCCGAAGATATTGACATGTTATATTCATCCAATGTCTGCCATGTTTTTGGAAGACGTGATGGCGTCGTTGCTGCTCGCGATGCTCTCCCTGTGCACACTGTGCTAGTGCATATGAGAAGTGTGGTTGCATATGAGAAGTGTGGTTGCATATGAGAAGTGTGGTGACCGTGTGGAGAAGAAGGCGCAACAGCGCCTCATCAACCTCAGGAGGCTGAAGAAATTTGGCTTGTCACCCAAAACCCTGACAAACCGAGAGCATCCTATCGGGCTGTATCACAGCCTGGTACGGCATCCGCAAGCCTCTCCAGAGGGTGGTGCGGTCTGCACAACGCATCACCGGGGGCAAACTACCTGCCCTCCATGACACCTACAGCACCCGATGTCACAAGAAGGCCAAAAAGATCATCAAGGACAACAACCTGAGCCACTGCCTGTTCACACTGCTACCATCCAGAAGGCGAGGTCAGTACAGGTGCATCAAAGCTGGGACCGTGAGATTGAAAAACAGCTTCTATCTCAAGGCCATCAGACTGCTAAACAGCAATCACTAACTCACAGAGGCTGCTACCTACATTGCGACCCAATCACTGGCATCTTTAATAAATGGATCACTAGTCACTTTAAACAATGCAACTTTAGATAATGCCACTTTAATAATGTTTACACATCTTACATTACTCATATCACATTTATATACTGTATTTTATACCATCTATTGCAGATAGCCTATGCCGCTCGGCCGTCGCTCATCCATATACTTATATGTGCATATTCTCTTTCATCCCTTCAGATTTGTGTGTATTAGGTACAGTAGATGTTGGGGAATTGTTATATTACTTGTTAGATATTACTGCACTGTTGGAACTAGACGCATTTCGCTACACTCGCATTAACAGCTGCTAACCATGTATCTGTGATCAATAAAATGTGATTTGATTTGATTTAAAGTTGGGCCAGATGTGAAACAGATGCAACCCAGATATAGATGGTAGACGAATTGACGTATGATAACATGAGTAGATTACGTTGATATTAATGGTCTGTCATCTTGGTTGCAGTCTACTGTTGTTTTATACCTCAATGCTTCTCTCCCATGCTGACCTCTGACATCACCTACTGTAAATGACCTAGATAACAGCATTTTCACTAGTTAAAATCAACAACAAAAACATGATTTATAAAAAGTAATATATTAGTATAGTTTCTCAACATTATAATTTGCTTACAAGAATGATAGCTGTACTTTAGTTTATGGCTTATGCAGATTGTTGGCCATTAACCAATCTGCATTTCTCAAAGCACGTGAATGCATCCTACTGGTATGTATGACTTCACAATGGAGCATAATATAATAGGGAGAGATGACAGATGATAGGCTTGCCACCTGTAGCTAGTGAAGTTAGCTAGCGGGCTAAATAGCGAGCACGAGCAAATTGCTAGGCAGCTAGCTAGCCATTGGTCGGTCAACTAAATGTTGCAATTGCAACATCAAACTAGCTACTTAGCTAGCTAGCTAGTTACCTAACTAACTAGTATTTTTTTTCTTCATAATATAGCTGTCATTGTTACTGTAGCCTGCACATCTGCCCTTTTTCACAGCTTTCACATATCCTGTTGTGATTTTGTTGTAATACGTTATTTGCTTCCATTTCATTTCGAAATGTTTGTGCTTGTTTGCATGTTGTTGTTATTATAATGATGTATATTTTTCATATCTGGAAGTGGCACAATTTTTACAACTCAGGGCAGTTTATTGTCTTGTCAACATAAAACAAATCCTAAATACATCTGTGCTCCAATTTGCCCATGTTTCTTGGAGATCCTGAATGGTTTTGTGATACTCTCAACTCTGTGGTATTAAGCACATTCATGACTGTTTTATAACACTTGAAATTAATGTCACTATACTTAAGGTGTCGGTGCACACTCTATAATGGCAAATGGCATGGTTATGATGCCCATCATTCCATTCTTTGTAATAATGTGACACAGAGTTTGGTAATGTATATAACGCCCTGATATAACACTTGTGTAGCATGTCTTAACATATGACATAAGTTGTCATGCAACTGTGTAATAGAAGTTATCAAATGTTGACAAGAAGTTAAAACTACTTATGACAGCTTATGACATGTTGTAGTGTCCTATATAACTGTTATAACGGCTTTATGAAAGCATGAATAAGGACACCTACAGTAAACCGTTACCGTAATTTGTCTTTAGGTGAAATCAGGTAAACTTAAATTCAAAGTCATCTCCCAGAACTCTTAAAGGTCATTGATAGCTATACAGTTTGAGATCGGATAAGCATCTAGCTAGGCTAATGGCTAGCTGTGAAAACAAACAATACGTCCTGCATGAGCATGTCCTAATGCAAGCTTACGATGGAATGCACTCTTAAACGCATCCATGCATTTTGACTAAAAATATTTCTGAGTCAACATCAACATGATTAAAATAGAACAATAACCATTTATCATAGAAATGTAATAATCGGGAAAGGGGTACAAATTACATTATAACACTCCTGGCATGCCTAAAGACACCATTTCTTACTTGTTCAATTTGTAAAGCAGATTGGGGTTCATTGACTTCCAGTAATATAAGCTTCTATAAAGTGTATGTTTTTGTTTATTCACAATAAGATACTCTACTGATTATTTTCACACATTAAGTCAGTATATGGATAATATTCCAATTAAACAACTCTTAATTAAGTGTCTAGAAACCCACTACTTGTGTTCTAGCCATCCCTCATAAAATAACATTTCCATCATCATTGGTAAACAGTGCATGTTTCATCCTGTCACATAACACACCTCATCTTATGACATCATTGCCAAGGACGTTGCTGAATGAACACTCTACTCCCACCAATGACGCTAGGAAGTCCTTGAGGCCCGTTGTTATTATACTATAAAATAAATTCATAAATATACATTCTCTCCTTTGTTTTCCCTTGGTGCAATTATTAAGAGGATTTTCAACCTTTCTCTCTGTGATGGCTCTGAAAAATGTCAGTGAAATCTTAAGAGCTTCTGTAGCAGAGGGAGGAGGGGGGGGCAAGGAGTCTTCTTCCAGGACACACTTGGTATGCAAGGTGGACAACGCGGCAGTCAGCAGGCCTCAGCTGCAAATTTACTCACATTTGTCCACATTGATCGAAGTAATGGAGGCAATGACAAAGATTGGTCATGGCTAAGGATAAGGAGGGCAAATATTTTAGATAGCTGGTTAATCAAGTAAAAAGGTTTGTTGGAGGTGGTTTTACTATCGTTGTTATATGTTGGATTAGAAGTGGTGCTTGTTTCTGAGCCTAAAAACATAGGACACCTGAGGCTACCTATTGTTGTAAATGTACGCCCTGTTATCATTTATACTTAGACATAATGTGATCAAATAAACATTTGTTACACTATCACTAATCTAAGTGGCTGAAGGTGGAAAATTAAGGTTTGACAGAAATGCACTGACCGATTATCTGACAAAGGTTACTATGAGCTCCAGTTTTCAAGCTGTCCCCTCAAAAAGCCACTTGTAGTTGTTACCACTAACTGTAACAGTGACATTAAATGCTTCCTGAGAACTGGCTTCCTTTCATATGTTTTTATGACCCTTTATTGAACACCAACATATATAACAATGTTGTGCCTATATAGGTTTTGAAAAAAATGATAGAAGAAAATGCTATGTCATCAACTTCCCTCTGTCATTCCTTTAATGTGGATCAGCTAGTGTAGCAGAACGTGCTATTTTGGTCTTGCTCAAGGACTGTGATTGCACGGTGAATCAATAGCCAACATACCCAACAAACACAAACACTTATCAAATATTTGAGCATGCAAAGGACAGTAAGTCTGTGCTCTGGCACACAAGCCTAAAACCTAATTAGCTTACAAGGTTGTTTGAAATCTGATTTATGAACAAGCTAAAAAAGAAATCTTTATTTAATCATAAAACGTTGGACATGGTTTTCCCTTTTTATAATATATTTGAAAAAGATGACAATTTCATATTGTCTTTTAAACTAGTAATGGCTTTCATAGGCAGAAGCATCAGTACTTTTCATCCACGGTACTTCACATGATTGGTACAAATGTATTGGTTTGTGTTGTGGGCAGCAAGTAGGGAATTTGCTCAGATTCTCTTTGAAAAAAGGGTTCCAAAAGGGCTTTCCACAGAGGGTTCTACATGGAACCAAAAGGGTTCTAGATAGCACCTTTATTCTATGAGTGCACTGTGGGTGGCTGGAGAAAAAAATGCCTGGATTGATTACAATTGGTAATCAAGATCCAGTTCAATGCACTCCAAGAAAGAGCACTTAGTGAGAGAGGCATGCTCCATCAATTGCTGAAATTCATTCTCACCATGAGGATTAGTTTGTAAAGTTTAAATAAGCTCTCCTTAACTATTTATGGAGCTGTGTTCGAATACTCATACTAACCATGCTATTTGTGACGTGAATTGAGTATATAATATGCTTACTGGTCATACAGGAGTATGGATATACAGTTGAAGTCGGAAGTTTACACACCTTAGCCAAATACATTTAAACTCAGTTTTTCACAATTCCTGACATTTAATCAGAGTAAAAATTCCCTGTTTTAGGTCAGAAAGGATCATCACATTATTTTAAGGGTGTGAAATGTCAGAATAATAGTAGAGAGAGTGAGTTATTTCAGCTTTTATTTATTTAATCACATCGCCACTGGGTCAGAAGTTTACATACACTCAATTAGTATTTGGTAGCATTGCCTTTAAATTGTTTAACTTGGGTCAAACGTTTCGGGTAGCCTTCCACAAGCTTCCCACAATAAGTTGGGTGAATTGTGGCCCATTCCTCCTGACAAAGCTGGTGTAATTGACTCAGGTTTCTGGCCTCCTTGCTCGCACACTCTTTTTCAGTTCTGCCCACACATTTTCTACAGGATTTGAGGTCAGGGCTTCGTGATGGCCCCTCCAATACCTTGACTCTGTTGTCCTTAAGCCATTTTGCCAGAACTTTGGAAGTATGCTTGGGGTCATTGTTCATTTGGAAGACCCATTTGCGACCAAGCTTTAACTTCCTGACTGATGTCTTGAGATGTTGTTTCAATATATCCTCATAATTCTCCATCCTCATGACGCCATCTATTTTGTGAAGTGCACCAATCCCTCCTGCAGCAAAGCACCCCCACATCATGATGCTGCCACCCCGTGCTTCACGTTTGGGATGATATTCTTCAGCTTGCAACCCTCCCCCTTTATCCTTCAAACATAACAATGGTCATTATGGCCAAACAGCTCTATTTTTGTTTCATCAGACCAGAGGACATTTATCCAAAAAGTACAATCTTTGTCCCCATGTGCAGTTGAAAACCGTAGTCTGGCTTTTTTATGGCAGTTTTGGAGCAGTGGCTTCTTCCATGCTGAGCGGCCTCTCAGGTTATGTTAATATAGGACTAGTAGGACTAGTAGGACTATAGGACTAGTTTTACTGTGGATATGGATACTTTTGTACCTGTTTCCTCCAGCATCTTTACAAGGTCCTTTGCTGTTGTTCTGGGATTGAATTGCACTTTTCGCACCAACGCACGTTCATCTCTAGGGGACAGTATGCGTCTCCGTCCTGAGCGGTGTAACGGCTGCGTGGTCCCATGGTGTTTATACTTGCGTACTATTGTTTGTACAGATGAATGTGGTACCTTCAGGCATTTGGAAATTGCTCCCAAGGATGAACCAGACTTGTGGAGGTCTACAATTATTTGTCTGAGGTCTTGGCTGATTTCTTTTGATTTTCCCATGATGTCAAGCAAAGAGGCACTGAGTTGGAAGGTAGGCCTTGAAATACATCCACAGGTACACCTAAAATTGACTCAAATGATGTCAATTAGCCTATCAGAAGCTTCTCAAGCCATGACATCATTTTCTGGCATTTTCCAAGCTGTTTAAAAGCACAGTCAACTTAGTGTATGTAAACTTCTGACCAACTGGAATTGTGATGCAGTGAATCATAAGTGAAATAATCTGTCTGTAAACAATTGTTGGAAAAATTACTTGTGTTATGCACAAAGTAGATGTCCTAACCGACTTGCCAAAACAATCATTTGTTCACAAGAAATTTGTGGAGTGGTTGAAAAATGAGTTTAAATTATTCCAACCTAAGTGTATGTAAACTTCCAACTTCAGCTGTAGTTAGGTTAGTATGCCAAAAGTTCCCGGATGGCGTACTAAATTCGCCAAAATATGAAGTATAAATGCAGAGGACACTATTTCCGTACTTTAGGAAACGTTGTGGCTTCACATCGTTTTCAGATTTTATGAAAATGGCAGAAAATATGCAGCCGAAGTGCAACGAGAGCAGATACAAATTCAATGATTTAACTAATTAATACAAATTTTAAGAAAATGTTAAGCAATGTAATAAAGTAATGACTTTTCAGAAGTTACCTTCCACATTATGTTGGCTAACAATTTGTTAGCTGACAATTTCCTTATGAACCACATAGCATATCATTACAGCAGTATGTACTGGTATGTTGTTAGCTAGCTATCTAATGTTACTTTGTTACTTATACATAAAATTTGCCAGTATATTAACTATAGGCAATCTAACTTACTTCCCAATGTTTATTCACTTGATTGTTCCTGTCATTCTTAGCTTAGCTAAATAGTATAGTCGTTGTGTGTTCTCAATGGACATTCGGGTTCTTTCGTAAATTTGCTCTGGCTATCTACTCTGATTTCAGAACACTCTCATCTGAGTATACCAGAGCACAGAATAATGAATTTAGGAATGCTCAACACCCTTTGAATGTGGTCGGTGTCAGTAAATGTCGGCAAACAATGGTAATTGTTGCAAGCAGCACAGTTACAGTCACCAACACTATGGATAACTAGCCCTGCTAGGGCGATTAAAATGGTCAGAGTGGTCTCATTTGTGTCTGGAAGTAGCTCAAATCAACCCTACTCCTTGGCCCGAGCGTCCAGTGTGCTCTCTGAAAGCGAAACGCTCTGAATTTACAGATGGACTATCTGACAACACTCTGAATTGAATTTAAGATTGAGTTTAAGAACACACCGGAAGTCGTAAAATGTCTAACTAGTCATTTGTTATGCTAACTAGCTAGCAACAGGTTGCATAGCAACAGCATCAACTTCCTGTAGAGAGGCGAAGAGCTAGTACTCTCAACTGAAAGGATACTGTTCGTTTACAGAATACTAAAATGATCTAATAGTATATAGAATGTAGTATATACTCATTAAGTATGTAGTATATATTATGTTAGTATGGGTATTCGAACACACCTTGGGTTTAGTAATGAGTACCAGCTGAACGGAACAGTGGGGTAACGGTTTAGGGCTCTAACTAAAGCACCATTTGGTTCAAGCTATTGACTAGCTTAAGTAGTATTACTGTACCACTGCTAGTACTGTACTGTACTATACTTCTACTACATTTGACATCACAACATGTTTGTCTCATTATCTGCACTTTCCTGAATGTTTAATTTAATTTACATGTGGATTCTCCTTCTGTCATCACTCTCACCAGTGTATGTATGAACCCCTACCCAAGCCCATGCTTTACATTCACAAGCAGAAGGTTTGCACAACTGGAGCAAGGATGTGTCATGAAAATGACTGCAACATAGAGGGATTATTCATGTTAGCCAGTAACTCACCCCTATGCCTGTTAGGGGTCAAGACAGCATGCACAGCTGTTTGCTTCCTCTTCCCAGCATACATGAATAAACATAATACCTAAAAATGAAAAATAATAATATTTGAAATATGGGAGGGAAACGAGTTTGCAGGTAGACCAAGATTCAGATCTATGTGTTTGTGGTGGGAGGAGTTATTGCCTTTGAATAAAACCATGGACAAATGTAATAAATGTTCAAATTGCTATACTTTTCTTGAAGTGTTAATAAAGATTAGAAAGAAAAATAACCGTGACAACAATATTATTGCATAGGTTAGATACTATCCTTTGCCCTGCTCGTCTCTCTCGCTCTCTCTCTCTCTTGCTCTCTCTCTCTCAGCTTTTGACAGAGCATGGAATGTTGTTTGGCTGAAAATTAAAGGATCCCTGATATTTGTGGTTGAAAATGGATTTCTGAGCTATTTCAGCAGACGCTGAATGCTAACGCAAAGAAGCCCAGTGTATTCCAATAATCTTCCCTGGGCTGTTCAGCATCTGATCAGTGGATGCCTGGGGCGGAAGATTGAAGCAATTCCCAAAACCTGAGAATCACATGGCCAGCTGGCTCACAAGCCTGGAGACACTGCCTGCAAGTTACTGAGGATACAAACACCTTGTGCCATGTAGATGTGCATTGACGGCTTCAAGGCCTTGTTTACATTTTATCTTATAACTGTGACTTGTATCCAATACCTAGATAAATCCGGACATTGGCGCATGCATGATTGGGGTGTAAATGTATAAAAAGGGATGTGTGAGAATCAGATGTAAACCACATCAGGAGCTAGTCTGAAACTAGGCTTGTGCTGTCTCTACTCTCTTTTCTTTGGCATCCACAAACACACAGGTACAGCTACACAGCAGACTCCATGAAACAGGGGTGTCTGCGGGGTACTGGGGACCACACAGGAAATTATTTTTGCATTGTTTGTGCAGTCATTAAATTACTTTCATTCCTAATGATTTAGAAATGGCCCTCAATGGCCCAACAGCAGGTGCTCATATCCCAGCAGTACCATATGTTTTTCCTGGTAAAAGTTTTCCCTCCTCTGGACTCAGTGTGCATATAAACAAACAGAAAATTGGTCAAGGCCTCCAATGAGAGAGATCAGAGGGAACCTGCAGAGAGGGGTGATTGATTTGAAACTCTCACTCTCTCCATCTCCTTTTGCTTTTATACATGCACACATGCAATCATGGACAAACAAACAAACATAATGGGGAATGGGTGGCAGCTAGCTTAGCGGTTAGAGTATTGAGCCAGGAACTGAAGAGTCGCTGGTTCAAATTCCTGAGCAGACATGGTGAAAAATCTGTTGTTGTTTCATTGAACAAGTCACTTAACCCTAATTTGCTCTGTACTGATTTTTTTGTACTGATTTGGCTAACCCTGTAAAGCAACACATTTCACTGCACCTATCCAATGTATGTGACAATAAAACAAAAAATGTTGTAGTGCACGTTAACGACAGCTTAGTACACAAAACAACCAAATAGGTATTTTCGTGTTCAGTTTGATAAGGTTAAGGGATGCATTTCTTTGTGGCACTTCAAATTAAACAAATATTTCCGCCAGATATTACCAAACCACAGCAGAGCAGTAAAACAGTTTGACAATGCAGTGACATGCAGACACAGAGCAGTCAAGGTAAACTGTTCATTTATTGCTGCGGGGCTGAAAGTTTTGGTTCCTTTGAGTCAAAACCATCACCCAAACTGAATGTTCGTTGTTTGCTTGTGTGTCTTTGATAAACATCCCACTATCTATCTTGCTGAGTCCATTCCATATGTACCTGTAGATGTGAGTAAGAGAAAAACAGACAAATCCACCAGAGTACAAATCTAAGGAGAAAAAGATGGCAAAAGAAGGAAAACATCCATAAAGTTGGTTTCAAACTCTTTATTGAGGTTATATTAGTGCAATCTATCAGTGATGTACTGGAAAATCCATAACCTACTGTGGAATTTCACCCCTGTGTGCTGTTCCCTTTATGAAGTGCAATCTCACCAGAGCTACTCGCCTCTGTGGAGCTCATTTTTCAAACACTCTGGAATGATGTTGTCAAAAAATATAAAACTGAATAGCGTCTACCATTTTTATGCAATTTATCCATCAAAAGATCTTGTCATTCAATATACACTCCAGACAATTAAATATCACTATGTCACATTACAAATTTGACCTTTGGTAAGTTATTCAGTCTGCACCGAGGCTCATGTTGTTGTTTTTTGGCCAATATCAGATATTCTTGAGTTTCAGATTTGTTCTGATATGATTCAGTGAATGTTTCACATCTATCGACATTGAACAAGTCAAGCATGTGCCCAACGATCATGGTTATATTTTAGACCCAGCTCTCAATGTTTGTTTTGTGCTTTTTCAAGAAAGCAAGTTTCTTTTAGAAACCAAGTATGAATGTAATGAATATAACATCAAAAATAAAATCACTTGTTGACAAAAGGCAAAATGTTAAATGTTGCTCAAACAAGGTCATATACATCTCACTACAAGGAACAAGAGATTGTTTAAAAGGATAGTGCACGATTTTGGCAATTACCTACCCACGGATACAATCTGTGTGTCTCTGCATGCAGTTTGGAAACTACCGTCAACTTCCTTTGTCTGCACACAGTGACATCAAAATTGTGTCCATGAGTTCATTGGACTCCTTTTAAATAACAACCAAAGCTCCCAAACACAACGTAGGTATGGAACATGTTTTAACAGATTTTTCATTAGAGAAAATATACCCGCCCCTTCACCCTAACACTCATCTCCCTCTAACTCCATCTTCAAAAAACTGTAGCTCAACTTTAGAGAGATGTGCTCACTTTGAACCCTGTGCAAGACAAAAATAAATAATGGTTGTTTATATGGAGTGCGATGTGAGGGGCTGTCAGACGCTGCCTTTAAGTTGATTTGCAGGAGTGTCAGGGAAGTGAGACTTGGGGAGGTGAATCATGGATTGTCAGAAATCAATTCTCAATCCTCTCTTGGGAGTGCGACAGCTAGTCTAACTGTGGTCCGACACATAACGAAAAATTCATTACATGCAAAATACTTTACAGTTTACATAAATTTAAAAACATTAAAGTGTGTGTGTGTGTGTGTGTGTGTGTGTGTGTGTGTGTGTGTGTGTGTGTGTGTGTGCGTGCGTGCATGCATCTATCAGTTACAAATACACGTCAGTACATACACACAACAAGTAGGTCACATGGGGGAGAGGCGTGATGCCATGAAATGTTGCTTTCTTCATTTTTTAATCCAGGTTGGCTGTTGACTTGCACTCATGGCTCTGTATAATATTGTACATTTCCTTGAATTTGTTCTGGACCTGGGGACTGGGAAATAAACCCTGGTGGCATGTCTGTTGGGGTAAGTGTGTGTGTGTCAGTTCTGTGTGTAAGTTGACTATGCAAACAATTTGGAATTTCCAACACAATTTTTCTTATAATAAAAATAAGTCTTTCCTCACCTCTTAGCCAAGAGAGACTGGCATGCATAGGATTAGTATTAGCCCTCTGATTACAATGAAGGGCAAGGGATGCCGCTCTGTTCTGGGTCAGCTGCAGCTTTTAACTAGCTCTTTCTTTGCAGCACTTGATCATATGACTGGACAATAATCAAGATAAAATAAAACTAGAGCCTGCAGGACTTGGTTTGTGGAATGTGGTATTAAAAAAGCAGAGCATCTCGTTATTAAAGACAGACCTCTCCTGAGGTCTAGAACTTAGGGAGTGATTTATAACAAATACAATGCTCTTCATTTTTATAACTGTTCAGGATCAGTTTATTACTAGCCACCCATTCCAAAACTGACTGCAACTCTTTTAAAGGTTTTAGTGACTTCGTTAGCTGTTGTTGATGATGCGTATATGGTTGAATCATCAGTATACATGGACACACATGCTTTGTTTAATACCAGTGTCAGGGCATTGGTAAAAATTTAAAAGAGTAGAGGGCCTAGAGAGCTACCCTGCATTACACCACATTAGAGAAGCTTCCATTAAAGAAAACCCTCTGAGTTATATTAGATAGATAGCTCTGCATCCACAACATGGCAGATGTTGAAAAGCCAAAACACATACATTTTTATCAACAACAGTTTATAGTCAATAATAATAATGGCTGCAATGAAATCTAACAGAACAGCTCCCACAATCTTCTTATTATCAATTTCTTTAGACCAGTCATCATATTTTTTTGTGTCAGAGCAGTACATGTTGAGTGCCCTTCTCTATAAGCATGCTGAAAGTCTGATGTTAATTTGTTTACAGAAAAATAGTTTTGTATTTGGTCAAACACCATTTTTTCCAACAGTTTGCGAAGAGCGGGCAGCAAGCTGATACGTCTGCTGTTAGAAACAGTAAACGCTGCATTACCCCTCTTTGGTAGCGGATTGACTTTGGCTTCCCTCCAGGCCTGAGGACAAGGACTTTCCTCTTGGCTCAGATTAAAGATAAAACAGATAGGATAGGCTATAGAGTCAGCTACCATCCTCAATGGCTTTCCATCTAGGTTGTAAATGCCAGGAGGTTTTTCATTATTGGTCGATAACCAAACAAAACATTCCCCTCTCCCACACTAACTTTACAAAATTCTAACTTGCAATGTTTTTCTTTCATTATTTATTTTCTATTTCTTTTTTTACTGCCTAAATTTGCTCACTTTGGGGTTGACTTTGTATTTCCCATAAATTAGTACTCCAAAGATTTCCCTTCATTCTTTATATAATTGATATTGGCTTCATAATACAGTTTCTTCTCCTTTTTGTTGAGTTTAGTCACGTCATCTCTCATTTTGCAGTCAGCCAGTCAAACATGCAGCCAGCCTTATTAGCCACTCCTTTTGCCCCATCTCTTTCAACCATACAGTTTTTCAATTCCTCATCCATCCATGGAGCCTTAACTGTTCTAACAGTCAGTTTCTTAACAGGTGCATGTTTATCAATAATTTCATAAATTCATCAAGTGCAGCATCTGGATACTCGTTATTAATCACATCAGACCAACAAATACTTTTAACATCATCCACATAAGAGTCACAGCTACATCTTTTGTATGATCTCTTATACACTATTTTAGGCCCAGCTTTTGGAACTGTGGCTTTCCTGGATATAACCACTATATTGTGATCACTTTAGCCAATGGGTATGGATACAGCTTTAGTACAAATGTGATCAATACATATGTATGATCTTGTTCCTGTAGTGTTTGTAAACACCCTGGAAGGTGGACTAATAACCTGAACCAGATTACAGGCACTGGTTACAGTGAGAAGCTCCCTCTGACTGACTGCTAGCGTATAGTAACCCCCCCCCCTCCCCCGAAAAAAGGCTTTAGATGTGCCAGCTGAACCTTCAACCATGACACTTCAATAACACTTGAGATGAGATCTTCTCTAACCATTCAGGGGATATGGCTCTGAATATACAGTACCAGTCACACCTACTCATTCAAGGGTTTATCTTTATTTTTACTATTTTCTAAATGATAGAATAACAGTGAGGACATCACAACTATGAAATGGAATCACGTAGTAACCAAACAAAGTGTAAATAAAATGTAAATATATTATAGATTTTAGATTTTAGATTCTTTAAAGTAGTCACCCTTTGTCTTGATGATAGCTTGCACACTCTTGGCATTCTCTCATGAGGTAGTAGTCACCTGGAATACATTTCAATTAACAGGTGTGCCTTGTTAAAAGTTAATTTGTGGAATTTATTTCCTTCTTAATGCGTAGGGGTGGTTTACAGAAGATAGCCCTATTTGTTAAGAGACCAAGTCAATTTTATGGCAAGAACAGCTCAAATAAGCAAAGAGTAATGACAGTCCATCATTGCTTTAACTTCTTTGGGAACGGGGGTCAGTATTGAGTAGCTTGGATGAATAAGGTGCCCAGAGTAAACTGCATACTACTCAGGCCCAGAAGCTAGAATATGCATATAAGTAGTATGTTTGGATAGAAAGCACCCTAAAGTTTCCAAAACTGTTAAAATAATGTATTTGAGTATAACAGAACTCATATGGCAGGCAAAACCTGAGAAAAATCCAACCAGGAAGTGGGAAATCTGAGGATTGTAGTTTTTTTAAGTGATTGCTTATCCAATATACAGTGTCTATGGGGTCAGATTGCACTTCCTAAGGCTTCCACTAGATGTCAGCAGTCTTTAGAACATTGTTTCAGGCTTCTACTATGAAAGGGGAACAATAAGAGCTGTTTGAACCAGGGGTCTGGCTGAAAGCCATTAGCTAAGTCTTGCGCGCGGCCGTGAGCGCGAGCTCCGTTCCCTTTCATTTCTAAAGACAAAGGAATTGTCCGGTTGGAATATTATTGAAGATTTATGATAACAACATCCTAAAGATTGATTCTATACATCGTTTGACATGTTTTTATGAACTGTAATGGGAACTTTTTTGACTTTTCGTCTGGACTTAGTGCCCGCGCCTTGTGCATTTGGATTACTGGACTAAACGCACGAACAAAAATGAGGTATTTGGACTTTATCGAACAAAACAAACATTTATTGTCTAACATGGAGACCTGGGAGTGCCATCAGATGAAGATCATCAAAGGTAAGTTATTAATCTTAACGCTATTTCTGTCTTTCGTGACACCTCTCCTTGGTTGGAAAATGGCTGTATGGTTTTCTGTGGCTAGGTGCTGACCTAACATAATCACTAAGTGTGCTTTCGCCGTAAAGTCTTTTTGAAATCAGATACTGTGGCTGGATTAACAAGAAGTTTATCTTTGAAATGGTGTATAATACTCTTATGTTTGAGGAATTTTAATTATGAGATTTCTGTTGTTTGAGTTTGGCTCCCTGCAATTTCACTGGCTGTTGGCGAGGTGGGATGCTACCATCCCACATATCCCAGAGAGGTTTTAAGACATGAAGGTCAGTCAATGTGGAATAGTTCAAGAACTTCTAAAGTTTCTTCAAGTTCAGTCACAAATACCATTAAGCACTAGGATAAAACTGGCTCTCATGAGGACTGCCACTGCTGCGCAGAGAATAAGTTAATTAGAGTTAACTGCACCTCAGAAATTGCAGCCCAAATAAATGCTTCACAGAGTTCAAGTAACAGACACATCTCAACATCAACGGTTCAAAGGAGACTGCGTGAAACAGGCCTTTATGGTCGAATTGCTGCAAAGAAACCACTACTAAAGGACACCACTAAAATGAAGAGACTTGGACATTAGACCGAGCAATGTACATTAGACCGGTGGAAATGTGTCCTTTGGTCTGATGAGTCCAAATTTTAGAATTTTGGTTCCAACCGCCGTGTCTCTGTGAGACACAGAGTAGGTGAAAGGATAATCTACGCATGTGTGGTTCCCACCGTGAAGCATGAAGGAGGACGTTTGACAGTGTGGGGGTGCTATGCTGGTGACACTGTCAGTGATTTATTTAGATTTCAAGGAGCACTTAACCAGCATGGCTACCACAGCATTCTGCAGCGATACGCCATCCCATCTGGTTTGTGCTTATTGGTACTATCATTTGTTTCTCAACAGGACAATGACCCAACACACCTCCAGGCGTGGAGTGTTGCATCAGATGACCTGGCCTCTACAATCACCCAACCTCAACCCAATTGAGATGGTTTGGATGAGTTTGACCGCAGAGTGAAGGAAAAGCAGCCAACAAGTGCTTAGCATATGTCGGAACTCCTTCAAGACTGTTGGAAAAGCATTCCAGGTGAAGCTGGTTCAGAGAATGCCAACAGTGTGCAAAGCTGTCATCAAGGAAAAAGTTGGCAACATAAAATAATCTAAAATACAAAATATATTTAGATTCGTTTAACACTTTTTTGGTTACTACATGATTCCATATGTGTTATTGCATAGTGTTGAAGTCTTTACTATTGTTCTACAATGCAGAAAATAGTACAAATAAAAAAAAAATGTTATTTAGGTGTTTAGTAGGTGTGTCCACATTTTTTGACAGGTACTGTACATTCAGCAGTCCGTTAGTCAGTTGATAGGCAGCTAGCTAGTGACTTGGCCAGCTGCTACGCCAAATAGCACCCCAGACTCGGCCTTGGTCAGCAGGATCACTGGACATATAGTAGTGGTCCCAGCAACTGATGCCAACCGGGTCGCAGGATCCACGATCAAAACATAGTTAAATATACTGATCAAAAATATAAATGCAACATGTAAAATTAAGGGTTTCATGAGCTAAAAATAAAAGGTCCCAGAAATGTTTCATATGCACAAAAGGCTTGTGTCTCTCAAATGTTGTGCACAAATTTATTTACATCCCTGTTAGTGAGCATTTCTCCTCTGCCAAGATAATCCATCCACCTGACAGGTGTGGAAATCAAGAAGCTGATTAAGCAGCATGATAATTACACAAGTGCACATTGAGCTGGGGACAATAAAAGGCCACTCTAAAATGTGACCTGATTCAGGAAACTAGGCTTATGTTGCAAGTCACGAATTCACAGGAGAGCTGTGTGAACGTAAACATTTTTTTAAATCAAAATGCATTTTTTAACAGAAATGCCTTCTCGAACATGTGAACTTTCATGTGCCTTAATATCAAGCTTGTATGCCATCTGTAAATCCGAATTCAATTGTTAAATTGAAAGTGAGCATCCTTCCCGCTAGTCATGATTGGCTGAGATAATGAGTGGGCTGGACATGCCGAAAGATGAGTTTGGATTGGTCTGCCATATAGCATGCGTCTATCTATTGGAGATGGTCAGTATGTCTAGGTAATCAAATCAAACACATATTTTAAATGTATCATGTAGTAAAACTGCATAAACAATCTCCATTATTTAGTTTGTCCTTAAGTATAACACGAGAGCTGCAATGTTATATACATTTTGACATTCGAGGACCAAAACATCTTACCTTCAGAAGAGTATATATAGTCTTAGTTTAAACCTGTTGTGACTAGGGGGCAGTATTTTCATTTTTGGAAAAAAAACGTTCCCGTAGTAAACGGGATATTTTGTCAGGACAAGATGCTAGAATATGCATATAATTGACAGCTTAGGATAGAAAACACTCTAAAGTTTCCAAAACTGTAAAAATATTGTCTGTGAGTATAACAGAACTGATGTTGCAGGCAAAAGCCTGAGAAAAATCCAATCCGGAAGTGCCTCATGTTTTGAAAGCGTTGCGTTCCAATGCGTCCCTATTGAGCAGTGAATGGGCTATCAACCAGATTACTCTTTCTCCGTATTCCCGAAGGTGTCTACAGCATTGTTGTAACGGTTTTCTAGTGGTGATGAAGGAGAGTCGGACCAAACTGCAGCGTGTCGATTGCGATCCATGTTTAATACAACAAAGAAAACACGAACACTACACAAAACAATAAACGAAACCGAAACAGCCTATCTGGTGCAAACTAACAGAGAGTACACATAGGACACTAAGGACAATCACCCACGACAAACTCAAAAAATATGGCTGCCTAAATATGGTTCCCAATCAGAGACAACGATAAGCACCTGCCTCTGATTGAGAACCACTCCAGACAGCCATAGACCTTGCTAGACAACCCACTAAGCTACAATCCCAATACCACCACCAAAACCCCAAGACAAACACACCACAATTACAAAAACCCCATGCCACACCCTGGCCTCACCAAATACATAAAGATAAACACAAAATACTTTGACCAGGGCGTGACAATTGTGACGTTGTTTTACGCATTTATGTTGAAGAATACCCGTATGTGTAGTCGAAATAGCTCTGTTTGTTCTTCACGTTTGGCAGAGAAATCGACCGGAAATTACGCTCACGACAACGCCGAAAAATATTCCAAATTAGCTCCATAATATCGAAGGAAACATGGCAAACGTTTAGAATCAATCCTCAAGGTGTTTTTCAAATATCTATTCGATAATATATCCACCGGGACAATTGGTTTCTCAGTAGAAGCGATTGGAATTTACGCGAGATTTTCTCCGGGAGCATCATGTGACCACTTGCGCAATGTAGCCGCTTACGGGTATTCTTCAACATAAATGCGTAAAACTACGTCACAATGCTGTAGACACCTTGGGGAATACGTAGAAAGCGTAAGCTGGTTCATAGCACATTCACAGCTCAATGGGGACTCATTGGCACACAGCGCTTTCAAAATATGGGGCACTTCCGGATTGGATTTTTCTCAGGCTTTCGCCTGCAACATCAGTTCTGTTATACACACAAACAATATCTTTACAGTTTTGGAAACATTAGAGTGTTTTCTATTCAAAGCTATCAATTATATGCATATTCTAGCATCTTGTCCTGACAAAAGATCCCGTTTAAAACGGGAATTATTATTTTTCCAAAAATGAAAATACTGCCCCTAGAGTCGCAACAGGTTATTAACAAAAGACCACTCTAATTTTGACAAAATATTTTCATTTCAAGTTAGTGCACTGTTAGCTAGCTAGCTAATGTTAGCTGGCTGGCTCGCTAAGTAACGTTACGTCATGCGTTGGGGTTCGTTGTTTACCTAGCTAGCTATCAAGATACATTTCTTAACTTCTTATGGCTGCAGGGTCAGTAGTCATCCAAGTTGCTTGGATGAAAGGTGCGTAAACAGCCTTTTCCCCAGTCTCAGTTGCTAATATATGCATATTACTATTAGTATTGGATAGAAAACAATCTGAAGTTTCTAAAACTGTTTGAATTATATCTGTGAGTATAACAGAATTCAAATGGCAGGCAAAAAACTGAGAAGAAATCAAAACAGGAAGTGAGAAATCTGAGGTTGGTATATTTTCAACCCCAGGCCCTATTGAATTCACATTGGGATATGAATGAAGCTGCACTTCCTAGGGCTTCCAGGGCTTCTAGATGTCAACCGTCTTTAGAAACTTTAATGAGGCTTCTACTGTGTTGTGGGACTGAATAAGAGCTGAATGAGTCAGGTTACTGGCAGAGAGCCATTTCTTGGTCACGCACATTCCACATGATATCGCCCTGCGTTCCGTTCCTCCTCTAGACACAAAGGATTTCTCCTGTTGAAACTTTATTGAAGATTTATGATAAAAACATCCTAACGATTGATTCTATACCTAGTTTGAAATGTTTCTTTGACCTGTAATATAACCTTTTTCAGTTTCTGTCCGAAGTAATGCACAAGCGTTTGGATATGTGCACCTAACGCTAACAAAAGTAGCTACTTGGACATAAATAACGGACATTTATCGGACAAATCAAGCATTTATTGTGGAACTGCGATTCCTGGGAGTGCATTCTGATGAAGATCATCAAAGGTAAGGGAATATTTATAATATGATTTCTGGTTTCTGTTGACTCCAACATGGCGGCTAATTTGATTATTTTTTCTGAGCGCCGTCTCAGATTGCATGGTTTTCTTTTTCCGTAAAATTTTTAGAAATCTGACACAGTGATTGCATTAAGGAGAGGTATATCTATATTTCCATGTGTATAACTTGTATTATCATCTACATTTATGATGAGTATTTCTGTTGAATCGATGTGGCTATGCAAAATCATTGGATGTTTTTGGAACTAGTGAACGCAACACGCCAATGTAAACTCAGATGTTTTTATATAAATATGAACTTTATCAAACGAAACATACATGTATTGTGTAACATGAAGTCCTATGAGTGTCATATGATGAAGATTATCAAAGGTTAGTGATTCATTTGATCTCTATTTGTGCTTTTTGTGACTCCGCTCTTTGGCTGGAAAAATGGCTGTGTTTTTCTGTGACTTGGTGGTGACCTAACATAATCGTTTGTGGTGCTTTCGCTGTGAAGCCTATTTGAAATCGGACACTGTGGTGGGATTAACAACAAGATTACCTTTAAAACGGTATACGATACATGTATGTTTGAGGAATTTTAATTATGAGATTTCTGTTGTTTTGAATTTAACACCCTGCACTTTCAATGGCTGTTGTCATATCATCCCGTTAACGGTATTGCAGCCCTAAGAAGTTTTAACAAAGACTCTCATCTTAGTTTGCCAGACCGCAGAATAACAGATGATTTGTTGAACTCTCAACACCCATTGAAAATGTCTGGTGTCAGTAAACGTTGACTACAAAGTGTAATTCAAATGTTGCCAGCCGCACTGTTACAGTCACCAAATCTCTGGATAACATGAATACTGCCTAATCAGCTCTGCTAGGGGGAGTAAAATGGTCAGAGTGGGGTGTTCTCTCATTGTGTGTCTGGAAGTAGCTAGCCAATGTTAGCCAGTTAGCTTGGGTGCTTGACTCTCGTTGTGAGGTCAGAGCTTTCGGAACAACCCTACTTATTGGCCAGAGCGTCCAGTGTGCGCCAACTCGCTGAATTTACAAATGGACAATCTGACAGCACAGTTGCAGTCACCAATGCTCTAGATAACATACCAGACTAACAAGCTCTACTAGGGTGAGTAATGTTCAGTGACCTGTTCTCTCTCTCTCTCTCTCTCTCTCTTAGATGTCTGTAAGTAGCTGGCAAGTTAGTACAGAACGCACAGATCAACCCTCAAAGAGAAGGCTTAAGAGGGTGTGAACAATGCTGAATAGGTGTAGACAAAGAAGGGCTCTCCATTAGTAGTACCAAAACTTTCAAAGCAGAATTACTTCTGTATTGTTTTCTCAAATTAAGTCTATGATATACCATTTTGTAGCTCTGAGTCCCTACTTTTATCCAATCTAAAAAACATAACTTAAAATGTTGCTACATAAGACTGAATCCAGATGGTGAGTCACAAATGTGCAGTGTTGTCACACAGCACAAAGTCACTGATATCTCAAGTTTTGAGGGTGTGTGCACTTGGCATGCTGACTGCAGGAATGTCCACCAGAGCTGTTGCCAGAGAATGTCATGTTAATTTCTTTACCATAAGCTGCCTCCAATGTCGTTTTAGAGAATTTGGCAGAATGTCCAACCGGCCTCACAACCGCAGACCACGTGTATCCATGCCAGCCCAGGACCTCCACATTCGGCTTCTTCACTTGCAGCCACCCAGACAGGTGATGAAACTGTGGGTTTGCAAAAACTAAGAATTTCTGCACAAACTGTCGGAAACAGTCTCAGGGAAGCTGATCTGCATGCTCGTCGTCCTCACCATGGTCTTCACACGACTGCAGTTCAGCTTCGTAATCAACTTCAGTGGGCAAATGCTCATCTTCGATGGCCATTGGCACACTGGAGAAGTGTGATTTTCCCATTTTCAACTGTACTGGGCAGATGGCAGACTGCCTGTATGGCGTGGTATGGGCATAAACTACGGACAACGAACACAATTGCATTTTATCGAAGGCAATTTCAATACACAGAGATACCATGACGAGATCCTGAGGCCCATTGTTGTGCCTTTCATCTGCCACCATCACCTCATGTTTCAGCATGATAATGCACAGCCTGAAGTTGCGTGATCTGTACACAATTCCTGCTGTACACAATTCGTTCAGAAAATGTCCCACTTTTTCCATGACCTTTTTCCATGACCTTTTTCCATGAACTGACTGGTTTTACTGATCCACCCCCTGCCTTTTTGTAAAGGTATCTGTGACAAACAGACACATGTCTGTATTCCCAGTCATATGAAATCCATAGATTAGGGCCTATGGAATTTATTTCAATAGACAATATACAGATTATATACAGACACCTGTTGAAATTGTTGCATGTTGCGTTGACATTTTTGTTCAGTGGAGTAACCAAACTTTTTCAATACACTTTCAAAACAACAAACTTTCCAAAACAACAAACCAACCTCTCCCTCGTTCCGCATTCCGTGTGCAACAGGATGATGTGTACCCCCCCCACACATATACCCACCACCACCTCTCTCCCCCTTCATATTCCTCCGCCTGTTGTTTCGCTCTGGCTCAGAGATGTAGAAATCAAATGCATTAAATGCCTGATGTATTACTCAGGAGTGTTTCATGGAAAATGGAAAAGCCTCTGTGTGTCAGGGATTTGCCATTCAACACTGACACGCCAATTTCCGTTTTCATCTCCTCTGCTTTACATTTTCACTGGGCTCATTACGGCTCCAATATACAGTAGCTGCGCCGAGTTGGCAGTGAACTTGTTTGCCTCATATGCATTGCAAGGCATCACTACGTCAATGTCATTCTGAGCTCAGAAGCTAAATGCTTCAAACAATGCAAATTTTATGAGCAACAACGCAACAGTGTACCTGAGGGTATGCCATTTTCTCCATATCTCATACGAACCCCGACTGCTATAGAGTTGGGGGATAGTTGCGTAGTCTCTAGTCTCACAGCTTTAGTAACAGATTGTTTGTCTGTATTTTTTTCATAGTGATATTTTTATATATGTTGGCAAAGAGCCTGCCTAGCTAACCCAGACATTTAAATGAAGACGTTTGCCAAAAAGAGATTGTGCCTCTGTCAATTAATCAAGTTCCTCAGGACATATCGGAATAACTGTTATTGTTGCTGAGGTAATATGTTAGTAATGCGCAGTGATAGTCCATCAGATATGTCACCAAATATAATTGCTAGTCAGTGTGTGTTATTTGCCATCTTAGAAAACGGTATTTTCGCCGGTGGATCATATTGATGCTGCTGATATAGTGAGGCTGTGGTGGAGGAGTATATTTTTCCACTGTGCTGATGCCTCCGGTATATCTATACACATTCAGACCAACAAACTGACCATCAGACAGAGCAGGATTCAATAATGGCTACTCTCTCACACACAGAGTCAATGTGATACAACCACTGAGACTGAGTGAAAATATCCAAGACCAGTTTTGCCTGCTTTAGCTGGGGGAGTAGGCTTTTAAGGTGGAAGCAAGCCTGAGAGGGGGGCCATAATCCATTTCCTACCAAGACTCCCTGACTGTGCAGGAGACTCTTACTTTCTTCATGCCCTTCCTCTGCCTCCTGTGCCGCCCAGTGGTGGGTCACAGACAGGGAGTCTCTCGCCTTGCTGCTGATGTGGAAGCCTGGCACCTGTCAGACAGTGTTTATTGTGCCTGTGTGACTAGAAGAGCTGGATGCTGCAGTAAATGTCATGTTTTGAGGCGGAAGTGTGTACGAGTGTGATTGTGTGCCTCTGTGAATAATTGTCTCTGTTCATGTGTGCACTCTGCACATGCTGCAGAAGGCTCATAATACACCTCTAATGCTTTGTCTCAGGGGTCCGTAATAAGAAGGTTTTGTGCTGGTGATGATTGAATCTTCCCTCATCTACTGTAATGAGCACATATACACTACCATTCATTGTAAAGTATATTATCCTGCTTTGGGTTGACTTGAGCAGAAAATATTTATAATTGTCAAGAAATGTTAAAGACAAGATATCTCCAATATCTGTAGGTTCTTGTTTCTGCAACACCATTTTATTTTCACTAACTGTGTCAACATGCACCCTAATGACGTACAGGGGCAGCAGGGACCCTAGCGTTTAAGAGTTTGGCATCAGTAACCAAAAGGTTGTGGGTTCATATCCAAGAGCTGCCTAGGTGGAGAAAAAAAAAACATGTTGATGTGCCCTTTAGCAAGGCACCTAACCCCAATTGCTCCTGTAAGTCAATCTGGATAAGAGTGTCTGCTAAATGACATAAATGTAAAATATATTGTAGTCAAAGTCAAATGTAAAACAAACCCGCAGGTGATTGTTTAAAAACAGCATGACTTAATAAGACAAATTGACTTGAGATAAGTATTTTACACAAACACAGTCTTTAGAGTTTTCTTTCTGAGGAGTGGTGGGGAAAAAAACGAAACTATTATTTTCACACTGGCATGACATTGAGGTGTGGTGGGCTCCATGGTAGGGGGCTTCTCTCCTCTGCAGCCCCCCTTGCCTGTCTGCTGCACTGCTGCATGGGTGATGAACGACACTCCTGCTGGTGATCAAAGCAGGTGAGGAGATACAGGCGGATACAGGCACTGTGAGGCAGTGCACTCAGGATTTCCTTTCTCCTTTTACACTGCAACACAATGCTGCTATCACCACTGCACTGCTGAGGCCAGGAGGCAGACAAAAGGAAGTCTGTCATTCTCCCTTGTGCTGTTGATCATGGCGTATTGGCATACATTATGAGCCAGGCCAATACAGAACCAGCTGCATCCTCTTTCTGTTCAGCTTTCTCACCCTCTAATTCCATCCCCCTAAATCCAAAGATTCATATTTGGTTCATGTAACACATACTTTGAAGAGATATGAATAAAATTAAATCCCAGTTTATTTTGTTGTTATTGTGGGGCCGTGTTGTGCACTCAGTCTCCTGGTTTTATCCACTATAATTGTCCTGAGCTGAGAGTGGGGCCAAGCCTAAGAGCTGGAGCTGAAAGGTGCTTACACGCTTGTGCAGGAGCTCAATATCCCAAGCTGTGAACAGCCATCCCCTCCTCCCCGTGGTCTGAGAGTGGCTGTCACGCCTGAAGGATCCCTACCATGCATGCTGGCCTTTGTTAGAAACCGCACCCACTCACACACATATGACATACATGTGTGCACGCACACACACACACACACACACACACACACACACACACAAATGCACACACGCGTACCTACAATGACAGGAATATATAGTGTACACTCCTATTTCAACAGTCACAATGGCAGACAGCGTTAAATGAAAAACATAAACATGAATTTATCTCATCTGTACAACTTAATAGTGTACATCTTTCTTTCTTTTTTACCATCTTTTCATACATCAGTTGGGTTTAGATATGTCACTCCCAGAGGTTGGATATGCTCTGCAGACCTGGCAAGTGAAATGGAATAGGCCTGCTGTTAGTCTGTGCCACTCCGCTGAAGCTGCAGAGATTGTTAGAGTTGCTGGGAGATTAGCATAGTGTGCAGGTGATAACCTCACTGTCTGGGCGCGGGTGATTCACCATTAATGGCAATTACACCCACCGCCTGGGCACTACAGACTGTGACCCAGTGATCTTGTCTGAGCTCTAATCCGAAAGGTCTCCACCAACTCTACAGCCCCACAAAATAGGAGACGACTTCTGAACAATTACCTCAAAGTCCTTCCCATTTCCCAGAGTAAGCCTTTATTTACACATGCCTAAGAACTGCTCAGAAGCTTCAAACCCCCATTTATGCCCTTTCCACTCTACAGGTCCTCAAGTGGGTTGTTCCCTCTTTGCAAAGCCACACACATTTAAAAACATTGAGCATCGTCCTTGTGCAACAGAGGTCATATGCCATTACATAATTTACACACCATGAAACAAGACAATGTGCAACATTATTGTGTTCCTGCAACAGAACTTGTATCCATTTCATGTCAAAACACTTTCCCTGGCAGGGGTGTCATATTTTACTATTGCGGTTTTTAGTACTGTGAAGAAGGAAGGTGACTAGAAAAATGAAAGAAGAGACCCTCTGACAGAGAAAGTGTATAGTGGAAAGTATCACTCACGTAATTACCATTATGCTGAAACTTTAACAATATTCAGATTCCACTCCAATATGTTGTGTGATGCAGTCATTGCAGTTAGAGTAATCATTTCCTGATGCATGGTTGTATGAACAATGTAATTGCATTTTACATTTGAATTATTGCATTATGTAAATTACTTCACAGTTATGTGGGCGATATCTTAATGGAAACCCTTAAACAATTGTATTAAGATTATATTGCTGGGGCAAAAAAAAGTTTCACTATTATTATTGCATTCTGTTCTTCAAGTGCAACTTCAGACCAAAGTCTTCGGAAAACGTGTGGCAAGACAGCATTTGCCGCAGTATTTGTCAATCTGGTGTGGCACCGCAGAGGGTAATGAGTTCGGCCCAGTTCATCACATGGGCCAAGTTTCCTGCCATCCAGAACCTATATACTAGCTGGTGTTGTCAGAGGAAGGCCCCAAAAATTTGTCAAAGACTCCAGTCACCCAAGTCATAGACTCTCTGCTACCGCACGGCAAGCGGTACCGGAGCGCCAAGTCTAGATCCAAAAGGCTCCTTAACAGCTTCTACCCCCAAGCCATAAGACTGCTGAACAATTAATCAAATGGTCACCCAGGCTAATTACAATGACCCCCCCACCTCGTTGTTTTTACACTGCTGCTACTAGCTGTTTATTATCTTTAAATAGTCACTTTACCCCTATCTACATGTACAAATGACCTCGACTATCTAATTTTATTTGTCACATGCGCCGAATACAACAGGTATTTAGGTATTACAGTGAAATGCTTACTTACAAGCCCTTAACCAATAATGCACTTTTAAGAAAATACCTACAAAAAAATTAAGCGATAAGAATAACAAGTAATTAAAACTTGTTAGGGCTAGGGGTTCAACATCCCCTGAAAAGGCAGAGTGCGATATTCAAAAATATTTGTTTGAAATATTTAACTTTCATACATTCACAAGTGCAATACACCAAATTAATGCGTAACTTCTTGTTAATCTACCCATCGTGACCGATTTCAAAAAGGCTTTACAGTGAAAGCACACCATATGATTATGTTAGGTCAGAGCCTAGTCACAAAAACATACAGATATTTACCAGTCAAAGAGAGGAGTCACAAAAAGCAGAAATAGAGATAAAATGAATCACTAACCTTTGATGATCTTCATCAGATGGCACTCATAGGACTTCATGTCATACGATACATGTATGTTTTATTCGATAAAGTTCATATTTATATCCAAAAATCTCAGTTTACATTGGCGCGTTATGTTCAGTAATGTTGTGCCTCGAAAACATCCGGCGAATTTGCAGAGAGCCATATCAATTTACAGAAATACTCATCATAAACTTTGATAAAAGATACAAGTGTTATGCACAGAATTATAGATATACTTTTCCTTAATGCAACCGCTGTGTCAGATTCCAAAAAGCTTTACAGAAAAAGCAAACCATGCAATAATCTGAGTACAGAGCTCAGACACAAAAACAAGCCATACAGATACCCACCATACCCACCATACCCACCATACCCATGTTGTGAAGTCAGTAAAAGTAAGAAATAGCGTTATAAATATTCACTTATCTTTGATGATCTTTATCAGAATGCAATCCCAGGAATCCCAGTTCCACAATAAATGTTTGTTTTGTTCGATAAAGTCCATCATTTATGTCCAAATACCTCCTTTTGTTAGCGCGTTTAGTTCACAAATCCAAACTCACGAGGCGTGGGCAAGTCCAGGTGAAAGTTCAGACGAAAAGTCAAAAAGGTTATATTACAGTTCGTAGAAACATGTCAAACAATGTATAGAATCAATCTTTAGGATGTTTTTAACATAAATCTTCAATAATGTTTCAACCAGACAATTCTTTTGTCTTTAGAAATACAATGGAACGCAGGTTGCTCTCACGGCCACTCACGGCCACGCATGGCCTTCTGCCAGACACCTGATTGAAACAGCTCTCATTCGCTCCCCCTTCACAGTAGAACCCTGAAACAAGGTTCTAAAGACTGTTGACATCTAGTGGAAGCCTTAGGAAGTGCAATATGACCCCACAGACACTGTATATTCAATAGGCAATGAGTTGAAAAACTACAAACCTTAGATTTGCCACTTCCTGGTTGGATTTTTCTCAGGTTTTTGCCTGCCATATGAGTTATTTTATACTTACAGACATCATTCAAACAGTTTTAGAAACTTCAGAGTGGTTTCTATCCAAATCTACTAATAATATGCATATATTAGCTTCTGGGCCGGAGTAGCAGGCAGTTTACTCTGGGCACGCTTTTCATCTGAACGTGAAACTGCTGCCCCCCAAACAGTTTTAAAGAGCAGAAGTAAATAACAAGGTGGGGTACCGGTACAGAGTCAATGTGCAGGGGCACCGGTGTTGAGGTAATTGAGCTAATATGTACATGTAGGTAGAGATATTAAAGTGACTAGATAGAACAAAAGAGGAAATATTATGAGGATACCTGGACCTATTGAGATATGCAGGGCTCTAAAGTGCGACCTGACATTTTATTTTGGTAGCACCAGATGCGACCAGGAAAAAGATCACCCAGATAATAATTGTTTTATTGATAGGATTCTCTGTGCAGTTGTTTCCGAGTGCCCTAGAGAAGAAATGAGCACAGATTCGATCAATCCAAAGTCTACATTTATAGAATATTAAAGAATGGATCAGTGATTTTTATTCCTTAAAGAGTTTTGAAGATGTAAAGGCATGGGAATGCCTGTCTACCACTTTGTCTAGCCAGTAAGCGATGCCGAAACAGTCATTTCCAAACGATTTTCAATAAAACTTTCCAAATTAAATGTAAACTGCAAAGTAGGTAGGAAGAATGATATGATATTATGCATGCTGTATACAAACACCGCAAGCCAAACACCAGTCTCTTGAAATGCGCAATTGAAATGAAAGGGCAACTATACCCTCCAAAATGTTATAGTTTCTACCCCAAACCTCAAAAGTGGTCTGCTGATGTGGTTTAAGCATGGTTGTGGAATTAGAACATCCATTTATTTAATACATTTTTTTAAGCATGATTTTGAGAACTGAAGGAAATCCCATACCTGGTATTATTGTCGCGAACAAATGCATTGGCTGGTAAGAATTCTAAGTGTCTGGTAGATTTTTATATCTACCTGACACAGTGGCTGCTGGACCAAAAAGTTAGTTTGATTTGATTTGATTTGATTTTCATAAACCATGTTGCAGGTCATTCCAAAACAACTCACAGACATTTGTTTACACCTTGTGCAGTCATGTTAACTCATTAGCTAGCTAGCTAACAACCTGGTTACTTTACCAGCATATCTAAACATTTTGGGGCACAGAAAGAAAGGGGAAGGGATAGCTTCTTTAGAAGATCAATGATCACAGCAAATAATGAATGACTGATCTCTTGCATGTCATCACTCACAAACTTGATGCTTTAAAGATAGTGTAGAATTTTTGATGTACTGTATAAACATAGTTATTGCTTTAACACAATATAGAAACCTAATCTTCCCCAAATGAAATGTGCAATTTCAATGACAGGTTTTTGTGTCAACATGTGAGACCAGATTCAGGAAACTAGGCATATTCACAAGTTCACGACTTCCAGGAGAGCCTTTTGAACATATAAAATAATTTGGGCAGAAATGCCTTCTGGAACATGTAAACTTTCATGTGCCTTAATATCAAACCTGTATATCATCTGTATATACAAATAAAATTGTTAAATTACAAGCCTAGTTGGTTTAGACATAGAGAAAGAGAGCAACCTTCCCGCTAGTCATGATTGGCTGATATAATGAGTGGGCTGGACATGCTGAGAGATGAGTTTGGATTTAGCTGTGTTCCATCTTGTGCCTATAAAATGAGCTGCTCATAGATAATCCTTTCTACTGCAGTTTTTTAAAGATATAATGTTAGCCATGGAGAACTGCAAACATTTTGCTACAGCTCTCAGTAACATTGCTGCCCTGAATTTATCAGGCGCTATCGACAAAGATCAAAAAATTGTGATGGACTACTTTCTGGACGACGATCGTGCCATGCAATGCTGACTCTCTCTCACTAACACGTTTTGAAATCAGTGGAACACAACCAGCCAAACAATCTGTGCAAACTCAACGGAAACAACACAGGATGTCTTAAAAAGGGGTTGCAGTCTGCAGTGGAGTTTTCATCATATATACAGGTAAGAATCTAGCTACAGATTCAGATACTCTACGTTTCTAATTTTGTCAGAAAGTTGTTTTCATTGCAAGCTAAAGCTTGCTGTTAGCTAGCCAGCTGGAGTTTGATAACTAACATTGAACTTAGCTTTAGCTTGCTATGACAATCAGTTTGTATTGCTAGAATGTTACTCTACGGATTGTGATAATAGTTCATTTTTTAGCTGTCTAAGCAAAATACCCCAGCTTGCTGTTAGCTGGCTAACGTTAGCTGAGGTTAGGTGGCTGGCTTGCTAGCTAACATTAACTTATGTGTATGAGGTGTGTGTAACGTTAGTGATTTTTTTTCTCAGAATGCCATTTCGCATTGCTAGCCAGCTGACATTAGATGGCTGGCTAGCTACAGTAGCTAACATTACCTGTATGAACTCTGTGTAGTGATGTTATCTCAGAATGACCGAGTTGGGAAAACAGTGTGGACCTGAATTGTGATAACTGCAGTGATCAAAACAAGAACAAGTTTGTGCTCTGGTATTGTGTCTGGTGGACCATGCACAAGCTCCACTACAATCTGGACCTTCAATTCCTGATCACAGACCACACCAAGTTTGCCCCTGACTGGTGCTTCGGCCTCATCAAGCAGCACTTCAGAAAGACCAGAGTGAACACTTTGTCTTATATTGTTGGTGTTGTGAAAGACAGCACTGTGACAGGGGTCAACATCCTACAGCTGGTTGGACTGGAGGATGGTACGGTGCTGGTGGAAAACTATGGCTGGCAATAACCCCTGACTCCGTACTTCAGGCTGCTGGCACAGATCAAGCATTAACAGCACTTCAGGTAAAAAAAAAAAAGTTTCATTTTATGAGGTTATTCTTATCTAAACTTGGGAGGTGAATTGATGTTGTGCAGGGTTGTAATGTCTTCTGATTTTTTGTTGTTATTCCCTGTTTTACAGCTTCGATGCTCTGGAGCCTGGTGTTGTCCCAAAGAAGAGTTCGGACTCTCGGGACCAGATTTCAGCTGCTGCGCAGCACTGACTGACATCCTTCCTCCCATAGATGGTCTGCCTGTAAAAGCACCACCTGGACTAGACACAGCTCGACAAACTATATTTTTGACAAGATCAGTGTGACGTTCGTTATACGAAGGAGACCAAGGCGTAGAGTGCTAAGCGTACATTCTTCTTAATTAGAAGAACGAACACTGAACAAACAAACAAAATAACAAAACGAACCGTGAAGCTAACATGAGTAGTGCAGACAGGCAACTAAACATAGAACAAGAATCCACAAACACAAAAGGGAAAATGGCCACCTAAATATAATCCCCAATCAGAGACAACGATAAACAGCTGCCTCTTATTGGGAACCATATCAGGCCACCATAGACCTATAAATACCTGGACCTACAAAACCCCTAGACATACAAAACCCCTAGACAATGCAAAAACTAGCATACCCACCCTCGTCACACCCTGACCTAACCAAAATATAAAGAAAACAGAGATATTAAAGGTCAGAGCGTGACAATCAGGGAGTTTTGCGACGAAGAGGCTATGGACATCACATGCCCTGCACCAAAGTCGAGGGCAGGACAGAAACAGGCTCTACGAATATAGATTCCATTGCTAATGCGTGGTTTGAACGGACCAGTTATCAGCACTATCTGCACTCTCTCTATTCACATGACTCTCCCTTAACACACACGCCATACGTTGCTGATACTATTTATTTTTATCCTGCTACTCAGCCACTTTACCCCTGATTGTATGCATATAACTACCTCGACTATCACTGATATCGTTATTGATATATAAAATTAATATTGATATGTGTGGTCGTAACATGATTTTGTGACATAACACAACAATATCATGTGACCAAATCAAGTGTCCACCACATATTTCGCACCTCTGCTTCAGACTGTTAAAAAAAATCTATCTGCATCTTTCCTGAATATGTGACTTTGAGATGCATTCATGTTCTCAGAAAAAATGCAATAAACTGAAACACATTTTGGGACATACAGTATCTATCTTAAGTTCTTCAGTCTCAGTCTTCATAGAGCAGGCTCGATAGTGGGCGTAGTGTAAGTCAAGCGTTTGATCTCCAGCATTTTAGATACATATTGGTAGAAAGTCATAGATCCTCCTCATCCAAGTACTCAACTATTACAATTATATTTCCATGTATATCCACTATCATTGTATATTTGCATCATCCTTAAAATCTTTTGGATCAGAGCATCTGCTCTGCTTGATGGTCAGTTCAAGGTGCCAGTGTCTGTTGGTCCTTCTGCAGGTTTGGCAGATGTTCATTAGCTGGATAGCCTTTCATCTCCATATGGATAACAATGGCCAGGGACGAACTCATGTTCTTTCATGAGGGCATCGTATCCAGTTCTTGCGCCAGGTCATATTCCATCCCTCACCTCCTGCTATTAAAGTCCAAATGTTGAAGGTGACAAACTCTTCAACATTCCAATGGCGAACATTCTAAATTATACAGTCGTGGCCAAAGGTTTTGAGAATGACACAAATATTAGTTTTCACAAAGTCTGCTACCTCAGTGTCTAGATATTTTTGTCAGATTTTGTCAGACTATGAAATACTGAGGTATAATTACAAGCATTTCATGAGTGTCAAAGGCTTTTATTGACAATTACGTGAAGTTGATGCAAAGACTCAATATTTGCAGTGTTGACCCTTCTTTTTCAAGACCTCTGCAGTCCTCCCTGGCATGCTGTCAATTCACTTCTGGGCCACATCCTGACTGATGGCAGCCCATTCTTGCATAATCAATGCTTGGAGTTTGTCAGAATTTGTGGGTTTTTGTTTGTCCACCCGCCTCTTGAGGATTGACCACAAATTCTCATTGGGATTAAGGCCGGGGGAGTTTCCTGGCCATGGACCCAAAATATAAATGTTTTAGTTAGTTACCACTTAGTTATCACTTTTGCCTTATGGCAAGGTGCTCCATCATCCTGGAAAAGGCTTTGTTCGTCACCAAACTGTTGCTCTCGGAGGATGTATTGGTACCATTCTTTATTCATGGCTGTGTTCTTAGGCAAAATTGTGAATGAGCCCACTCCCTTGGCTTAGAAGCAACCCCACACATGAATGGTCTCAGGACGCTTTACTGTTGGCATGACACAGGACTGATGGCAGCGCTCACCTTGTCTTCTCCGGACAAGCTTTTTTTCCAGATGCCCCAAACAAAATGGGATTCATCAGAGAAAATTACTTTACCCCAGTCTCCAGCAGTCCAATCCCTGTACCTTTAGTAGAATATCAGTCTGTCCCTGATGTTTTTCCTGGAGAGAAGTGGCTTTTTTGCTGCCCTTCTTGACACCAGGCCATCCTCTAAAAGTCTTCGCCTCACTGTGCATGCAGATGCACTCACACCTGCCTGCTACCATTCCCGAGCAAGTTCTGCACTGGTGGTGCCCCGATCCCACAGCTGAATAAACTTTAGGAGATGGTCCTGGCGTTTGCTGGACTTTCTTGGGTGCCCTGAAGCCTTCTTCACAACAATTAAACCGCACTCCTTGAAGTTCTTGATGATCCAATAAATGGTTGATTTAGGTGCAATCTTACTGGCAGCAATCGCCTTGCCTGTGAAGCCATTTTTGTGCAAAGCAATGATGATGGCATGTGTTTCCTTGCAGGTAACCATGTTTGACAGAGGAAGAACAATGATTCCAAGCACCACCCTACTTTTGAAGCTTCCAGTCTGTTATTCCAACTCAATCAGCATGACAGAGTGATCTCCAGCCTTGTCCTCGTTAACACTCACACCTGTGTTAATGAGAGAATCACTGACATGATGTCAGCTGGTCCTTTTGTGGCAGGGCTGAAATGCAGTGGAAATGTTTTTTGGGGGATTCAGTTCATTTGCATGGCACTTTGCAATTAATTGCAATTAATCTGATCACTCTTCATAACATTCTGGAGTATATGCAACTTGCATACAAACTGAGGTGTCAAAGTGTTCCACAGGGATGCTGGCCCATGTTGACTTCAATGCTTCCCACAGTTGTGACAAGTTAATAATTACACAGCAAGGACACTGTAATGCAAAAGTATCACCACAAGTTTTGAAGTTTACAAATTCTGTCACTTAATTTCCCCTGCCCCTGCCTATGCATCTTGGCTGAAGCTATCAAATCAAGTAAAACCATGGCATGGTTGCATTTCTGTCTGCAAAACACATTTATGCAAATTACCTGTTAAATAATCCTTATGGAAAAACATCAAAATAAACAACATGTCCTCTATCTCTTCGACACATCTATACCTTGTTTTGTTTCCAGCTTGGCCTCTGGAGGGAGACAATCATGGTACACGGGCTACTGTAGGACTGGCTGTGGTCTGTGATTATATCGTCACTGGCAGGGACACACTGGGAGACAACGATGTGTGATCTAAAGTAGTGATGTGCCATGAGCAGAGCCAAAGATGTCATGGTAAGGAGTTCAATCCGTTACTATCTGAAGAATAAAGTCCGTGGCTGCAGATGACTTGTTTTCTTTGATCGAACTCACTCTGTCCAAAAAACCTAGGCTATATATACATAAAACATCCACAAACGTCTTTGCTTTTTGCATTTTCTAGACTAAAGGCAAGCTGGATAAGGCGTGTCCTCAATTTTTGTCCAACGTATCATCCACAGAGGTCTGGTTTGCTCTGACATATCAATTTGCAAAGCTTACATTTCTACAGCAGCACTATCCTCACTCTCACTGGACTGGTAATGGTCATGCATTCTAGTAGCACAGATGCTTCTTTGCAGGTACTTATATTTAGTTTACCCATGGTACAGTAGGTCACAAATCAGTGGAAAGTGATGAGGAGGAAAAACATAGATTAAGCGTATTTTACATTGATTTATTGCTGTGATTGCATGGGGAAGAGACAAAATGCATGTGTGCGTCTCGTGCAGGTAGGTTGCAACTTCCAAAGAAATTCTAAGGACTCGTGGTTTTATTTGATTAACTCATTGTGGAAATCCCTAACATCAAATACTGTAAGTTATAAAACATCACTTGACAGCACCACTCCTTAAGGATGTAAAGTATTAGGTTCACATAGGTGAAAAATGCATATTTATTACATATTTATTACATGTTCAAAAAATGTTTTTTTCATGGAAAACACAGATCTAAAGTAATTCCATCAGAAAGTAAGTTAGCCTCCCGGCTGCAAAAGAGGTGATGTTCTTGCACAAACATAACAATTAGGAACTCTATTATAAATGGACTCAACTTTTCACTTTAGCATGTTCATATTCCTACAATAGAAACTGGGAAGTTGTACTCTGCCAAAAAACAAACGGAAAGCTTTGTTGCACTGCAACATAGGATTTCCTAAAAAGTGTCATTTGTTTCAACATATTTCTATGGTCTGCCTGGATATGACAACACATGCCATTCCCATGGAGATCTCATAGCACTTCAATAAAAGAGCAATTTGATGGGTTTGACATGCTTCTTTCTCGAGCAACGTTTGTGGCCTGATGGTAGATGTGACTGAAAGGTTTTGATCGCTCTTTTAATAGGGTGTAAGGTGTAATATTGCAAATCAATACTAAGCCACGAGGTGATTGATTCCAAATATTAGAAAGGACAACTGTAGGTTGGATGTCCGAGACATTTTGCTGAACAAATGCTTCTGCGTATCAATAAAGTTTTTCAAAAAGAAGCTAAATCAAGGGTGTCATTCAAACAAGTGCTGTTTGTTCTCATGTTTATAGCGTGAAACAAAACATCAAACGTGATTTGATTACGATTAATTCACATTGTGACATTGCTGTAACAATGATATAGGTCAAATTGAATCAGAGGTTTGTTCAGCACTACACGGCTTTAGGATGTGAATATTTTGCTGTTGAACAGTGTTGTCTTATTATTATGTGTTAATTTATGTCCTTGATAATTTATTGTCATTAGTGGAAGTAATTGCAAATCATAAATGCGCTAAACAAAAACGTGTTACACTCAGATAAGAATGAATATCCATGTATTGTACATAGTCACAAGGACTGAACACTGATCTAGTGAAATTGTGATGGTACCTCAATTGTTTAGCTTTAGAAATACTTTGACATGCGTTATTGTTTTTCGTGGCCCCATCTATATTTAAACTCATATTTGAAGTGTTTGCTACATTGCCCTCCACAGTATGATTTGACAGACACCTGAAAAAGCTGTAACAGTAAACACCAGTCCATGGGAATAGTCTTTGAAGAGATTATATTTGATACAAGTCTTCAATGGGACCAGGAATGACAGCTATGCATCTGTTTGGAGACAAATGCAAAACAAAATGCTGCCACTCAACTGTAGCTTTCAGTTTTCCCCTTGTCTATAAGTATCAAGAAAGAAAACTTCACCCAGAAACTGTGTGACAGAAAGACATCTCAGAATGCCTGAGATGTCTTGAAGTGCCCAGTAGACAAAGTTTAAAACGGAAAATAAGACAGCCATATTGAACGAGAACAGTCAGACCTCGTACTTTTGACAGATATGGCACTGCATGCGTGATGTGTGTCTTATAGTAGCAACCATGAAATAATATGCTATTATTTACACAACAGTGGCTGAGGTTTTACGAGGTGTCAGCAATAACTCTATTAGATGATTCTGACACATTTACTACCCAATCCATAGACAGAGTTACATCCTTTTTTATCTCATAGCTTTACTCCTATTGTGTACTGTGTTTACGGTGATGAGCTGCATGATCACATTTGGTTTAGTACACCTACTTCTTCTACGAAAAAAAATAACTCATAGTTGACACATCTTTGATATCCTACATTCATTCCCGCCTCTGTTGGTTGAATTAAAAGATATCCAAGAGGCCAGTCATTGCCAAATGTGCTCCAAACAAATGACATCCAAGACTGCCTCTCGTTGGAAAGTGTTGTAGCCAAAGGCAATAAATCAGTGGGCCTCTGCCAGAGTCCAGCCAGCCACACTAGGATAACTCACAGAGGACCAACAGCCTTTGTTGCCTTGGCAGCTCAAAAGGCCTCTGACCAGGAGCCAGGATGGTCCCACAAGAACCCACCACATTTCAGGCCTCTAACTGACGGAGGGTGGAATCGAGAAGGCAGGAATCACAACAGAATCACAGACCAGAGCGGGGAAGATCCAGACAAGGGCTCAGAAGGACAAGCATGTGATGTTGTAGAATAGCCATGGTGTCTCTTTTCTTTTTGCCGCAGCCATGTCAGTACAATGATTTAATTGTTCAGGCTTTATATCAGTAAAGTGGCAGAAATGGTGTTCATTTTAGCACACCTAATTTTCATATGTTTATCAACCAAGACATTCACAACAGAGTACAAAAGAATAATTAAATAATACTTTCTACCGGTCAGTGCTTTATCAAATGTAGTTTATTACTGCTCTTTTCTTTCTCAATAATTTCCACATATAACAAATGCATGCGATTTCATCCCCAGCACATAAAAACAGTGCTATCAGGCAGAGTTTGCACTCTGTCTGCCTCAGGACATAGGCCTTCTGTCTTGCTGTGAACCCGAGCCATACCTGGGGAGCAAAATGTAGTGTTTCCAGAGAGGTTCACTGGGTGAATGTGCTGATTACGGTGCATTAGTTATCGAAGCCTTTTGTGGTTTTTGGAACTCAGGACAACACATTTTGTATGACAATCACATTTTAAGCTGTTCTAATGTACCAACAGCCCGCACACATTATGATTAATTGTAATCAGAGAGCGGTCCAATTTGAAGGGTGGAAAGGGAGGGTTGTCAGATGACTTTTTATCTGACTAAATTGCTCATAGACACAAAAGTTAAGTGTTTGTTTGTTTGTTTGTGTGAGCGTATCTTTTGTGTGTATTGTTTAATTTTTTTAAGCAGGTAAGTTGACTGAGAACACATTCTCATTTACAGCAATGACCTGGGGAATAGTTACAGGGGAGATGAGGAATGAGCTAATTGGAAGGTGGGGATGAATAGGTTGCCATGATGGTATTATGGCCAGATTGGGAATTTAGCTAGGACATTAGGTTTAACACCCCTTACTCTTACGATAAGATCTTTAGTGACCACAGAGAGTCAGGACACCCATTTTAACATCCCATCTGAAAGACAGCACCCTACACAGGGCAATGTCCCCAATCACTGCCCTGGGCCATTGGGATATTCTTTTTACCAGAGGAAAGATTGCCTTCAACTGGCCCTCCAACAGCACTTCCAGCAACATCTGGTCTTCCATCCAGGGATCGACCAGGACCAACTCTGCTTAGCTTCAGAGGCAAGCCAGTAGTGGGATGATGATGTGTGTGTGTGTGTGTGTGTGTGTGTGTGTGTGTGTGTGTGTGTGTGTGTTACAGAGTGAACAGTCTATGACTTGGGTGGCTCGGGTCTTTGACAATTTTCCAGTCTTTCCTCTGACACCGCCTGGTAAAGAGATACAGGATGGCAGGGAGCTCTGCCCCATTGATGTACTGGGCCGTACACCCCATCCTGTGTAGCGCCTTGTGATCGAGGGTGGTGCAGTTGCCAGTCAAGATGTTCTCAATGGTATAGCTGTTGAACTTTTTGAGAATCTGAGGAGCCATTACAAATATTTTCAACCTCCTGAGGGGGAAGAGACGCTGTCACGCCTTCTTCACGACTGTGCTGGTGTGAGAGGACCATGTTATGAAATGTAATGTCATGTAGTACAGTATTTTAAACTGTATGTAACTGTCTCATTGTTGCTGGACCCCAGGAAGAGTACAAATACAAATGTTAAGTCATTAGTGCTGTGACTGTAGTCTATGATCAGTTATTTTGCCTTGCTGACTATGAGGGAGAGGTTGTTGCCCTGCACCACACTGCCAGGTCTCTGACCTCCTCCCTGTAGGCTGTCCCATCGTCGTCAGTGATCAGACCTAATAGTTGTTCAGGCAGGTTATCTTTGAGTTCTTAGGAACGGGGACAATGGTGGCCTGCTTGAAACATGTTGGAATTACACACTGGGACAAGGATGTGTTGAAAATTTCCGTGAAGACCCTTGCCAGCTGGTCGGTATTCTGGTATTCCATCTGGCCCAGCGGCCTTATGAGTGTTGTTAGCCTTTTAAAAAGTCTTACATCTGCCACAGAGAGCTTCATCACACAGTAGCCCAGGACAGCAGGGTTCTCATGCCTGGCTCAGTGTTGTTTGACTCGAAGCAAGTATAGAAGGCATTCAGCTCACCTGGGAGATTTGCGTCACTGGGCAACTCACGGCTGCGTTTTCCTTTGTAATAGTCTGCTTTAGCCCGACACAGATACTGCCTGGAATTCATGGGTTTCATCAATAATCCACGGGTTTCATCAATAAGTGCATCGACGACGTCTTCCCCACATTGACGTATTGTCGTGACTGATGTGGTAAACTCCTCAATGTTATCGGATGAATCGCTGAACATATTCCAGTCTGTGCTAGCAAAGCAGTCTTGTAGCTTAGCGTTGGCTTGTTGTGCCACTTCCGTACTAAGTGTATCAATGGTACTTCCTGTTTGACTTTTTGCTCGTAAACAAGAAGCAGGAGGATGGAGTCATGGTCTGATTTGCTGAAGGGAGGCCGAGGTAGGGTCTTGCATGCGTTTCTGTGGGCAGAGTAAAAGTGGTCTAAAGTGTGGTCCAGGAGACGTGTAGTTAAAAGGGGGGTAAAATACATTTCAGTCTCCCCACATTAAAGTCTCCGCCCACTAGAAACAATGCCTCTAGATGAGCGTTTTCTTGTTTGTTTATGGCCCTGCGGGATGTAGACAGCAGTGTAGATTACAGATGAAAACTCTCTTGGTAGATTAAAAGGTCTGCAATTTACCGTGAGGTATTCTAATTTAGGGTCAGGATCGACAAAACCTTCTTAAGTGTCTTAGGTGCAATTTTTTCCTTAAAAAGAAACTCATGAAAGTTTCTATTCCTCAATACATTTCTTGAAAATGTTCTTATGTTTCTTCCTGTGTTTCTTCCTAAGAAAATATTTGAGAAGAAATTAGATTGTTATTGGAATTATTCTTGGAAATGTTCTAAATTCCAAGATAGCTCAATCCTTCTTATACTCATGGAAGTGAGAAAATAAGCTAATTCACTCACAAATGTCATCTGAAAGTTTCAGTATTAATTGTTTTAAATCCAAGATTGTATTTCTGACCAGTAATCTCAGTAAGAAATATGCTAACATGATTGTTCTTGCCAACTATCTTAACAAGTTAGTCAAGGCGTTTGCAAGAAGGTATTTGAGAAGAAAATGTATTCTTAAGAAATGTTGGAGGAATTGCACTTACAATCTTGTGAACTTCTTATTTTAAGTTTTTCGCCTAAGAAGTGTTTTGTGAATCTGGGCCCAGATAAGCAAAAGCTTGAGACTTCCTTCACACTTGAAGCAGCAGTGGTTCTTTACACCCCTCCTGATTTGGTTTTGCCTGGCCATTCGCGATGTAGCATGTATGAACACTTGAGTATTATGTCCATGTTCCTGAAAAGCATAAAGTATTTAAGCTTTTCACTTCCCTTTTGGTAGGACATTTTTCAAACTGCACTCACTGGTCATTTGCCAATAAAATGTATTTGCTTGCGGTGCTTGGGTAGCCAGAACAATGGATTAAATAATTGAACAGTTAAAACGAAGTTGAAGTAGGAACCGAAATCGAGGCTGTAGTTAAGGTAAGTCGTTCAAAAGTACTTGGCGGTCATAGGTGATAACGGTGTGAGCAGCTTTCTGTACAAAAAAAAGTAAGGATGACACTCAACATTAATTAATGTTTGTGGCTCGTCATTTAAATTCATCTAAACCCCAGTTCACTGTGAAAAGCCCACATCAACTTACCAGCTGCTATCTTTAATGTTCCTGATAGTTTCTCCAGACCCTTGTGGCTAGTTTGGATATTGATGTAGAGGCGTCTGCCAGCTTGTCTTTTCTCTGGACCCCAGACAGACTTAGCAAAGGCAGTATAAAAGTAAACTTAGCAAAGACATTAGTATAAAAGTCATAACGCAAAACCGCTCAGTTATTGTCATCCAAGCAAAGTGCAGCCATTTTGAATTGTGTTTGTGCTTGAGTGGTAAGTGAGAAAACATTGTGGTACCTCATATCAGCTTCAGTGTCCTAGCTGTGAAGGCAATTGTGTTATGCAAATTCAGACCTCTGAATTGTTCAGTAATTGTAAATACCTGTGATGGGAATTGAAATTGGTTGAAACATATAGTATGAAAACAAATCAATGGTTGAATTGGTTAAGTGGAAGTACACTTTAATGCATTATCTTATTTCAAATATTCAGCATAATACAGATGTGTCAATTTATAAGGCGCCACCAAATACTGTCTGTAAAGAGGTATTTTGGAAAACAAGAATGTATACCCTTTACCATCTTTAATTTCCTATCGCTTTCAGACTGCATCATGTGCTGCAAAGTGCTTGTGTTTGCCATTACTGAGTTGCTATTTTAAATGCTATGAAAACCTGCTCAGGGATAGGACTGGGCTTGTGTTACTTCAAGGAGCTCTGCGATCAATCTTAGGTTTTTTACTTCCTCAGTGCATCTCTCCCTCAGGTTGTTCAAACATACAGCAAAACCACATATTAGGTAACAAATACCCATTTAGAAAGCAATTTAAAGCACTCTACAACCACTGAGCCTGGTGAGGAAGTATAGACTCTTAATTATCCCATATCACTGTTGCATTAAAATCCCCCACGTATCTTATTTGTTGTCTAACTGTCAGCCCTGAGTTGAGTCATCGACATTTAAGTAGAACAAAGATGCAGTCTATAGACCTGATGATAGGCACTAAGGTTTCCAAGCTTGAGAGATAAATATGATGGAGTTACGTTTTAGAGTACACCACTATTATGTACTAGTGGTATCTAAGGTGTAATCTTTAATTTGTGACATATAACATAGCAAAATTGTAATAATAATATGCTTTGTTATATTACAATTATAACCCTACTCTTAATAACATGATCCATAACTTGTTATAATCACACAACAAAGAGCATTTCAATTGTATTTTTCTAATTGTGTGGTGTTTGCGCATGTCAAGCTTGTTATTACACATGAAGCATTTCCTAAAATGAGGTGATTCAACAACCACCCACCAGGAGGAAATACTCTCAATCTGCTTAACTCCTAACACAGAATTTAATTTTAATTAAACAGTTAATGAGCCATGGGATTAATGCCAATGACTTTTTAAAGCAAACATCTATAAATCATTAATGCCCAATTTGAAAGTGAGAGTAAACGTGGCTCTAGCAGGGGTTGCTTCCCCCCTCTCAGGGGCCTGATTGGCCCAGCTGATGGATCCACTGGACAGATTGAATGCAGACACGTGTATTGAATACCACCTCCCCTGTTAAGCACACAGCCACAATGTCTGTTTCTCACTGAAATGGCAAACACACAAACACACGCACACATATAGACAAACCCTTCATGATTGTGAGGGTTACACACTGTCTGACCTTGTTTATATGTGGTGAAGGTCAGCTAAGTTATTTTACCATATATCTTACTAAACCACTATGGATCCTTTGTGAAGACTTAGTAATTGTAACAATTAATCTGTTTTTTTCCCACATTTATTATTATTATTAGTATTATTATTATGACCTATTCTTGGAATGGAATTGTTGCTGGCCATTACGGGAAATGAAAACATGCATTAACTTTAGTAATTTATGCATTTGTTTTTGCAAGGGACATTTTACTGTGGATAAAGGTATTTTCTGGACAGCTTGTTTTTTCTGATTGCGTGGCATGACCAGGGGCTGGGGTGCAGGAGTTGGGGGGCAGCTCTGTTTAATTTTTTAGTTTTAATTTGACAAAGTCGGTGAATGGGACCTCACTGCCCACCTGTAGATTATTTATTTTGTGTTTTTTAAATGAAGGTCTATTGTATTACAAAATGGAATTGAATGTAATACCCCCAGTGACTTGTGCTAAATTTACCTTAAACTAAATCACTAAAGCCTACTGGTGCTTGACAGTCAAGGCAGGTGTGCAGACACCTCAGCAAGAGCCAGGGGAGGCAAGCCTGTTATATTCACCCTTTATGCATTCGTATTTATTAAAATGCCTCTCCTCCTGTGAATGTTTGATCCAGTGCCTTCAAAATGTGATTTGTTTCGTATTGTGGCAAAGCCTCTCACATATTAGAAGTAAGACAAATATATTACAACACTGAGCCTTTCATATTCGACCAGAATAAATATGTTTGGCACAGAACAGCTTCCACTCGAGGACATGAGGTTTCTTCATTTTTTCATAGCTTTTCGCTGTTTACAGTTTATTTGTATTTATTTTTACAGGTAAACAAAATTAAGCAAGGCCCAGCGTTTTTTGTGTTCACTTACAAAATAGAGGTTGACACTGACTGAGGACATGATCAATGAGGCTGTACATTTACAGAGAATAGTGTCTAGTGAAATGTTAATTGCCCTGACACTGCTTGTTGTCTGTGTGTCTTGGAATGTTTCTTGCAAGTCAACACCATGATGCATATTTTTGGATAAAAAAGTAAAAGCACCAGAGAGGAATAAATGCATATTCTAAATAGAAGCTGACAGCTCACAGATTTGGAGATGGGATGATGGGGAGGAGTTCCCTATTTTCTGCTGAATCTTGCAGGCAAGGCGATGGAGATCTGCTCCTGTAACGCCCCCTACAGCTCATCCTGTGTCTCTTTGACCTGCCGCCTCTCGCTCTCTCGCTCTCTCGCTCTCTCTCGCTCTCTCTCGCTCTCTCTCGCTCTCTCTCGCTCTCTCTCTCTCGCTCTCTCTCGCTCTCGCTCTCTCTCGCGCTCTCTCTCTCTCGCTCTCTCTCTCGCACTCTCTCTCTCTCGCTCTCTCTCTCGCGCTCTCTCTCTCTCGCTCTCTCTCTCTCTCGCTCTCTCTCTCTCTCTCTCTCTCGCTCTCTCTCTCGCTCTCTGCGGAGACAGGTGTGCTGGAGTCAGAGCAGATCCCCACCAGCTGCAACCTGTTCCATAATCAAGACCTCCACAAATACTCAGCTCTGCCAGATTGTAATCTCTGCTCACTCAGTCCACGGTTCTAGCCATTTGTTACTATTCAGATCCAGTTATCCTGTTGTGCCTGTTTTTCTTGCATGACGCCGTTTTCCTCTCCACTACAGTTCTGCTGACTCTGGTCCCTGTCTCCAGTCCCACGTCTCGTCGTCCTGGATTCCACACTCTACTACTCCCTTGGATTCCCCTTTGGAACTGCTTACCCCGTCCCAACCCCTCTCGCTCCAGCCTCAACCTCCGCACCTGGTTTCCTGCAACCCACCCGAGCTTCCCCTGGCCTGCACTCCATCTTCCCCTGTGTTGCAATAAATACCTTGGCTACTTCATCCCAGTTTCCTCATCTGAGTCTGCTCTTGGGTTCCCCTGTTCCACTCCGCATAACAGGTCCTGTGCTGGTATGACAGAGAGCCTGTTTCCCACTCTAGCAGTTACTGATAGGACCGTGGTCATGTCCCTAGGGGTACAGGGATGCTTATTAAATGGCACCACACAAAGACAGCAGACCACTCATGCAAAGAGGAAGCCTGGAGAAGGTGACTGGTTTAAGAGCAGAGATGGGGTGCTTTAATTAATAATGACATCCTTTTAGAGTCTCTCAACATTGTGTTTTATTTTGTTTTTCTTGGTTATGCAGGCAGCAGGCACTCAATAGATGCCTAAGTGAATGGGTTGTATTATGTAAACCCAAAATTAACTAATTCTACTGACAAATGTCCATGAGTATCTTCCCAGAGCAATGGACCTAAAACTGCTGTGATTTTGAAATTGATTGACTGGGCTCGCCTGTGCATTACAATGACTAAAAAAGGCAGACCCATCGTTTCACAGAGCTGTCAGAAAAATGAGTGGCACAGCATTACATGGACGATTACCAATAATTCCCTTGCCAGGAGTCAACTGAAAGCAGATCTAATTACCATCCCCTCTGGCAAACCACTTCATCATAAACAACAGCGTAACAATATGCTCTCTTCAAATCAAAATGTATTTGTCATACAACAGGTGTAGACTTTACAGTGAAATGCTTACTTACAAGACCTTAACCAACAATGCAGTTAATTAAGGAAAAATAATCATTGAATAAGAAATAAAAAATAAAATTAACAAATAAAGAGCAGCAGTAAAAATAACAGTAGCTAGGCTATATAAAGGGGGTACCAGTACAGAGTCAATGTGCGGGGGCACCGCTTAGTCGAGGTAATTGATCATGAAATAGCCTTCATTTCTCAGAACAAGAATAGACTGACGAGTTTCAGAAGAAAGCTACAATAGTTACAATAGTTAGCAATAGTTACAATAGCTACAATAGTCATTTACAATATTAACAATGTCTACACTGTATTTCTGATCAATTTGATGTTATTTTAATAGACAAAAAAAGTTGAATTTTCTTTGAAAAATAAGGACATTTCTACGTGACCCCTCACTTTTGAATGTTAGTGTACATGTACAGTGAGGAGAACAAGTATTTGATACAAAGCATGTAGAGGTCTGTAATTTTTATCATAGGTACACTTCAACTGTGAGAGACGGAATCTAAAACAAAAATCCAGAAAATCACATTGTATGATTTTTAATGAATTTATTTGCATTTTATTGCACGACATAAGTATTTGATCACCTAACAAACCAGTAAGAATTCCGGCTCTCACAGACCTGTTAGTTTTTCTTTAAGAAGCCCTCCTGTTCTCCACTTATTACCTGTATTAACTGCACCTGTTTGAACTCGTTACCTGTATAAAAGACATCTGTCCACACACTCAATCAAACAGACTCCAACCTCTCCACAATGGCCAAGACCAGAGAGCTGTATGAGGACATTAGGGATAAAATTGTAGACCTGCACAAGGCTGGGATGGGCTACAGGACAATAGGCAAGCAGCTTGGTGAGAAGGCAACAACTGTTGGCGCAATTATTAGAAAATGGAAGAAGTTCAAGATGACGGTCAATCACCCTCGGTCTGGGGCTCCATGCAAGATCTCAACTCATGGGGCATCGATGATCATGAGGAAGGTGAGGGATCAGCCCAAAACTACACGGCAGGAACTGGTCAATGACCTGAAGAGAGCTGGGACCACAATCTCAAAGAAAACCATTAGTAACACACTACGCCATCATAGATTAAAATCCTTCAGTGCACGCAAGGTCCCCCTGCTCAAGCCAGCGCATTTCCAGGCCCGTCTGAAGTTTGCCAATGACCATCTGGATGATCCAGAGGAGGAATGGGAGAAGGTCATGTGGTCTGATGAGACAAAAATAGAGCTTTTTGGTCTAAACTCCACTCGCCGTGTTTGGAGGAAGTAGAAGGATGAGTACAACCCCAAGAATACCATCCCAACCGTGAAGCATGGAGGTGGAAACATCATTGTTTGTGGATGCTTTTCTGAAAAGGGGACAGGACGAATGCACCATATTGAGGGGAGGATGGATGGGCCATGTATCGCGAGATCTTGGCCAACAACCTCCTTCCCTCAGTAAGAGCATTGAAGATGGGTCGTTGATGGGTCGTTCCAGCATGACAACGACCCGAAACACACAGCCAGGGCAACTAAGGAGTGGCTCCGTAAGAAGCATCTCAAGGTCCTGGAGTGGCCTAGCCAGTCTCCAGACCTGAACCCAATAGAACATCTTTGGAGGGAGCTGAAAGTCCGTATTGCCCAGCGACAGCCCCGAAACCTGAAGGATCTGGAGAAGGTCTGTATGGAGGAGGGGGCCAAAATCCCTGCTGCAGTGTGTGCAAACCTGGTCAAGAACTACAGGAAACGTATGATCTCCGTAATTGCTAACAAAGGTTTCTGTACCAAATATTAGGTTCTGCTTTTCTGATGTATCAAACACTTGTGTCATGCAATAAAATGCAAATTAATTACTTAATCATACAATGTGATTTTCTGGATTTTTGTTTTAGATTCAGTCTCTCACAGTTGAAGTGTACCTATGATAAACATTACAGACCTCTACATGCGTTGTAAGTCGGAAAACCTGCAAAATCGGCAGTGTATCAAATACTTGTTCTCCCCACTGTATGTAGGTAGAGTTAAAGTGACTATGCATAGATAATAAACAGAGAGTAGTAGCAGCAGTGTAAAAGAGAGTGGGGGAGGCAATGCAAATAGTCTGGGTAGCCATTTGGTTAGCTGTTCATGAGCGTTATGGCTTGGTGATAGAAGCTGTTAAGAAGCCTTTTAGACCTAGACTTGGCGCTCTGGTACGGCTTGACATGCGGTAGCAGAGAGAACAGTCTATGACGAGGGTGGCTGGACTGTTTGAAAAATTTTATACCACTACCTGGTATAGAGGTCCTAGATGGCAGGAAGTTTGGCCCCGGTGATGTACTGGGCCGCATGCACTACCGTCTGTAGTGCCTTGTGGTCAGAGGCCGAGCAGTTGCCATACCAGGCAGTGATGCAACAATGCAGGATCTGAGGACCCATGCCAAATCTATTCAGTGTCCTGATTGGGAATAGGCTTTGTCGTGCCCTCTTCACAACTGTTTTGGTGTGTTTGGACTATGATAGTTTGTTGGTGATGTGGACACTACAGCCCTGTCGATGAGAATGGGGGCGTGCTTGGCCCTCCTTTTCCTGTAGTCTGCAAGCCCTGCCACACCCGACGAGCGTCAGAGCTGGTGTAGTAGGATTCAATCTTAGTCCAGTATTTACGCTTTGCCTGTTTGATGGTTCATTGGAGGCCATAGCGGGATTTATTATAAGCTTCTGGGTTATAGTCCTGCTCCTTGAAGGAGGCACTCTACCCTTTACCTCATTGCGGATGTTGCCTGTAATTCATGGCTTCTGGTTGGGGTATACATGTACAGTCATTGTGGGGACGACGTCATCAATGCACTTATTGATTAAGCCAGTGACTGATGTGGTGTAGTCCTCAATGCCGTCTAAAGAATCCCGGAACATATTCCAGTCTTAGCATCTGCTTCATCTGACCACTTCTTCATTGACTCATTGAGTCACTTCTGCTTGCTGCTTTAGTTTTTGCTTGTACGCAGAAATCAGGAGGATGTAATTATGGTCAGATTTGCCAAATGGAGGGCGAGGGAGAGCTTTGTACGCATCCCTGTGTGTGGAGTAAAGGTGGTACAGAGTTTTTCTCCCATTTAACTTGCTGTAGAAATGAGGTAAATTGGATTTAAGTTTCCCTGCATTAAAGTCCCCTGCCACTAGGAGCGCCGTTTCTGGATGAGCATTTTCCAGTTTTCTTAGTTCCGTATATAGCTCATTGAGTGCGGTCTTTGTGACAGCATAGAATTGAGGTGGTAAATAGACAGCTACAAAGAATATAGATTAAAAATCTATTGGTAAATAGAGTGGTCTACAGCTTATCATGACATACTCTACCTCAGGTGTGCAAAACCTCGAGAGTTCATTCGATTTCGTGCAGCAGCTGTTGTTTACAAATATACAAAGACTGCCACCCCTTGTCTTACCAGAGGCGACTGTTCGATCCTGCAGATACAGTATAAAACCCGCCAGCTGTGTGTTATTCATGTCATCGTTCAGCCACGACTCCGAGAATGTCACGACTTCCACTAAAGTCGTTTCCTCTCCTTGTTCGTGCGGTCTTTGTCGGTCGGCGTCACCGGTCTTCTAGCCATCGTCGGTCCAATCTTCATTTTCCATTTGTTTTGTCTTGTTTTCCTACACACCTGGTTTCCATTTCCCAAATTTTTCCCTAGTGTTGTGTATTTAACCCTCTGCTCCCCCCATGTCCTTGAGTGGAATTGTTTGTTTGTAAGTGTTTGTGCACTATGTTACTGGTGCACGTCGGGTGTTGTACCCATGTACTGTTGTACACAGGTTCTGTTTTTATTGCCGTTGGCTTTGAAATTAAACTTCTCCGGCTATTACCTATTTCTGCTCTTCTGCGTCTGACTTCACTGCCACCAGTTCCGCAACCCTTACAGTGAAACATAAAATATTACAGTTTTTAAATGTCCCGTTGGTAGGATATATGTGATCCTAGTTCGTCTATTTTATTACAGTTGAAGTCGGAAGTTTACATACACCTTGGCCAAATACATTTAAACTCAGTTTTTCACAATTCCTGACACTTAATCCTCGTAAAAAATTCGGATCACCACTTCATTTTAAGAATATGAAATGTCAGAATAATAGTAGAGTGAATGATTTATTTAAGCTTTTATTTCTTTCATCACATTCCCAGTGGGTCAGAAGTTTACATACACTCAATTAGTATTTGGTAGCATTGCCTGTAAATTGTTAAACTTGGGTAAAACGTTTCGGGTAGCCTTCCACAAGCTTCCCACAATAAGTTGGGTGAATTTTGGCCCATTCCCTCTGACAAAGCTGCTGTAACTGAGTCAGGTTTGTAGGCGTCCTTGCTCGCACACGCCTTTTCAGTTATGCCCACACATTTTCTATGGGATTGAGGTCTGGGCTTTGTGATGGCCACTCCAATACCTTGACTTTGTTGTCCTTAAGCCATTTTGCCACAACTTTGGAAGTATGCTTGGGGTCACTGTCCATTTGGAAAACCCATTTGCGACCAAGCTTTAACTTCCTGACTGATGTCTTGAGATGTTGCTTCAATAAATCCACATAATTTTCCATCCTAATGATGCCATCTATTTTGTGAAGTGCACCAGTCCCTCCTGTGCTTAACGGTTGGGATGATGTTCTTCAGTTTACAAGCCTGCCCCTTTTTCCTCCAAACATAACAATGATCATTATGGCCAAACAGTTCCATTTTTGTTTCATCAGACCAGAGGACATTTCTCCAAAAAGTATGATCTTTGTCCCCATGTGGAGTTTCAGACCATAGTCTGGCTTTGTTATGGCGGTTTTGGAGCAGTGGCTTCTTCCTTGCTGAGCGGCCTTTCAGGTTATGTTGATATAGGACTCGTTTTACTGTGGATATTGATACTTTTGTACCTGTTTCCTCCAGCATCTTCACATGCTCCTTTGCTGTTGTTCTGGGATTGATTTGCACTTTTTGCACCAAAGTATGTTAAACTCCAGTAGACAGAATGCGTCTCCTTCCTCAGCGGTATGATGGCTGCGTGGTCCCATGGTGTTTATACTTGCATACAATTGTTTGTTCAGGTGAATGTGGTACCTTCAGGCATTTGGAAATTGCTCCCAAGGATCAACCAGACTTGTTGAGGACTACATTAGTTTTTCTGAGGTCTTGGCGGATTTCTTTTGATTTTCCCATGATGTCAAGCGAAGAGGCACTGAGTTTGAAGGTAGGCCTTGAAATGCATCCACATGTACACCTCCAATTGACTCAAATTATATCAATTAGCCTAACAGAAGCTTCTAAAGCTATGACATAATTTTAAAGGCACAGTCAACTTAGTGTACGTAAACTTCTGACCAACTGGAATTGTGATTCAGTGATTTGTAAGTTAAATAATCCATCTGTAAACAATTGTTGGAAAAATTACTTGTGTCATGCACAAAGTAGATGTCCTAACTGACTTGTCCAACTAAATGAACAAGTCCAAGCAAGTGAAAGATAAACATCTTGTTAATCTACCCATCGTGTCCGATTTTTAAAAATGTTTTACAGCGAAAACACAACATATATTTATGTTAGATCACCACCAAATCCAAAAAAACACACAGTCATTTTTCCCAGCCAAAGATAGAATTCAAATTAACCACTAACCTTTGATAATCTTCATCAGATGACACTCATAGGACATCATGTTACACAATACATTTATGTTTTGTTCGATAATATGCATATTTATATCCACAAATCTCGGTTTACATGTTTACAGATACATGTTTTACATATAATTAAAGATACACTTGTTCTTAATGCAACCGCTGTGTCAGATTGTTAAAAAAACGTTACGAAAAAAGCATACCATGCAATAATCTGAGACGCGCTCAGAAATACACAACTTTTCTCCGCCATGTTGGAGTCAACAGAAATAAGAAATTACATCATAAATAGTCCCTTACCTTTGATGATCTTTAATCAGAATGCAGTGCCAGGAATCCTAGTTCCGTAATAAATCGTTTTGTTCGATAATGTCTATTACCAGTGTCCAATTAACTACTTTTGCTAGCACGTTTAGTTCACATGTCCAAAAGCTGGCGCCTGTCCAGGCGAACTTGGACAAAAACTTCAAAAAGTTATATTCCAGGTCGAATAAACTGGTCAAACTAAGGAGAGAATCAATCTTCAGGATGTTATTATCATATATATCCTATAACGTTCCAACCGGAGCATTCGTTTTTGTCTACAGAGTAATGGAACGGATGGCGATATCATGAGAAATGCACCTGACAAGGAACTGGCATTCTGCCAGACCACTGACTCAAATAGCTGCCATCCGGCCCCACATCACACTAGAGGCTCCATTCCACGTTCTACTGACTGTTGACATCTAGTGGAAGGCGTAGGAAGTGCGAACAGATCCATATCTTACTGGGATGTGAATAGGCAATGAGTTGAAAATCAACCAGCCCCAGAATTTCCACTTCCTGTTTGGAAGTTTGCCTGCCATATGAGTTCTGTTATACTCACAGACATAATTCAAACAGTTTTAGAAACTTCAGAGTGTTTTCTATCCAATAGTAATACTAATATGCATATACAGTGGGGCACAAAAGTATTTAGTCAGCCACCAATTGTGCAAGTTCTCCCACTTAAAAAGATGAGAGAGGCATGTAATTTTCATCATAGGTACACTTCAACTATGACAGGCAAAATGAGAAGAAAAAAAATCCAGAAAATCACATTGTAGGATTTTTAATGAATTTATTTGCAAATTATGGTGGAAAATAAGTATTGATGGTAAAGGCAGATCACCCACTTGCTGTCGGATCCTTACAGGGCATTTCCTTACAAGGCACCCCGACCTACGTCCCTGATATCTCTGTCTCTTTCTCCTGCGAATGACGGGGATGAGGGCCTTGTCAGGTGTCTGAAGTAAATCCTTCACGTCCGACTCGTTAAAGATAAAAATCTTCTTCCATTATGAGGTGAGTAATCGCTGTCCTGATATCTAGAAGCTATTTTTGTTCATAAGAGACCGTGGCAGAAACGTTATGTAGAAAATAAGTTACAAATAACGCGGAAAAACACACATAATAGCAGAAATGGTTATTGGACAGTAAAACGGCAGCCATCTCCTCTGGCACCAATATTGTTTGGTAATGGTGCTGTAAATCAAAAACCAGCTTTTACAATGTCTCAGCTGATTAACATACCTCTGAGTTGACAACTGAAATACTAACAAGGTAACATTTACAGGAAGTGGTAGAAGACTAGATACTAGAATGAACATGCTCGTAACCAAGTCTTACACTTATGTGTGATGTGTTGCTGAGCGCGTACATCACCTGTCTGTTATCTTCATGGAATTCCTATAAATGTTATGTCCCACTGGAAAGTACACAATGTTTTGCTTTTATATTCATGTTTCTATTTATGTTATTTGGAGGTACTTAACCCTTCCCACACTTTGGGCTGCATTCAATCCGTATCACGGAAAGTTTTGCGGAAGATCTGCATTAGAATTTCAAGGTCATATCCGATTGAGCTGACACATGCACTGTTTACTGTGAATGCAGTCTCCGTGAACATGGGAACCTTGCCTTTAAATTTCAACCTAGTTGTAACGCGGATCTTCCGCATCATTCCGGCAATACGGATTGAATCCATCCCTTTGTTCACAGCGCTTCATGATGAACCATCTGAAAAGGCAAATGCAAAAGTACAAAAGTAGTCTTGTCGGTCTTGCATGTAACCTCAATGTGAGAACATCCTGCCTCACATTTCGCCTTCATGTGAAGAGTGGTGTCAGCCAGACAACGAGCAGCCTCCTACCTTGTTACCATGACGTTAAATGGCCCTACTAGAGTACATCTCTCATCATCTCAACTGCCCAATATGCACCCTGGCATGCAAAGCCATATCCCCATGACAGCAGATAAATATGTCTGAATTTAGGAGGTTGACATGATTAACCACAACCCAGTGGGGCCCTTGAATCACAATGCTCTTCAATCATCTGCCACACTGCATCAACTTAACACCTTTGTACAAGCTTTGTAGAGGACCAGCTTTATGAAATCAGTTGACCATGATGGACCAGGACAACATTCGCTAATAAAAATTGACACGTGTCCTACACCTTTATAATTTCATGTTTGTATTTACTTTCTTCTCATAAAAAAACATGACCTGGCGCACACCCAGAGAAAATCATTTGATGTAGGGGTGCTGACTAACGGCGAATAAACTATAAGCTATGAAAAAAATGCAGAGAGTTGCACGCTCCATATATAAACTACCAGTAATTTATTGGGAAAATCACCAACGTTTCGGCATCACCCTGAAGAAGGCACAGTGATGCTGAAACATTTGTGATTTACCCAATAAATTACTCGGACTTTATATATGGAGCGTGCGACTCTTTATTTTTATAGTATTTACATTCCCCGCCATCATTACAGTTGAGCGTCATTTACTGCTTCATACATATATTTTCTTCTTCCTTGGTGTGCTGCAGACTATTCCACCACAGGACCATTTATTGTATTGAAATAATTACTCCTGAGTAGATGCTAATCCAGAGGTGAAATTGAAACTCTTTCTTCATACGGGAGAGAGAACCATGGAGTATAGAACAATTCTGAGTTTGTATATTTCCATAGGGATTCCTATGACAAAGGTCATGTTATTAGTCACAATATCATTCATTAATCTGAGCAAAGCGAATGACCCAGGTTATTTCCCAAACCCTGGGAAGTCTGTCTCTTTTTTATCTTGACTGGGTTAAAGGCTATTGGCCTTGCCCATTGTTTTCCGTAAGCCAAATGGAGGTAGAATTGCACAGATTAGTTTAAAACAGTCAATTATAACCACTACTTTCACCCTTAAATATTCTCTAATCACACGGTATTGTCTATTCAATACAGTGTGAGGAGGCTGCATTAGATGTCTTGTAAAATTATATGTATTGTCTTGAGTTTCCCCTTTGCAACCAGAGGTCAGCAGTCTTTGCACACTTGTTAAGTGAAGTTTGCTTTTGCTCTCTCACTCCTATACACGAACACACACAATCAACCTCACCCACACTCACACCCTTTTCCATCACACACACACACACACACACACACACACACACACACACACACACACACACACACACACACACACACACACACACACACACACACACACACACACACACACACACACACACACACACACACATACACCTTTCTCATTTACTTAACCATTTATTAATTTGGCTGTAGATCATCCCGTGCATGCAAACTGTGTTTTGTGTTTGTTGCGCTGCAGCCATCGAGAAAAGCACATTTATAGTTAGGGTGTCTTATCCCTCCCTTTTTTATTGGGATGCCTGAGGTGAGGAAATTATTTCAGTTTATTAAACATTATTCCAATAAACAGTACGATACCAATATGTAGCTTCATTTACTAACAGCTTTGCAGTTCCATTCAAATTGCAGTTCCTCTTAAATTACAGTATTTCTCAATTGTGTACAAGCTTTTTTAGGAATGGTGTCGATTTTCAAAACAGATTCCACAATTTACAGGAATATGTGGCCTTCTGCAAAACAGTAAATACAGTGCATTCAGAAAGTATTCAGCCCCCTTGACTTTTTTTTTCCCCCTCATCAATCTAAACACAATACCCCATAATGGCCAAAGCAAAACCTTTTTTTTTTTGATAATTTATATATTTTTTAAAACTGGAAATATCACATTTAAATAAGTATTGAGACTCTTTACTCAATACTTTGTTGAAGCACCTTTGTGCTTACAGCTTCAAATCTTCGTGGGTATGACGCTATAAGCTTGGCACCCCGGTATTTGGGGAGTTTCTCCCATTCTTCTCTGCATATCCTCTCAAGCTCTGTCAGGTTGGATGGGGAGAGTTGCTGCACAGCTATTTTCAGGTCTCTCCAGAGATGTGAGATCAGGTTCAAGTCCGGGCTCTGGCTGGGCCACTCAAGGACATTCAGAGTCTCGAAGACACTCCTGCATCGTCTTGGCTGTGTCTTTAGGGTTGTTGTCCTATTGGGAAGTCAATCTTCACCCCAGTCTGAGGTCCTGAGCGCTCTGGAGTAGGTTTTCATCAAGAATCTCTCTGTACTTTGCTCTCTTCATCTTTCCCTCGATCCTGACAAGTCTCCCAGTCCCTGCTGCTGAAAAACCTCACCACAGCATGTTGTTGCCACCACCATGCATGACAGTAGGGATGGTGTCAGGTTTCCTCCAGATGTGAGTCTTGGCATTCAGTGCAAATAGTTCAATCTTGGTTTCATCAGACCAGAGAATCGTGTTTGCCTTTTGGAAAACACCAAGCGGTCTGTCATGTGCCTTTCACTGAGGAGTGGCTTCCATCTGGCCACTCTACCATAAAGGACTGATTGGTGGTGCTGCAGAGATGGTTGTCCTTCTCAAAAGTTTTCCTATATCCACAGAGGAACTCTGGAGCTCTATCAGAGTATCAGAGTGACCATTGGGTTCTTGTTCACCTACCTGACCAAGGCCCTTCCCCCCGACTGCTCAGTTTGGCCGGGAGGCCAGCTCTAGGAAGAGTCTTGGTAGTTCCAAACTTCTTCCATTTAAGAATGATGGACGTAACTGTGTTCTTGAGGACCTTCAATGCTGCAGACTTTTTTACTACCTTTCCCCAGATCTGTGCCTCGACACAATCCTGTATTGGAGCTCTCCAGACAATTCCTTCAACCTCATGGCTTGGTTTTTGCTCTGATATGCACTGCCCAGGACCAAGTCTGGGAAACCCCAGTCTAAGATATGCAAGTTAGGTACAAACGCAAGTGATTAGAGTTTCTGTAAATATATTTTAGTATTTGATCAGTGCTGTTCTGCTATAGATACGTTTCAAGACAGATCCCAAAATTGCTTGTACTCGAATGAGAAAAACTGTAAACTGCAATGTATTTTTTTTACAGTTGTTTTGTTTTTCTCTGTGCATCTGAACAAGTTGTGTTGTTTTTTTGTTTGTTTAAGTTACCCTTGCACGTTGCTGTTGGTGATGCTTTTGTTGTATACACAATGATCCTCTTTGAGGACAATTAAGTCCATCTATTATTCAATGCGTGACACACACTACAGCAAAATGCTAAATGCTGCGAGTGGGTACGTGCTTCTGGAAGTCAAGGGTTACTGTATATTTTGATTTGCATATCATATCCTGAGGACATAACTCTCTAATAGAGTTTGCTGCAGGTGAAATCAAGAATCTATGCAAACAAGTCACCCTTAAAAAAACAAAAATCCAGATATTTTTTTAAGTGAGTCACACACACGTAAATAGTGCACAAATGCTTGTTATGCTGTTCAGAAAAGTACCCTTGTTACTACAGTATGTTCAATAGTTTTCAAACTGAAGACACTAGTGTATTCAACAATGAGAGTAATTAAAGTGCAGCTCTGTCAGGTGTGAGATTTTTTTATTGCTGGCCAAGAATGCCAAGTTAAGTTGTTGATTCACCTCAAATGTTTAAGGTAAAATGGAAAAGTCTGCTGAGGTCTCCGCTGCCGGGCGAAGGTCCCTGTGTAAAGTTACTAGGGTGCTCTGCATTAGTTATGGAGACCTGGGCATCTCACCACTTCCCATAATGCCCTCTGAAACCTGTGTGGCCAAAGAGACCTGGGAGCCAAAAAGCTGAAGCTGAAGCAGAATGGGAAAGAGCCTACTATTGAGTTGTGGATGTAGAAAAGTCATCAGGAAGCTACAGGCCTTCAGTGTCTGCATACAAGTGCTGTCCTTGAAGCAAACAAACCGCGGAGGCACAGTGCTTAACATTCACCAATTAAGTGCTTCAGTCTCCCAGCCCAATATAAAAGATCAAAACTGGCAGAGGAATAAAAATAACATAAATTGGAAAGTATACCTGTTTCATTTGAGGACCAGGATGGTTGACAACTGTGCCATGCAGATTGCAAAATAGTTGGGAAGAGATTTTTGGTATATAAAACGACGCAAAATTCAAGATTTCGTGCTTTTCAGGTAAAAATATTATATAGAATTCTTGCCATCAACAAAATGTTGAATATTTGGGACATACAATCATCGAAGATCTGCAGATTTTGTTGTGAGGATACAGAATCAATGGACCATTTATTTTCGTATTCCCCTCAGGTAGCCTGTTTCTGGTCTCAGGTTCAGGAATGGTTGAAAATGTATAACATTGATCTAAAATTGACCCTAGGAATTGTACTATTGGGAGATCTGGAGAGACCCAGTCAGTCAATTACTAATAGACTAATACTTGCCATCTGTAGATTATATTTGATTGGATAGATTGAAATGGTATGTTAAACATCGCAGTATAGTTGAAAGATATATGGTGCGTAGAAATCCGAAGTGGGTGGCCAGCAGAGATAGGTGGGATGGTTTGAGGGAAGCTGAGGGTTAGGATGTGGAATTGGAGACAAGTGGGAGTGGAGTTGCTGGGTGGGGGATAGAATGACAGTCTCAAAAAACCAAAGTCAAAATAAAAAACAAAAAGTAAGTTTGAATGACACTGAGGGGCAGTGTTGTTACAGCTAATGCCTGTTTGCCTGAGGCAGAAGCCATGCAGGTGTTTGTACACATGCCTATACACAACACTCATTCAAATCCACACATGTCCACATACATGGACAGACACACGTGTAAATAGCGCCATACACGCACTCAAACATATTCAGTCTGCCTTGCTGTCTTCTGTTTTTTGCATGGTTCTTTTCTTGTTTCATTTGTCTTTCTCTTTTTTTGCCTTTTGTTTATTTTGTTGGTTGTTGGAGCATTGAGGATGGGTGCTTGGGGGTGGGGTTTTGGGGGTGGAGAATGGAGTTATTTAATTTTTCTGGGGGGCTGTGTGGGGGGTCTCGGATGTTTGAGGGGCAGCTCTTGGGGAACTTTGTGGGTTGGAGGGCTGCTGGCCTAGCGGTTGGGAGCTTGAGCCATTGCTGGTTCGGGTCTCTGTTTTTGACCTTGTGGGAGATCTGTCGACGTACCCTTGAGCAGGGCATGGACCCTGGTTGCTTTTGTGTGTCTCTCTGGATGGGAGTCTGTTAGATGACTAATGTGATGTAGTTGTTGAGCGGCTTCGCTGCAAGTGTATTGTACTTTTTAAATATTCAATGACTATTTTAAGTAAGGACTGATTGATGTTTTAATATCAAAGCTGAAAAAAAGTATCTATATTTTAGAGATCCACACTTTAGCTGACTAAGATGGTGAGTGAAGGTATTTGGTTGCAACTAAAGCAACCCATAACTGTTAATATTCTTTAATTAAGATGAATATTTTTTTTAATGTATGCTGCATGAAGTCTAAGACTATCATAAATTCCAAACTATGTGCAAAGTATGCCAACTAAAACTAAACATTTAACTAATGGAAAAATGTTGTGTCCTTGTCAATGTCATGATGGGCATTTTAGTGACGGACATGATCACTTTTCCAGCAATGGAAATAGCATTGGTGGACCAAATCTGTGGAATGAGCCCAGCTTTAATCAAGCACACATCCCTCAGGAAAATAAAAAAAGAAATGCATAAATGACTTTGCATAAGCAGTTCTGCTGACTAGTAGAGATTTCAAAGAGTGTGGCGTCACATTACCTCTCATTCATTTAGGTGCTGTGGCTTGCTTAATATGTTATTGACTGCATTCGTGTAAAGAGGAATCTGTTGGTTAATTATGTTGGCTCATGGTGCCGTCCATCCATTGTTTAAATATCTGCCCTTTCAGCTTCTCTTGGGATTATATGCCATGTCTTATAAAGCATACAATGTACTGCACGGGCATGTGCTGATCTAGAAACTCAGCTGGGCCATCTTGAAGCAAACAAAGTGTGCTGCAAATAAGTGATGTCTGATCAATTCATAAATGATTCAAAGTGTACGACCGAGACTATGTGCTTCACAATATGGATTAGGGAAGATCCCCCAGTTAAAAGTATGTACTCCAGTGGAAAGGCATTGTATGTAACCAAAATGTCACTCATAATTTCACATTTTGTGTTGCTAACAATCAAGTTAGAACATTTGTACGGTTAATGTAATCCATTGTGTTCCATGCCACTCCATAAGTAGAAAACCATAGAGTAAAACCCTTGCAAATAAAAATATAAGACATTTGGGAGGCAGCAACAGAATGATTATTTTAGAATCCACAGGAGAGCAGAAACAACTTTCTGACAGTTTCATCATACATTAATTCGCAGCAGTTCTCTCCAAATTGACATTGTTGGCTTTGATCAAAGCCCAAACAGAGCTATGGCATTCTGAAAGGGGTGTTTCAAATGATTTCTGTGACAGAGAGAGTATCTTCAAAACACTGCCAGTTCCTTCAAGGGAGATATAGTCTAAGTGTGTGTGAATATGTGTGTGGAGGGGGAGGAAGCGTACGTGTGTCTGTCTACTGTAACATGGGTATTTGTGATGCATTGCACTCTATGTAATATAAGAAAAGGCTCTTCTAGAAAATGTAATTACATTATTTTCCAGATGATTTAGCATATAAATGTCTATTTTACATCCCATATAATTAGTATGTAGCATAAGACATTAAAACAAGGAATATGATACATGTTGTGATGCCTATTGTGTTTTCTCTTTGATTAATCACATAGTAGCCTTGTTTCCATTGACCATAGGGCATGACTGATTGGTGGCAGACAAACCCTGTCACCCTAGAGAGTAGGTGTTTCTGTGTCACATCCCCTCAGAGGGTCCTGTTGAGCTTGTTAAGGGAGAAAACTCCTTTCGTTTATAGCCACTTAGACTTCATGGCCTGACAGGCTACTACGGGAGATTTGCTCCCTCTTGCACATATTACTGCACTCTCAGTTTTTTTCTCTATAAACTGAACAAAGTATAAATGCAACATGTAAAGTGTTGTATGTTATATGAGCTAAAATAAAAGAAACCAGAAATTTTCCAGACACACAATTATTTTATTTCTCTGAAGTTTTGTGCACAAATGTGTTTACATCCGTGTTAGTGAGCATTTCTCCTTTGTCAAAATAATCCATCCACCTGATAGGTGTGGCTTATCAAGAAGCTGATGTCTCAAGTTTTGAGGGAGTGTGCAATAGGCATCCTGACAGCGGGAAAATCCACCAGAGCTGGTGCCTAATCATTTCAGTTCGGCTTCATAACTGACTTCAGTTGGCAAATGCTCACCTTTGATGGCCACTGGCATGCTGGAGAAGTGTGCTCGTCACGGATGACTACCGGTTTCAACTGTACCGGGCAGACAGCAGACAGCGTGTATGGCATCGTGTGGGCGAGCGTTTTTCTGAGGTCAACGTTGTGACAGAGTGCATCATGGTGGCGGTGGGGTAATGGTATGGTTAGGCATAAGCGACGAACAACAAAGATAATTGCGTTTTATGAATGCAGAGGGATAGGGTGACGAGACCCTGAGGCCCACTGTCGTCTCTTCATCCGCCGCCATAACCTCATGTTTCAGCATGATAATGTGTGGCCCCAGGATCTGTACACAATTCCTGGAAACTGAAAATGGCCCAGTTCTTCCATGGCCTGCATACTCACAAAACATGTCACCCATTGAGCATGTTTGGGATGCTCTGGATCAATGTGTAGGACAGCGTGTTCCAGTCTCCGCCAATATCTAGCAACGTTGCATAGCCATTGGGAAGTGGGACATTCCCCAGGCCACAATCAACAGCGTGATCAACTCTATGCAAAAGAGATGTGTCACGGTGCGTGAGTCAAATGGTGATCCATGCTCCTACCTAATTTTTTAAGGTGTCTGTGACCAACAGATGCATATTTTTATTCCCAGGCATGTGAAATCCATAGATTAGGGGCCAATTCATTTATTTCAATTGACTGATTTCCTTATATTAACTGTAACTCAGTAAAATATTTGTAATTGTTGCATTTATATTTAAAAAGACATGAAGACATACAGCAAGGATTAAATCACAATGTCTGCTCCTTGCAATTTATCGCATCTCAGCCATTATTGTGTTGAGGCTGAAGGCTCTCTTGAAAGTTAGTGGGAAATAGCCTCTAAAATTGACAAAGGTGAAAGTGCCCTGACACGTTCACTGCTTCTGAGGATACCCTTTTCTTTGTCTATTTGTGAAGTCACCATAACTGGGAACCACTTCAAGCAAGGCCCTACACTCCCAGATGGGGTAACTTGAGTGGGATCTCTATTTGAAGTAGCAAACGGAAGCGTCTAAACACAGCCGACACTGATCTATCTGCTTTTTGATCATGCACACCTGATGTGAATTTCATTTGTGCCACTCAAAGAGCAGAGGGCCTGCTTGTCCCTTCACTCCCCCGCCCATTCAAGCAGTGCTATCCCCTCACAGGATGTGGCTCCCGCCTCAGCAAACTGTCATCCCACGATGAGCATGCTGATCTGGTGGGGCTAAGGCTTCAGATTTCTAGGGGTACACAAACGCTGCCATTTAAAATGAAAGAAACATGAGAGGCTTTTTGATGTTCAAGAGGTTCACCTTGCTTTGAACAACAACATGAGCATGAGCAACAAGCAACAAGGAAGTTCTTTTGAGGACAGCTACACATACAGGGGGGGGGGTGTCAAAAGCAAAGAGGAGCAAGGACAACCTCAAAGGGAAGACAGTTTCAAAAGTATGACTGTTTTATCTTTTAGATAATGATGCTGTAGTTTAAGGTCAAATTAAGAAATAGACAATCTGCATTATTTTAGATAAAACATAGATAGCATAGGCAGGAATGTGGATCATTGTTGTTTGCAGGGACTGTCAGATGAACTCAAAGACAGAAGGGCATACGAAAGGAAGAAACGGTCATTTCTCGTCTTCTCATGTGTTCTTCCCTATGATGGAGACGACTGGACAGACTTCAGCCCAGGAAATAAAGATAACGGTTTCTGTGTGTGTGTAGCATGGTGTTTGCCCCAGCATCTCAGGAGACACGATTAGGTACCTTGATCTTTCCAATGGCAAGAACAAGACCTCAATCTCTCACTATCTCCACTTTAATCAAATCCCAACTTTTTTTTCTCCTGCCACAAAACTGTCACTGGCAGAAAATAAGCTCTTTCTCATCAAAGAGGGGGGTTCAATTGATTTCCAGGCTGGGGGAAATTGTATTCATAAAGTTTGAAGAAGAAAAAACCCACCTGCATCCCACATCAGGCAAATTACTTCTGACTTTTAATTTATTTCTGCAGGAAATGGAAGGCTACATCCTAACCACAGTCAATAGGAGGACTGGAGAGAAGAGGTGTAATCAGGCGGCTCACCAATTCCAAGGCCTCCATCCCGTCAGTTTTAATTGGCACTCAGACCACACAATCTGCTGCCCCAGATACACTCACGCCACTCCCCAAACCCAGCGCCTGGACCTGCTCCTCAACATGTCCTTCTTAATGACAACTGAACATTTCCCCACATTTCAGTGCTGCAAACCAATCATGGCCAGTAGGACCACTATATTTATATGTAATGGTAAGGAAAATTGGGACAGTGAAATTGTTATATTATTTTTAATATTTCACCCATGACCATTAACCCATTTAATCCCAAATTTTTCCCAGACATGAAAATATCAAAATATTGTGTCATTAGTAACCCTTTGAAATAATCAATCATTATTTTGTTTCATTTTCATGGAAAAGTAGGTGAAAAAGTGTGTTTTATGGTCGGTCACAATTGTGACCGGTGGAATAATGTTACGTATACTGAATTAACATATTTCTCCTATGCAGTCATGAAAATTCTTATATATCCCAGCCCAGTTATTAACACATTTAAAACTCTGTCACTGGCAGTACCCAGCATTGCCACTAGAATGCTCCATCACATTCTAGTGTGACTATTCTACATATCAAAAATCCTTATTACATCACCAATATGAATACTGAAAACAAAAACAACCGTCAACGTATTTCGACATTGTGACTCTAGTGAAACACGTATTGAAACAATAATATTGTAACTTTATTGTAACATTTGAACTTGAGTGCAATATTCATTGTAACATTGTCATTGTGACATTTTAGTGCAACATTCACTAACAACTGTATAGCAGTCGTGGGATTCATTCACATTGAACATAAAGGCAACATTTAGGATAGAGGTAACCTGTAGAACATGCATTGAAGTAGAGGCCTACACTGAACAAAATAAAATATATATACATACAGTTGAAGTCGGAAGTTTACATACACTTTAGCCAAAAGCATTTAAACTCCGTTTTTCACAATTCCTGACATTTAATCCTAGTAAAAACTCCCTGTCTTAGGTCAGTTAGGATCACCACTTCATTTTAAGAATGTGAAATGTCAGAATAAAGGTAGAGAGAATAATTTATTTCAGCTTTTATTTCCCACATTCCCAGTGGGTCAGAGGTTTACATGCACTCATTTAGTATTTGGTAGGATTGCATTTAAAATGTTTAACTTGGGTCAAACATTTCGGGTAGCACTCCACAAGCATCCCAAAATAAATTGGGAAAATTTTGACCTAATTTTCCTGACAGAGCTGATGTAACTGAGTCAGGTTTGTAGGCCTCCTTGCTCACACACACATTTTCAGTTCTGCTCACAAATTTTCTATGGGATTGAGGTCAGGGCTTTGTGAGGGCCACTCCAATACTTTGACTTTGTTGTCCTTAAGCCAATTTGCCACAACTTTGGAAGTATGCTTGGGGTCATTGTTCATTTGGAAGACCCATTTGCGACCAAGCTTTAACTTCCTGACTGATGTCTTGAGATGTTGCTTCAATATATCCACATAATCTTACTGCCTCATGATGCCATCTATTTTGTGAAGTGCACCAGTCCCTCCTGCAGCAATGCACCCCCACAACATGATGCTGCCACCACCATGCTTAGTGGTTGGGTTGGTGTTCTTCGGCTTGCAAGCCTCCCCCATTTTCCTCCAAACGTAACGATGGTCTTTATGGCCATACAGTTCTATTTTTGTTTCATCAGAACAGAGGACATTTCTCCAAAAAGTAAGATCTTTGTCCCCATGTGTAGTTGCAAACCGTAGTCTGGCTTTTTCATGGCGGTTTTGGAGCAGTGGCTTCTTCCTTGCTGAGCGGCCTTTCAGGTTATGCCGATATAGGACTCGTTTTACTGTGGATATTGATACGTTTGTACCTGTTTACTCCAGCATCTTCACAAGGTCCTTTGCTGTTGTTCTGGGATTGATTTGCACTTTTTCACACCAAAGCACGTTCATCTCTAGGACACAGAACGTGTCTCCTTCCTGAGGGGTATGACGGCTGCGTGGTCCCATGGTGTTTATATTTGCGGACTTTTGTTTGTACAGATGAATGTGGTACCTTCAGTGATTTGGAAATTTCTCCTAAGGATGAACCAGACTTGTGGAGGTCTACAATATTGTCTGAGGTCTTGGCTGATTTCTTTTGATTTTCCCATGATGTCAAGCGAAGACGCACTGGGTTTGAAGATGCACTGGGTTTGACGCACTGGGTTTGAAGGCTTTGAAATACATACACAGCAACACCTCCAATTGACTCAAATGACATCAATTAGCCAATCAGAGGCTTCTAAAACCATGACATATTTTCCTGGCATTTTCCAAGCTGTTTAAAGGCACAATCAACTTACTGTATGTAAGTTGTGGCAACTTCTGACCCACTGGAATTGTGAAACAGTGAATTATAAGTGAAATAATCTGTCTGTAATCAGTTGTTGGAAAAATTACTTGTGTCATGCACAAAGTAGATGTCCTAACCGACTTGCCAAAACTATAGTTTATTAACAGGAAATTTGTGGAGTGGTTTTAATGACTCTAACCTAAGTGTATGTAAACTTCCGATTTTAACTGTATATACTGTATTCTATTCTACTGTATTTTAGTCAATGTCACTCCAACACTGCTCAATCTAGCATTTATATATTTCTTAATTCCATTCTTCTTCTTTTAGATTTGTATGTATTGTCGTTTTTAGATACTACTGCACTGTTGGAGCTAGGAACACAAGCATTTCGTTACACCCGCAAAAACGTCTGCTAAATATGTGTATGTGAACAATACAATTTGATTTGATTTTGAGGGAGTTCCTATGCCAGTTTGTAATGTCCCCTAATAAAAAAAAACTCAAAATAAAAACATCTTACTGAGATCCGTTGTTCTTGTCTTAATGGGAAGGCAAAATAATAATGTGAGACAAGTTCTCAACTGCATGTGAATTGAAAGTTAGGAAAATAGTAGTAGTTCAATCTGTCAGGCTTGCTGTGACAAATCCCTGTTTGTTGAATACTTATAACATGACGATATCTCACAAACCGGCCCCCTCAAATGTTGGCTACTTGGCATGAAGTATTGGAAAAAGCAGCCTGCACGACATGGGGGACAGGTGACGCTTGCTTGCAGCAGTGCGTGGGATGCGCAGGTGCCGGTGTGTTTGACACGGAAGGGAGAGAGAGAGTAGCCATACCGACTCGAGCTAGTTAGACAAACTTGTAGATGTCATAGGTTATCTATCATCCCATCTGGTAGTGACTGTCTTGACTGCATCGATGTAATGAAGCTAGTTAAGACCACAAACTATGTTAGCCAGCTAGCTACCTAGGCTAATTGAGAACATTTTTTGCTGTGCTTCCCATCCTTGTCTACGACAACTGCATTCAGATTAAACAACAGCCTACCTGATGGTTACTTGTTGTAACTGACTTTTTCTCATTTAACCAACTTAATTTTGTCATTTCAATTCCATTTTGCATTGATTAGAGATCTCCCATGTTGCTTGCCACACATGGCTCCACTGTAGACAGTGCCACTTTGATTGGCCAAAATTAGGCTACGGTATGTCCAGTGGTGTAGAATTACTTCGGGAAAAATATTTTAAAGTACTACTTAAGTTGTTTTTTGGTGTATCTGTACTTTACTTTATATATATATATATTTTTTAACTTTACTATTTATATATATTTTTTTCACAACATTCCTAAAGAAAATAATGTACTTTTTACTCCCTACATTTTCACTGACACCCAAAATAACTCGTTACATTAACAATGCTTAGCAGGAAATAAGAATTGTCAAATTCACACACTTATCAAGAGAACATCCATGGTCATCCATACTGCCTCTGATCTGGCAGACTCACTAAACGCCCTTATGTAAATGATGTCCGAACTAGTTTTAATGACTTCAACCTAAGTGTATGTAAACTTCCGACTTCAACTGTACATATATACACATACATAAATATATATACATTTTAAGTCGGAAGTTTACATACAGTTAGGTTGTAGTCATTAAAGCTTGTTTTTCAACCACTCCACCCATTTCTTGTTAACAAACTATAGTTTTGGCAAGTCGGTTAGTACATCTACTTTGTGCATGACAAGTCATTTTTCCAACAATTGTTTACAGACAGATTATTTCACTTATAAATCACTGTTGTAATCACAATTCCAGTGGGTCAGAAGTTTACATACACTAAGTTGACTGTGCCTTTTAACAGCTTGGAAAATTCCAGGAAATTATGTCATGGCTTCAGAAACTTCTGAAAGGCTAATTGACATAATTTGAGTCTGGTTCATCATTGGGAGCGATTTCCAAATGCCTGAAGGTACCACGCTCATCTGTACAAACAATAATATGCAAGTATAAACACCATGGGACCACGCAGCCGTCAAACCTATCAGGAAGGAGACACGTTCTGTTTCCTAGAGATTAACATACCTTTTTGCGAAAAGTGCAAATCAATCCCAGAACAACAGCAAAGGACCATGTGAAGATGCTGGAGGAAACAGGTACAAAAGTATCAATATCCACAGTAAAATGAGTCCTATCTCGACACAACCTGAAAGGCCGCTCAGCAAGGAAGAAGCCACTGCTCCAAAACCGCCATGAAAAAGCCAGACTACGGTTTGCAACTGCACATGGGGACAAAGATCGTACTTTTTGGAGAAATGTCCTCTTGTCTGATGAAACAAAAATAGAACTGTTTGGCCAAAATGACCTTTGTTACATTTGGAGGAAAAAGGGGGAGGCTTGCAAGTCGAAGAACACCATCCCAACCGTTAAGCACGGAGGTGGCAGCATCATGTTGTGGGGGTGCATTGCTGCAGAAGGGACTGGTGCACTTCACAAAAGAGATGGTATCATGAGGGAGGGAAATTATGTGGATGTATTGAAGCAACATCTCAAGGCATCAGTCAGGAAGTTAAATCTTGGTCACAAAAGGGTCTTCCAAATGAACAATGACCCCAAGCATACTTCTAAAGTTGTGGCAAAATTTCTTAAGGACAACAAAGTCAAGGTATTGGAGTGGCCATCACAAATCCCTGACCTTAATCCTATAGAAAATGTGTCGGCAGAACTGAACAATAGTGTGCGAGCAAGGAGGAATACAAACCTGATTCAGTTACACCAGCTCTGTCAGGAGGAATGGGTCAAAATTCACCCAACTTACTGTGGGAAGCTTGTGGAAGGCTACCCGAAACGTTTGACCCAAGTTAAATCATTTGAAGGCAATGCTACCAAATACTAATTGAGTGTATGTAAACTTCTGACCCACTGGAAATGTGATGAAAGAAATAAAAGCTGAAATAAATAATTCTCTCTACTGTTATTATGACATTACACATTCTTAAAATAAAGTGGTGATCCTAACTGACCTAAAACAGGGGTTTATTTTACTATTATTATTAAATGTCAGGAATTGTGAAAAACAGAGTTTAAATGTATTTGGCTAAAGTGTATGTAAACTTCCGACTTCAACTGTATACAGTATATACTGTATATCATAGAGGTAGGCTTCAGAACCAAGTGCACGATTAGTGTGTGCATCACTATTTTGAACTACGATCAGTCAGACCTACTGTCATACAGTATGTCTTGAATCAATTGATCCTCTTTTCCAAAAACATTTCAGTCATTTTGATTGTCTTTCTCCCATTTTCGTCGTAATTTCTTTTCCTCGTAGAGTCTGTTGTACTGCTTCTCCTCACCTTTTATTTACTTTTCTTTTTTTCTTTTATTGGGCTTTTCAGCCCTGTTTCATTCGCTCTTATCTCCTTTTCTACTGTCCATGGTATATCTTGAAGCACTCAATGTGCAGTGGTGTGTGCAGCGGCGCTTTGCATTTCTCACATGCATAGGTAGTGCGTTTGTCACAATGACGACATCTCTGGAACCAGTGCATCATGTTGATTGGCCAGTGAGAAGCTTTGTCATATCTAGCTTGATCTGCAACAGTCGCAGCCAGTAGAGATCTCCTTCCGTGGCTCAGTGGTTTCGTGCCAAACCTTTGCATAAGAGACTGTGTCACTATCCATGAGAAGGTGAGCAGGTTGATGGTCTCTCCCATAACATCTCTGTAAAATAAATGGCTGTTTACGAACGCACTGTTAAGAGACCATGCAAAGATGGGCCACCACCACTTCTTAGACCTGATGGAGATATGGCACCTTGAAACCTGTATTTTGTGACGTTCAACACCACCCATGTGCTCATTGTATCGGTTTGTCAAAAGGCACGTCGCTCCTTGTTCCATCTCTTGACAGAGGTCTCACTGTATTTCTCCTCCATGTTTGTTGCCACTGTGACAATCTTATTGTCTTTCTAACGGACCAGCAACTTGTCTCCTTCGGTCAGAACCTCAGAGGTTCCCCCGAGGTAACTTCATGAAGTCCTTCTGTGGCTTGAATGGAACACCAAACAGACAATTTGGCCTCATTGATCCAGAGCCCACATATCCTCTTTTTGTCATTTCATCGAGGAGTGCAAGCGAAGTGAAGAGGTTGTCATGAAGGAACTTGAAACCTTGAGGCAGCTGAGATTGCTCTACAACACCAAGAACGACACTGGGTCCATGACTCAATCCAGTCTCAGGGAGGAGAGTGTGGCGTGGTGAGGGGTAGGTCATCATCACTGATAACATTGTTCCTGTCATGATCTGTTTGTATAGGTTCAGCATACGCATTCAACAGCCTGGCTGGCAAATGGCCTGTCTCCCCCTCATAGTCCATATCTGACCCATCGCTATCACATTCACTGAGGGATAACTGCAATGTTACGTGCCTTGTCTGGGCGGTCAGTTAGAGCCAACATATCCAGAACTTGACTCAAAGTAAAACTAAACTAAAAGAAAGAACAGACTAGAAAGTTAGGTAGAACAAGACCTATGTATGTGTATAAGTATATGTATACCGAGATGCACTGTGTTATCCTGCTGATCACTATTGTTGCCATCAACATGTTTACTCATTCTATGACCACACTGAACAAAGTTGAGTATTTGCAAATGCTTATATCAATACTAGACACCTTAAGGATGATGTGTACCAAAAATCTTTGTCCTATCTGAATGTTAACAATGTTAACATTAAGATAGTGTCACGCCCTGGTCTAAGTATTTTGTGTTTTTCTTCATGTATTGGGTCAGGCCAGGGTGTGGCATGGGGTTTTTGTATTGTGGTGTGTTTTGTCATTGATACGTGTTTTACGTTCGTTCATTAAACGTGGATCGCAATCTACACGCTGCATTTTGGTCCGACTCTCCTTCACACCTAGAAAACCGTAACAGAATCACCCACCACCAACGGACCAAGCAGCATGTCAACAGGCAGGAGCAGCCCAAAGAGGAGATGCGCTATAAGGATTTCTGGACATGGGAGGAAATCCTAAACGGAGAAGGACCCTGGGCTCAGCCTGGAGAATATCGCCGCCCCAAAGAAGAACTGGAGGCGGCGAAAGCGGAGAGGCGCCAGTATGAGGAGGCAGCACAGCGACTCGGAAGGAAGCCTGAGAGTCAGCCCCAAACATTTCTTGGGGGGGGGGGCTCAGGGAGAGTGTGGCAGAGTCAGGAGTCAGACCTGAGCCAACTCTCCCTGTTTATCGTGAGGAGCCAAGGAGGAGACCAGAACCAGAGCCGGTGTTGGAGGTGAGCGAAACAGAGACTATGAAGGAGTTAATGGGGAAATTGGAGGAGAGAGAAATGAGAGAGTTGCTGTGTTGGTGCTTTTTGCATGGAATTCGCCCGACGGAACGTGTCGGGGATTTGATGGCACCTGGGTTAGCGCTCCATACTCGTCCTGAGGTGCGTGTTAGTCGGCTGGTGAAGTTGGTGCCAGCCTCACGCACCAGGCCTCCTGTGCACATCCCTAGCCTTGCACGTCCTGTGCCAGCACTGCTCTCAAGATCTCCAGTATGCCTTCACGGTCTAGCCCATCCTGTGCCACCTCCACACTCCAGCCCTCCGGTAGCAGCTCCCCGCACCAGGCTTCCTGTGCATGTTCTCGGTTCAGTACCACCAGTACCAGCACCACGCATCAGGCCTACAGTGCGCCTCGCCTCTCCAGCGCTGCCGGAGCCTTTCTCCTCTCCTGCGCTGCCGGAGTCTCCCGTCTGTTCAGCGCTGCCGGAGCCTTTCTCCTCTACAGCGCTGCTGGAGTCTCCAGCCTGTTCAGCGCAGCCAGAGCCTCTCTCCTCTCCTGCGCTGCCGGAGTCTCCCGCCTGTTCAGCGCAGCCAGAGCTGCCAGCCTGCATGGAGCAGCCAGAGCTGCCAGCCTGCATGGAGAAGCCAGAGCTGCCAGCCGGCATGGAGCAGCCAGAGCTGTCAGTCTGCATAGAGCAGCCAGAGATGTCAGTCTGCATGGAGCAGCCAGAGCTGTCAGTCTGCATGGAGCAGCCAGAGCTGTCAGTCTGCATGGAGCAACCTCAGGAGGCTGAAGAAATTTTGTCTTGACCCCTAAAACCCTCACAAACTGCTAATTGAGAACATCCTGTAGTGCTTTATCACCGCCTGGAACCGCAACTGAACCTCAGGACTCTCCAGAGGGTGGTGTGGTCTGCCCAACACATCACCAGGGGAAAACTACCTGCCTTTCAGGACACCTACAGCAACCAATGCTACATGAAGGTCAAAAACATAATCAAGGACATCAGCCATCCGAGCCACGACCTGTACAATCCGCAATCAACCAGAAGGCGAGGCCAGTACAGGCGCATCAAACCTGGGACCGAGAGACTGAAAAACAGCATCTATCTTATTAAGGCCATCAGACTGTTAAATAGCCATCACTAGCCGGCTTCCACCCGATTACGCAGCAAGGCACCTTAGAGGCTGTTGCCCTATATGCCTAGACTTGACCACTTTAGTCACTTTAATAATGTTTAAAAAATGTTTACATACTGCTTTACTCATCAGCTGATGTCGGAAGTTTACATACACCTTAACCAAATACATTTAAACTCAGTTTTTCACCATCCCTGACATTTAATCCCAGAAAAAATCCCTGTTTTAGGTCAGTTAGGATCACCACTTCATTTTAAGAATGTGAAATAGTAGAGAGAATAATAGTAGAGAGAATGATTTATTTCAGCTTTTATTTCTTTCATCACATTCCCAGTGGGTCAATAGTTTACATACACTCAATTAGAAATTGGTAACATTGCCTTTAAATTGTTTAACTTGGGTCAAACGTTTTCGGGTAGCATTCCATTAGCATCCCAAAATAAGTTGGATGAATTTTGGCCCAAATCCTCCTGACAGAGCTTGTGTAACTGAGTCAGGTTCATAGGCCTCCTTGCTCGCACATGCATTTTCAGTTCTGCTCACACATTTTCTATGGGATTGAGGTCACGGCTTTGTGATGGCCACTCCAGTACCTGGACTTTGTTGTCCTTAATCCATTTTGCCACAACTTTGGAAGTAGGCTTGGGGTCATTGTCCATTTGGAGACCCATTTGTGACCAAGCTTTAACTTCCTGGCTGATGTCTTGAGATGTTGCTTCAATATATCCACATCATTTTCCATCCTCATGATGCCATCTACTTTGTGAAGTGCACCAGTCCCTCCTGCAGCAAAGCACCCGCATGTGCAGTTGCAAACCGTAGTCTGGCTTTTTCATGGCGGTTTTGGAGCATTGGCCCCTTGCTGGGCGGCCTTTCAGGTTCTGTTGTTATAGGACTCGTTTTACTGTGGATATTGATACGTTTGTACCTGTTTCCTCCAGCATCTTCACAAGGTCCTTAGCTGTTGTTCTGGGATTGATTTGCACTTTTTGCACCAAAGTACGTTCATCTCTAGGAGACAAAATGCGTCACCTTCCTGAGCGGTATGACGGCTGTGTGGTCCCATGGTTTTTATGCTTGTGTACTATTGTTTGTACAGATGAATGTGGTACCTTCAAGCATTTGGAAATTGCTCCCAAGGATGAACCAGACTTGTGGAGGTCTACAAAAACATTTTCTGAGGTCTTGGCTGATTTATTTTGATTTTCCCATGATGTCAAGCGAAGAGGCACTGAGTTTGAAGGTAGGCTTTGAAATACATCTACAGGTACACCTTAAATTTAATCAAATATCGTCAAATAGCCAATCAGAGGCTTCTAAATGACATAATGACATAATTTTCTGCCATTTTCCAAACTGTTTAAAGGCACAGTCAACTTAATGTATGTAAACTTCTGACCAACTGGATTTGTGATACAGTGAATTACAAGTGAAATATTCTGTCTGTAAACAATTTTTTGAAAAATGACTTGTGTCATGCACAAAGTAGATGTCCTAACCGACTTGCCCAAACTATAGTTTGTTAACAAGACATTTGTGGAGTGGTTAAAAAACTAGTTTTAATGACTCCAACCTAAGTGTATGTAAACTTCCGATTTCAACTGTATATACTGTAGTCTATTCTACTGTATTTTAGTCAATGCCACTCCAACATTGCTCGATCTAGTATTTATATATTTCTTAATTCCATTCTTCTTCTTTTAGATTTGAATGTGTTGTTGTGAATCGTTTTAAGATACCACTGCACTGTTAGATACTACTGCACTGTTGGAGCTAGGAACACAAGCATTTCGCTAGACCCGCAAAAACGTCTGCTAAATATGTGTACATGACCATTAAATTTGATTTGATTTTGAGAGAGTTCCTATGCCAGTTTGTAATGTCCCCTAATAAATAAAACTCAGAAATAAAAACATCTTACTGAGATCCGTTGTTCTTGTCTTAATGGGAAGGCAAAATAATAATGTGAGGCAAGTTCTCAACTGCATGTGAATTGAAAGTTAGGAAAATAGTAGTAGTTCAATCTGTCAGGCTTGCTGTGACAAATCCCTGTTTGTTGAATACTCATAACATGACGATATCTCACAAACCGCCCCCCTCAAATGTTGGATACTTGGCATGAAGTATTGGAAAAAGCAGGTGCACGACATGGGGGACAGGTGACGCTTGCTTGCAGCAGTGCGTGGGATGCGCAGGTGCCGGTGTGTTTGACACGGAAGGGAGAGAGAGAGTAGCCATACCGACTCGAGCTAGTTAGACAAACTTGTAGATGTCATAGGTTATCTATCATCCCATCTGGTAGTGACTGTCTTGACTGCATCGATGTAATGAAGCTCGTTAAGACCACAAACTATGTTAGCCAGCTAGCTACCTAAGTCTATTTTTTTTATGTTTTTCGCTGTGCTTCCCATCCTTGTCTACGACAACTCCATTCAGATTAACAGCCTACCTGATGGTTACCAGCCTACCTACCTCATTTAAATAACTTAATTTTGTCATTTCAATTCTATTTTGAATTGATTAGAGATCTCCCACGTTGCTTACCACACATGGAGCCACTGTAGGCAGTGCCACTTTGATTGGCCGAAATTAGGCTACGGTATGTCTAGTGGTGTAAAATTACTTAAGTAAAAATACTTTAAAGTACTACTTAAGTTGTTTTTTGGGGTGTCTGTACTTTACTTCATATTTTTTTTTACTTTACTATTTATATATATATATATTTTTTTTTTAAACATTCCTAAAGAAAATAATGTACTTTTTGTAAAACATTCCTAAAGAAAATAATGTACTTTTTACTTACCTACATTTTCACTGACACCCAAAAGTACTCGTTACATTTTCAATGCTTTGCAAGACAGAAAAATTGTCAAATTCACACACTTATCAAGAGAACATCCCTGGTCATCCCTACTGCCTCTGACCTGGTTGACTCACCAAACGCCCTTGCTTAATATGTAAATGATGTCCGAGTGTTCGAGTGTGCTCCTGACGATCCGTACATCTTTTTTGAAATTAATTGTGCTGTCTGATTTCCCCAATATATGTGATTTGAAATGATTTATGCATTTAATGTATATTTTTGAAATTACATTTACTTTTGATGCATAAGTATATCTAAAACAAAATTATTTTAGACTTTTACTCAAGTAGTATTTTACTGGGTGACTTTCACTTTCACTTTTGTCATTTTCTAAAAAGGTATCTTTACTTTGACTCAAATATGACAATTGGTAACTTTTTCCACTGGGTATGTCATTTTATGTGGCGCTTTTCATAAAAACAACATTAAAGGTATGTTGTTTTATTGAATAGATAATTTAATTTAGTTTAGTCAAAAGCCTTTTCATTGTTAAAATAGGCCTATATGTTTTTATTTTATTTTTTTAAATAAAACTTTATAAGTATTTTAATACCAAAGCCCATTCAGATATTCAAATCAAATCGTCTGATCACATACATATGTGATCAGGTCGAGGGTGTAGTGAAATGCTTGTGTTTCCAGCTCCAACAGTGCAGTAACATATAACAAGTAATATATAACAATTTCACAACAATACACACATTACACACAACTCTAAAGTAAAGGAATTGAATTAAGAATATATATGTAAACATTATTAAAGTGACTAGTGTTCCATTATTGGCCAGTGATTTCAAGTCTATATAGGGCAGCAGCCTCTAAGGTGCAGGGCTAGTGATGGCTGTTTAACAGTCTGATGTCCTTGAGATAGAAGCTGTTATTCAGTCTCTCGGTCCCAGCTTTGATCCACCTTTACTGACCTCACCTTCTGGATGATAGCGAGGTGAACAGGCAGTGGCTTGGGTGGCTGTTTACCTTGATGTTTTTAGTCTTCCTGTGACATCGGGTGCTGTAGGGCAGGTAGTTTGCACCCGATGATGCATTGGGCAGACCACACCACCATCTGAAAATGGCAACATCTGTATCGGTCCGATGTCTAGTTTAACGCCGATGTGCAAAACTGATGTCAAAGCTGACGTGCATACCTATAACGTAGGTACATGACATAATGACACTATATAAAATTTTGCGCAACACAGCATTCCTAACCTAGCCCACAATGTCTGCTGTGTGGATTGAGCAGTCAACAAGTCAAGCAGTCATTTGAAAGAATAAGAACATTTCAGTGAGACAACTCAAAGGCAAAATCCATTAATGCCAAGATAATGGAATTCATTGCACTTACAATCAATTGTTCTCTGTCATGGGTGATGTTGGCTTTCGTGACTTGGCGAGCACCGGTACACACTACCAAGTACACTATTTTTCAGATGTTTCCCTACCGGAGTTACACAGTAATGGCATCACTGCAATTAGCTTCACGAATTCTATGGAACGATGTTTGGGTCTTTGCGTGTCAAAAGATACATGTCAAATAACACTATTTGACAGAAACATTATTTGACGTGTTAAATAAGCTTTTGATTTGACACGTCAAATAACATTGTTATATTATAGAATGTTGTGTGGTCTGAATTTGCACGTGCAAGCCAAGCGCCACCACTACTATCAGTAGCACTGTCAAAGCCGTACAAACAAGCAAACACCGGCCATGAACGATGTGTTTACAATTACTGCGTTGGTAATAAAGCATTATTTGTTCGACTGCAACTTTTAGGGTAGCTAGCTACCAAGCTAGCACCAATACAACCAGCCTGAAAACAATGACCAGTAGAAACTGCATTCATTTTCATTATTCTTAGCAATGATTTAGGAATCCTTGGGAATACGTATTAGCTAGGTAGCCACTTGTTGTTCGCCTACTGAAATTGAACCTCATTTCATGAAAATAAATAGCTAGCCAGCTACTTAACCCGGTTGCCCAAAGCTAACTTTATAAGCATTAAGCCAGCTTCATCTGGCTTGTCAGGCTCGACCGGAACGTGTTATGTGTTGTGAAGCTAGTCACAATAAGGATTTTGCACAATAGTGGAATTTGTGGTTTGCCTTCAAAATAAAAGTACCTCTTTGAAAGTGATGCAGAAGCTTACAATTGGTGGAATCAGGCAATAGTTACACTGGATTATGTTAAACAAGGTCGGAATGTGAAGCAATGAAATGGGGTATCAGTCTACTCTGTGAATGCTGTGTTGCACGCAAATATTAGCATTGTAGCTCTTATCGCGGGACTGTGACTGTGTGAAATCAGCTCACCAGTCAGTCTACTGTGTGTATTGACATTCATATTGCACTGTACAGCTTTACCTAAGGATTGGGGATCAATAAATTGGGGTATCAGTCTACTCAATACCCAAGATACCCTCAGGGTTATCAGACTCCAAAACATCCACGCAGTAATGTTTTTCCTCTGCAATAGTGTTCAATACACATAGGTTGACAATAAATGTGGCTGAATTCATAGTTGTTTCAGAGCCCCACAATAAGAGCTACGACACTAATGTTCTCTGGGTGTCACTGAGTAGACTGATACCCTATGTCATTGAGCCACAATCCATAGGTAAGACTGTACAGTGAAATAAGAATGCCCCAATGCAATTCTAAAGTATAACATATCCAGTGTGGTTTCAACATATTTTTGTCAAATTAACAAATTATTGTCTTTTGTTGATTTTAAATAACAACATTTCAACCTCGTTTAGCATGATCTATTCAATTATAGCATAAATCTACTATTTGTATTCATTTGCATCACTGTCAATGGCATACCTTAATTTTGAAGGCTAACCACAAATTTCACTATTGTGGCTAATCCTTATTGTGGCTAGCTTCACATGGATGGATTCGACAACCATTAATCAAATAAGAACTGTCTTATCAATTAGGGTTATTTTAGATGACATCTAGCTATATAGTTAGCTAGCTAACTATAGCTACTGAAAGAGATTGTCGTTTTGCTATGTTTTTGGGGAAGAACATTGTTTGCATCCATGTGCGAGCTAGCTTTTTTTATGCACTGTATTGTAGGTGCGCGAGACAACTTTACCAGCATCATAGCATACGTATCGATGAATCGTTGTGACATATTAAATACGAGGGATAGTGTAATCAATGTGTAATAATAAATGTATGAACGCATTACATTTTTATGTGACATGCAGTCATATTCAGGTCCTGATTAGTCAACAAGCTCATTTGACATGTCAAACAGTGTTATTTGATGTGTATCTTTTTTGACACGCAAAGACCCAAACGGTGTTCCATGGAAATCCTGGTTGAGAATGAAATGACTGAACAAATGAACAACGAAACAGCACAGCAAGTAAGTTAAATAAATAGGTTTTGATTATGTTTTACTGGTAATGGGGACATACGTAACTGCCAACAAAATACATTTTTGGTCAGTGTGGTGTGTGTATAACCTTTATTTAACTAGGCAAGTCAGTTAAGAAGAAATTCTTATGTAGAATGACGGCCTACCCCGGCCAAACCCGGACGATGCTGGGCCAATTGTAGCCGCCATATGGGACTACCAATCATGGCCGCATGTGATAAAGCCTGGATTCGAACCAGGGACTTGCACTGAGATTCAGTGCCTTAGACCACTGCGTCCATGTGTGTGTGTTAACTATTCAACTGTACTAGAATGCTTGAAAGGTCTCAAACATTTTCAATATCGGTTATCGATATCGGTAAGGTTTATTTTTTGGCAAGAAGAAAATTTGATATCTATATCGGCCAAAAGTGTAATTTCGGGGCATCACTAGTTTTAGGTGCCAAGACAAATTTCTTCAGCCTCCTGAGGTTCTGTTGCGTCTTCTTGAAGACTCTGCTTGTGTGGGTGGACCCATTCAGTTTGTCAGTGATGTGTACGCCGAGGAATTTAAAGCTTTTCACCTTATCCAATGCGGTCCCATCGATGTGGATAGGAGGGTGCTCCCTCTGCTGTTTCCTGAAGTCCACGATCAGCTCCTTTGTTTTGTTGACGTTGAGTGAGGTTATTTTCCTGGCACCACTCTCCCAGGGCCCTCACCTCCTCCCTGTAGGCTTTCTCGTCACTGTTGGTAATCAGGTCTGCTACTGTTGTGTCGTCTGCAAACTTGATGATTGAGTTGGAGGCGTGCGTGACCACGCATTCATGGGTGAACAGGAATTACAGGAGGGGACTGTGCACACAGCCAGGTGGGGCCCCTGTGCTGAATATCAGCGAAGTAGATGTGTTTTTTCCTACCTTCACCACCTGCAGGCCGACCGTCAGGAAGTCCAGCACCCAGTTGCACAGGGTGGGGTTCAGACCCAGGGCCCCGAGCTTAATGATGAGCTTGGAGGGTACTATGGTGTTGAATGCTGAGCTATAATCAATGAACAGAAAACATAAATAGGTATCCTCTTGTCCAGATGGGATAGGGCAGTGTGCAGTGCGATAGTGATTGCATCGTCTGTGGATCTATTGGGGCAATAAGCAAATTGGAGTGGGTCTAGGGTGTCAGGTAAAGTAGAGGTGATATGATCCTTGACTCGTCTCTCAAAGCACTTCATGATGACAGAAGTGAGTGCTACAGGGCGATAATCATTTAGTTCAGTTACCTTTGCTTTCTGGGTACAGGAACAATGGTGGGCATCTTGAAGCATGTGGACACATCAGACTGGGATAGGGAGAGATTGAATAAGTCCATAAACACTCCAGCAAGCTGGTCTGCGCATGCTCTGATGACGCGGCAGGGATGCCGTCTGGGTCCGACAGCCTTGCGAGGGTTAACACGCTTAAATATCTTACTCACATCGGCCATGGAGAAGGAGAGCCCACAGTCCTTGGTAACGGGCCGTGTCGGTGGCACTGTGTTATCCTCAAAGCGGGCGAAGAAGATGTTTAGCCTGTCCAGAAGCAAGATGACGGTGTCCGTGACTTGGCTGTTTTTCCCTTTGTAGTTCGTGATTGTCTGTAATTCCTGCCACATACGTCTCGTGTCTAAGCCGTTGAATTGTGAATCCACTTTGTCTCTATACTGATGTTTTGCCTGTTTGATTGTCTAACGGAGGGAATAATAACACTGTTTGTATTCGGCCATATTCCCAGTCACCTTGCCATGGTTAAATGCTATGGTTCACGCTTTCAGTTTTGGCGAATGCTGCCACCTATCCATGGTTTCTGATTAGGGTAGGTTTTAATAGTCATATGGGTACAACATCTCCTATACACGTCCTGATAAACTCAGTCACCATATCAGTGTATTCGTCTATGTTGTTCTCAGAGGCTGCCCGGAACATATCCCAGTCTGCGTGATCAAATCAATCTTGAAGCGTGGATTCCAATTGGTCAGACCAGCTTTGAATAGTCCTTAGCATGGGTACTTCCTGATTGAGTTTCTGCCTAAAGGAATAGAGGAGCAAAATGGAGTTGTGATCAGGTTTGCCGAAGGATGGGAAGGGGAGGGCCTTGTAGGCATCCTGGAAGTTGGAGTAGCAGTGGTTGAGTGTTTTAGCACCGTGAGTACTACAGTTAATGTGTTGATAAAACTTAGGTAACGTTTCCCTCAAATTTGCTTTGTTAAAATCCCCAGCTACAATAAATGTGGCCTCATGATATGTGGTTTCCAGTTTGCATAAAGTCCAGTGAAGTTCTTTGAGGGCCGTTGTGGAATCAGCTTGAGGGAGAATATTCACGGCTGTGACTATAACCGAAGATAACTCTCTTGGGAAGTAATACGGACAGCATTTGATTGTGAGGTATTCTTGGTCGGGTGAACAAAAGGACTTGAGTTCCTGTATGGTATCACAATCACACCATGAGTAGTTAATCATAAAACATACACCCCCGCCCTTCTTCTTCCCGGAGAGATATTTATTCTGGTCTACGCGATGAACTGAGAACCCAACTGGCTGAACGGACTCAGACAGTATATCCGTGAAACACAGTATGTTACAATCCCTGATGTCTCTCTGGAAGGAAATCTTTGCCCTGAGCTCATCAACTTTATTGTCCAGAGACTGAACATTAGCGAGTAATAAAGTGGTGGGTGGTGTGCGCGAGTTTTGGAACAGCCTTTGGGATCAGTTCAATTGCCCTGGGGGGTACAAACAAAGGATCCGGTTCGGGAAAATTGTATTACTGGTTCCACTAGCGGAACCCCCCCCTCTACAGCCAGTGAAAGGGCAGGGCGCCAAATTCAAAACAACAAAACCTCATAATTAAAATTCCTCAAGCGTACAAGTATTTTACACCATTTTAAAGATAAAATTCTCGTTAATCCAGCCACAGTGTCTGATTTCAAAAATGATTTACAGTGAAAGCACCACAAACAATTATGTTAGGTAACCACCAAGCCACAGAAAAACACAGCCATTTTTACAGCCAAAGAGACAAGTCACAAAAAGCAGAAATAGCGATAAAATTAAACACTAACCTTTGATCTTCATCAGATGACACTCATAGGACTTCATGTTACACAATACATGTATGTTTTGTTTGATAAAGTTAATATTTATATAGAAAAAATCGGAGTTTACATTGGCGCGTTACGTTCAGTAGTTCTAAAACATGCGGGGATTGTGCAGAGAGCCACATCAAATTACAGACATACTCATAATAAACATTGATAAAGATACGACTATTATACATGGAACTTTAAATAAACTTCTCCTTAATGCAACCTCTGTGTCAGATTTTTAAAAAACTTTACAGAGAAAGCAAACCATGCAATAATCTGAGTAAAGCCTTTAGACAACAAAGCAGCCAAAAAGATACCTGTCATATTGGGTAGTCAACATTACTCAGAAATAGCATTTTAAATATTCACTTACCTTTGATGATCTTCATCAGAATGCACTCCCAGGAATCCCAGTTCCACCATAAATGTTTGATTTGTTCGATAATGTCCATCAGTTATGTCCAAATATCTACTTTTGTTAGGGCGTTTGGTAAACAAATCCAAAAGCAGTGTTCAGGTCGCGCCGAACGTCAGATGAAATTTTTTTTAAAGTTCCGTTACAGCCCATAGAAACATGCCAAACTTAATATGGAATCAATCTTTAGGATGTTTTTAACATAAAACTTCATTAATGTCCCAACCGGACAATTCCTCTGTCTGTACAAATGAAGTGGAACGTAGCTATCTTTCACGTGAGCGCGCCAGACCGAGGCTGTGGCACTCTGCCAGACCACTCACTCAAAGAGCTCTTATGAGCCCCTCCTTTAGAGTATTATCCTCAAAACAGTTTGTAAATACTGTTGACATCTAGTGGAAGCCTTGGAAAGTGAAACATAACTATCATCCCACTGTATCTTCAATGGGGGCTGAGTTGAAAAACAACAAACCTCAGATTTCCCACTTCCTGGTTGGATTTTTTCTCAGGTTTTTGCCTGCCATATGAGTTCTGTTATACTCACAGACATCATTCAAACAGTTTTAGAAACTTCAGAGTGTTTTCTATCCAAATGTAATTAATTATATGCATATTCTAGCTTTTACGGCTGAGTAGAAGGCAGCTCAATTTGGGCACATTTTTCATCCAAGCTACACAATACTGCCCCCTACCCCAAAGAGGTTAATGCTGGTGAGTTCCTGCCGCTTTTATATCCAAAAGTTCTACCTGGCTGTATGTAATAAAACAAAACAAATCGTGGGCTAATAATGTAAGTATAACACATACAAAAAGAAAAACTGCAACGTTTCCTAAGAGCTTGAAGCACGGCAGCCCTATCCATCTGCGCCATTTTCTTGTTGTTGATACCATAGAGGAAGGTTGGCTGAGAGGCATCCCATAATCAACACCTTCAAACGTGGATTGTCTGAACTGAGCAGTGTGATATAGGGGGATTTAAGAACTGTCCATGCTGTGAAATGACTTCTGAGTGGACTCCCTAAGGTTGCTGCTAGTGCTGACATCATCAGAAGGCTTGATAATCTCCTAGTTATAGAGTTGGCTTTTTTAGCGGGTTGGTAATTCTTTGAGCTTCCGAGATCAAGGATTAAAAGCCACTTCTGGCATATAGCCAGATCCAAGGGGAAAGACAGACAAGAAGTTATGTCTGTTTTGAGACCTATCAGACATATTTACCCATAAGCCATTCAATTCTCATTAATTACACCATTATTTTGTCCCTAAATTAGTTACTTATTGCTCATCGTTACATACATGACAGTGGAGCTATGCTGAGCTTCAATAATTGCCCTCATTATTCCTATTTATATTGGGTAAATCTGCACATAATTGGATGTCATCTGGAGTGAGAGAAGAGAGATCTTAAAAACCAGAGAGTAACTCAGTGAACTTGAGAAAGGTCATTTTCAGGGAGTGGTTGTAGGAAGAAGTTGCAGATGTTGTCACCCTTTTCAAAGTACAGTAAAGTCATCCACATAGAGAGAGGAGGAAATGGTGGGATGGTATAACATGTCAAAGGTTTAACTTTATACTTTTGAGTCAGAAACTTGTATTTTTATAAAGTATTATGTTGAAAACCCAGATGTTTCCTCAACAGTGCCAGAGTATTGCATGGATTTTATTTGAGGCTGATAGCTAGCTGATTGTCATAAAACCATGGATTGTCTTTGACTGGCTAGTCTCCCATGGGTAACAGCTTTGATATTGAGATCAATTTAATCCCCCAGTGGATGTATTCCTATCTTTTTTCCTGGTACACCGGCTAGCAACTAACATACTTTCTGACATTGAACTTGGCCTAATGCAGTTTCTTTAATTGTGTATTTTACTAGTGCCCTCAACAAGCCTTCATGTATTTTCAGACTGCTGTCTTCACCATTGTGTAAAAGTGACCAGGTTAATTGCCCCTTTCCCCTTTATACATCAGTCCTGGGGAGATCATTTTTTTGCAGTATGAGGTGCTGTGAACCTTTTGACTTCAATTTCCTTGCGATTGGCAGAGTTAAATTAGAGGGATGCTTCTAAGCTTGCCACAGCTCTCTGGTCTCTGCAACAGGTTAAAGAGAGGGACGTACAGCCACTGTGGACCTTCACTGTGCCTTTTCCTCTCACACTTTTCCTCTCACGCTAGACAATGATGAGTCTCTGGAATATGTATTGCTAGATGATGAGTATCTGAAATGTTCACACACTTTACTCCAGGTCAGACATAATTCTTCTTTGCACCACAATGTTTTAATGGATAACAGCTTCTTCTCTCGAGGGTCTCATCAACATTAACACCTTGAGGGACAGTTTGATCTTTTCGAAACCAAAGAAACAAAGTGGAAACATGATGTTGTCATAAATGTAAACAGCCACTAGCTAATTAAAGCCATTTCTCTGAATTCTGTTTTTGTGCACTTCTGGGTTGTTTTACTGCTTTGGGCTGGGCTTCCCGTATTCAATGTACTGTATCTCTACGTTGTTGATCAAGTCCTTCAAATAACACCACAGAGTAACACAATTAAGGTTCTAGAAAAAACGTGGCCATAGTAGTTTTGCCAATATAGAACATGCCACAGGTACAGGTGAACATGGAAATGAAGTTACCATTATGTGGGCAGCAGGTAGCCTAGCTGGTTCAAATACCCGAACCGACAAGGTGAAAAATCTGCCGATTTGCCATTGAGCAAGGCACTTATCCCTAATTTGCTCTAGGGGCACCTATCCGGTGTATGTGACAATAAAACATCTATTACATGTGATTATGGACAATATGAATGAGGTCCTGTCATGTTATGTCAATGTTAAAGTTATGTTCATGACAACCTAATATAGGCATTACATTGTAACATTTGAAAATTTGAAGTGTTGTCCAAGTTTGTATTCTAATCACATATTACTGGTCAGCATCTATGAAACAATAATGGAGGCTTCTGAGTGTACTGAGGCTGCACTAGTGTATCAAACTTTCATTGCAATTAGCTCCTCATTTGGGTAAGTAATGACACAGCTACTTTGATAAATGGCAATCACCAGATTGTTGTGTGTGTGTGTATGTGTGTGTATTTGATTGTGCATATGTGTGTGTATATTAGGTTCAAGTACAGGAATTAGGGTGTATGAGTGCAAAAGTACTACTCTTGCTCCTCCACAAATAGGGGAAGGTAACATGCTACTTTCAGGTAACCACCATGAAGAGCAAGCAGATGGTGAGCACAGATGTTCCTAGGTTGGGGAACAGTCTGCAGCCTGGCACCTATTCCCCTGGGCGCCAGTCCATTTCAGTGGGGAACTCACCACAAGGTGTTCAGATTGGCAAGCACCATGGCTATGCTGGAACTGAAGCTAAAGGTTCACACCTCTCCTCTCCATGTGTCTTTTTCTCCCTCATTTGAAACTCATCTGAAGCTTGCTTGAGGAAATGTGTTTGTTTAAATTGCTGTGAAAGTAGAAATCATACACCAAGCTGTTCTTTAATTGGGAAAACATACATGTTTTATTCACATTCAAAGGAAAGTGAATATATTCACCATTATTTTTTACTTACATATGATTTTATAATGTTGGCAGTTTTCATAATATTCTACTTTTATATTGCAATTTGGACCTCATGAGGCACAAGTTAATTCATAAAATCACTTCAAGAGTGTGGATTCTTCTTCTTTAATCAAAGTACTTTATTTTCCAAATAGGTTTTATTGGCTATTTTTATTGGTGTTTTTAACGTGTTCCATGATATTTATTTACTTTTCCCATCACTGGGTGCTTTTTCCATGTTCAGCCATGAATGGTATAGCACTAGCACACCTGATTTAAAATCATGTTTTTAATTAACACATTATCTTAAATAGGTATGTTAGAGCTGGACTGGAATAAAAGCATGCACAAATTTTATCTCTCAAACACTGTTGTTGGCCATATTTTCGATGTAGCTACAGTGCCTTGCGAAAGTATTCGGCCCCCTTGAACTTTGCGACCTTTTGCCACATTTCAGGCTTCAAACATAAAGATATAAAACTGTATTTTTTTGTGAAGAATCAACAACAAGTGGGACACAATCATGTAGTGGAACGACATTTATTGGATATTTCAAACTTTTTTAACAAATCAAAAACTGAAAAATTGGGCGTGCAAAATTATTCAGCCCCTTTACTTTCAGTGCAGCAAACTCTTTCCAGAAGTTCAGTGAGGATCTCTGAATGATCCAATCTTGACCTAAATGACTAATGATGATAAATACAATCCACCTGTGTGTAATCAAGTCTCCGTATAAATGCACCTGCACTGTGATAGTCTCAGAGGTCCGTTAAAAGCCCAGAGAGCATCATGAAGAACAAGGAACACACCAGGCAGGTCCGAGATACTGTTGTGAAGAAGTTTAAAGCCGGATTTGGATACAAAAAGATTTCCCAAGCTTTAAACAACCCAAGGAGCACTGTGCAAGCGATAATATTGAAATGGAAGGAGTATCAGACCACTGCAAATCTACCAAGACCTGGCCGTCCCTCTAAACTTTCAGCTCATACAAGGAGAAGACTGATCAGAGATGCAGCCAAGAGGCCCATGATCACTCTGGATGAACTGCAGAGATCTACAGCTGAGGTGGGAGACTCTGTCCATAGGACAACAATCAGTCGTATATTGCACAAATCTGGCCTTTATGGAAGAGTGGCAAGAAGAAAGCCATTTCTTAAAGATATCCATAAAAAGTGTTGTTTAAAGTTTGCCACAAGCCACCTGGGAGACACACCAAACATGTGGAAGAAGGTGCTCTGGTCAGATGAAACCAAAATTGAACTTTTTGGCAACAATGCAAAACGTTATGTTTGGCGTAAAAGCAACACAGCTCATCACCCTGAACACACTATCCCCACTGTCAAACATGGTGGTGGCAGCATCATGGTTTGGGCCTGCTTTTCTTCAGCAGGGACAGGGAAGATGGTTAAAATTGATGGGAAGATGGATGGAGCCAAATACAGGACCATTCTGGAAGAAAACCTGATGGAGTCTGCAAAAGACCTGAGACTGGGACGGAGATTTGTCTTCCAACAAGACAATGATCCAAAACATAAAGCAAAATCTACAATGGAATGGTTCAAAAATAAACATATCCAGGTGTTAGAATGGCCAAGTCAAAGTCCAGACCTGAATCCAATCGAGAATCTGTGGAAAGAACTGAAAACTGCTGTTCACAAATGCTCTCCATCCAACCTCACTGAGCTCGAGCTGTTTTGCAAGGAGGAATGGGAAAATATTTCAGTCTCTCGATGTGCAAAACTGATAGAGACATACCCCAAGCGACTTACAGCTGTAATCGCAGCAAAAGGTGGCGCTACAAAGTATTAACTTAAAGGGGCTGAATAATTTTGTCACGCCCAATTTTTCAGTTTTTGATTTGTTACAAAAGTTTGAAATATCCAATAAATGTCGTTCCACTTCATGATTGTGTCCCACTTGTTGTTGATTCTTCACAAAAAAATACAGTTTTATATCTTTATGTTTGAAGCCTGAAATGTGGCAAAAGGTCGCAAAGTTCAAGGGGGCCGAATACTTTCGCAAGGCACTGTATTATCCAGCTTTGAAAAAGAAATGAAAGTTGTGATTTATTTGAACCTTTCCTTTCTTAGAAACATAGTTGCAAAATCTTAAAAAATATAAGCACTCTTTCTATTTGTTGTTATATTTTTAAGGTACCCAACCATAAAATTGGAATATCATTCTACTATAACACTGGGGGGAAATGCTTCCAATAAATGAATCTGATGCTTGCAACTCAATTGTATATTTTGTAATTACAATAAAAGGTACTGGGAAAGAACCAAAGCGTTTAAGGTGAATGGATTTTCCTTTTTTAATTTGATAACTCTTTCTTCCCTGTCAGTCCTTGTCAGTCAGAGCTGAGAGTTTGGAGGCATTTACCAGCCAAATCGATACATGGCCTACTGCATATTTTAAAGGAAATGAACTTAGCTCGTTTAAAGATGCCGATAAACAACATCAGAACCGAGAGCTTTGACGCATCAGGAAAAACTTGTTCATCTATCAAACTGTTTTTGGATATGCTTAAAACAAAGTTTTGGAAAGCAACGTCAAACAATACCAAACGCAATTAAAACAAGGTTTTTGCTTTTTCAATAAAAATATGGTTGAGTACAGCTTTACAAAATGTCAAGAATTGGCTGTATGGTAAATTCATTGGAGACTTATAGATGCTTACTGATTGTACATGGATAACACTGTTAAACTGTAGATCAGTGGAGTGGGTAGGCTAATTCTAACCGTTAAACTCCATGATCAGGACATCCCATGATCCTTACTCACTTTAGTCTTCATCAACTCACTTCAATAAATATTCAGCTATGCAAATAAGATACAAATGAGCATTTTGTACTGCGCGACATACCGTATATATAGATATGGAAATAAATAATAAAAGCTAAGCTCAATAAAGTAGGAACACACATAATGCCAAAAAGGAGGTCATCATCAGAGGGCCCAAAGAAGATATGTGCCTGAGCAGAGGGTGATATAGAGGCAGGGCATGTGATCCTTCTGCGGTTTAGCATCTGGCCCGGGGTAGAGAAGCACTGTTGTGCTTTTTGCATACGTATTTGAGTTATTGCTCCTGAGGGAGCCACTATATATCCAAGGACCCGTGGATGGGTGACAATGAGGGCCTGGATTTCCTTCTTCTTTATCAGTGCCTGTCTCCCTCCTGATGTATCTCTCAGCACAACTTCAGATTGCCTCATCTATCATTGCCCTCAGATATGAAAATGTAGATCTCGACGTTGGGTCGAGTCACATTGTTACGAGTGCAATCTGGGCGATCATGGGGGAGGTCCTCCATCGTAGACGGAGGGGAAACAGCATGAACATCTATTCATTCGACAATGTATTTGGACACTTTCTTTCACTCTATCCTTAAATAATTGATGTAATGTGTGTTGTCAAACCAAGATCAATCATGTGTACAGTACCCATCCTCTTGCACACTTGCCATTTCCGTGGTAGTAAACTTTTTCCTCAGTTTGTAAAGTGAGAACTCACTTTGCATAGTAGCAAACGTATTTGAAGTCAATATTTGTATTCCAACTATTACTGGGAGCAGAATAGCTATGTGGCCACTATTGATTGATTCCAACTAGTACGAATATTAAGAAAACGTCAATGATGCCAGTGGATATGGGCATGGCTGGATGTAATCAACATCCTTGTGTTTCTCTGAAATCAACGATGTTTTTCATTGATGTTCTTAACTTGCCAACTCCCTTTCTTTCATTTGTTTATTGGCTCCCCTTAATAAACTCTGATTAATTAGATTAGACTTAATGAAAGAGTAATCAATTGGCATTACACAAGGTCATTCACTATCTATTCTCAAACTGTGAACACTATAGTGGGTTATCTCATGGCTGAACCTTGATTTATCTTCCAGGAATATACACTTCATAAATACTGTATACATGAATGAATTACAGTCTATCTGGTGAACATGTATATATGATTGACCGAAATAACTCTTGAACACATTACTGGTGTTTTTCCACTGCAGGGCCGTGCCGTGAATATCACGGTTCCTATTTCATTTCCATTTGCCCATGGCCCGCTTGATTCCTGGAACCAAGAGGGATATTCAACCTTGTTTGATATCTGTTACTGACCTCGAACCAAGTAGGCCAGTGGGTGGGGTTATAATTGGCCATACACAATGACTGGTCTCACACAATGATGTCACAGTGTCTCATATCCAGAGGCAACTGGATTCTTTCACCAGGAATGAAAAGGTCTTCCAAAAAAGATGTTAGCCGAGATGAGAATCCATTGGTTAGTAAAACATTGCAGGGCAAAAAATTAAGAAACTGAAACAAGAATATAAATAGATAAAAGACCACGACAAAAAAAATGACCACCATCGATGCTGTACTGGGATGAGGACCGGGAATGTCTGGTCAGGAGATGCTGGATTCGTCATCCCCGACAGCATTATTTGAAGCAAAGATGACGCCGAGCAGCAATGATCAGCATGGTAATACATTGTTTTTAGCCAAATGACTATCTAGCTAGCAACCAATGTCTTCAGAGTAGCTAGCTGTAGCGTGTGAGAGTGAGCACTGCACCAGACGTGAACCAGGGTCGACAATTTCTCATATAAACATCCATGGAAGGCCAATGCCGTGGACTTAACTACGTGTTTGGCATTAGCTGGAGTATCCAACTTTACATTATAAAAGCAAACATATTTTTCAGAGGACATTCCTGAACCAACAGACTCGGAGGAAGCTGCATACTCGAACGGTGAAGCCACAACCTCAAAGCCCTGCACCACCAGACACTCAGGGTCCATCAACACAATCAATGCTCCTGCAACCCCTGAGCCCTGCACCCCCAGGCGCCAGGGGTCCATTCTTGGTTGGTAAACAGTTCAATAACAATTGATTGTCATGTTCCCTTGTTTAGCCCTAATCACACAATTTAGCTTTCTTTGACAGGGGTGGGCAATCTCCTCCACAGAAGGCTTTTGTCATGACAGGGTTATGTTCCTAAACATTATTCAAGAAGGCAGTATGGATCTAGAAATGTATACATACTGTAAAACTGTCACATGAGTCAAATACAATGAATCATATTCTGACCCATGACCTTTATTATTTGCATCACTTGTGTATCTGGTTGGTAGATCTGGTTGGCCCCACACTGGCCTTTGCTGGATTATATTTAATCAATATAATGAGACAATGCATGGTTGGAGGACAAAGCTGCATTCACACTGGCTGCCCTCAGGTTTCCTTTGGAGTCTGTACCTTATCATTCCTGTACTGTACATGTCATTACTTCTGCCTATATATTTTCTGTGTACCTTAACATTCCTGTACTCTACATTTCAATACTTCAGCCTATATATTTCCCTGTACCTTATCATTCCTGTACATCTATTTACCTCTGCCTATATGTATTCCCAAGGAAGAGAAAACACACTGCGAGCACAACCAGCAAATACCTGAAATTCATGAGTGAGACCGAGGCCGCATACAAGGAGACACTTGAGGCCCAGCGTCAGCAGCAGTATCAGCAATTTAATCAACTGTGTGAAGAGTAGGTGAATGGATGATCTCCGCATGTGGGGTTCCCACTGTGAAGCATGGAGGAGGTGGTGTGATGATGTGTAGAATTATTGTAAAATAATAGTGAAGACATCAAAACAATGAATTAACACATTTAGTAGACAAATCAAAATATATTCTATATTCTTCAAAGTGGCCTCCCTTTTCCTTGATGACAGCTTAGCACACACTTGGCATTCTCTCAACCAGATTCACCTGGAATGCTTTTCCAAAAGTCTTGAAGAAGTTCCCACATATGCTGACCATTTGTTGGCTGCTTTTCCTTCACTCTGCAGTCCAACTCATCCCAAACCATATCAAATGGGTTGAGGTCGGGTGATTGTTGTGGCCAGGTCATCTGGTGTAGCACTCCATCACTCTCATTCTTGGTCAAATAGCCTTTACACAGCCTGGAGGTGTGTTGGGTCATTGTCCTGTTGAAAAATAAATTATAGTCCCACTAAGCACATACCATATGGGATGGTGTATCGCTACAGAATGCTGTGGTAGCCATGCTGATTAACTGTGCCTTGAATTCGAAATAAATCACAGTGTCACCAGCAAAGCACCTCCACACCATCACACCACCTCTTCCATGCTTCACGGTGGGAACCACATCATCCATCCATCCATTCACCTACTCTACACAAAGACATGGCGGTTGGAACCCAAAATCTCAAATTTGTACTCATCAGACCAAAGGACAGATTTCCACTGGTCTAATGTCCATTGCTCATTTTTCTTGGCCCAAGTAAAATCAAAGCAATTTGTATTTGTCACATGCGCCGAATAGAACAGGTGTAGACCTTACAGTGAAATGCTTACTTACAAGCCCTGAACCAACAATGTTTTAAGAAGTTAAGAAAAAAAATAAAACATAAGTAAAAAAATAAAATAAAATAAAAGTAACAAATAATTAAACAGCAGCAGTAAAATAACAATAGCGAGTCTATATACAGGGGGTACCGGTACAGAGTCAATGTAGTGGTTAGTAGTGGTTTCTTTGCGGCAATTAATTCATGAAGGCCTGATTCACGCAGTCTCCACTGACCAGTTGATGTTGAGATGTGTCTGTTTCTTGAACTCTGTGAGGCATTTATTTGTGCTGCAATCTGATGTGCAGTTAAACTCTAATGAACTTATCCTCTGCAGCAGAGGCAACTCTGGGTCTTTCTTCCCTGTGGCGGACCTCATGAGAGCCAGTTTCATCATAGCGCTTAATGGTTTTTGTGACTGCACTTGTTTAACACTTTTTTTGGTTACAACATACATATGTGTCATTTCATAGTTTTGATGTCTTCATTATTTTTCTACAATGTAGAAAAAAGTCAAAAATAAAGAAAAACCTTGGGATGAGTAGGTGTGTCCAGACTTTGGACTGGTACTGTATGTCTAATGCTAAGATTGACATAACGGAGTAGTATATAGTAGTACTTTATTAATCCCCAAGGGTACAGTCATGTGAGAGAGTATATAGTAGTACTGTATTAGTCATGTGAAAGGGGGTAAAGTAACCAAAAAAGGGAGAGAACCACTGAGCTAAGGGACCAGGCTCAGTCGGTCATGATTGCAGTTTTGTTGTTGTTCTAGGCACTTTGTTGTCCAAAGGGTGTTGGTGGAGCTGGGTGTCTGTGAGAGGAGGGAGACAATCACAGAGAAGGAGAAAAAAAGAGATCTGTTATTAAAAATTGCGTTTGTTTGCCTTGTGGTAACTTTCTCTTCTCTCTTTATTTTGCCTACCTACACACCAGAGAGCACCAGCCTTGGTATTAGCAATAAATAGCAATATGTTCAGAATTCGTGGCCAGCTTCCACAGGGCAATGGCAATTCACTTTCGGGGAGGGACAAAAAGGCAGAACACTGTATCTTGTCTCTCCATAACAGGACTCTGCCGACATGCGGATTTACCAATCCGTTGGGTGCCTGTAAATTGTGGAGCACAGTGGTCCCAGCACTCAGTTGACTGGCACATGTGCTAGATCTGAAACACATATACCTGTATATATTTCAACTATAGGTTTATGAAATTGTACCATTCCATAGGGAATTGTTTTCTACCTCTGTACCTACTCCGCACTGACAGAGTTCCTTAGAGCAATTAAGGGAGATCCTGAGAGCATCACAATTACCAGATCAGACTGTCTGGACTCAGGTGATCAATAGAATGTGAGCTGGCCACACCAGTCAATGGGACACACATCAACACTATAGCATAGGTATAGATAATATAGTTGATTGTGTTGATTAATTATTGTCTAATGTCGGACAGGAACTGTTTCTTTTAAGAGTGTTCTGCTAAATGACTCTTGCAGTATTGAATGCGGACAGCTAGCTATTACACTTGCAAAAAGGTTATGTCCTGCAATATTACTCGTGTATGATGTAGGCCAAGCTATTGTATGTAAAATGTATATCTATCACAAAGACAGATACACATTATCATGTAGCTTGCTACCTAAATAGATACATTTGAGATACATTTGACATACCTCCTAGGCCTATCACAGGACTACAGGACTGTACCTTATTACAAACAACTGTAATATCTGTCCTCAATCCAAATAAGTTTTGAACAATTCCTAAAGACAGGTACACAACTAGCTAAACAGAAAAACACACCTCTCTTGAGTTTCTGTCTACGCATAAACTGGTCTTTCAGCGGACTGTAGTGATCCTCTCCTCGCATGGTGATACGTTGTGTATTTCTCTGTCTCTTTTCAGCTGTCTCCTCTCGTTTCCTGCCCACGAGCAAAAATGAAAAGGATGGCACAAAATAGCCACCAGCACGTCTCCCTCCTCCATACTTAGAAATGCCAGTCGCCGAGAATCAAAACAATGTTGCTGTCAAGTTGCGTCATCGGTCGCTGTCTAAAAATCATCAGTAGCAGTTTTTTCCCGCAAATGAAACCTAGTCCTTTTTCCAGTTCCACGGCAAACAACGAAGAACCAACAAGTCTAGATCATGCTGGTTCCGGCATGGCCCAGAGCAGTTTGGTTCCAATAGTGGAATTGCACCATACAATGGAACGAAAAAAAATTGTTTCAGTGTTCGATCTTATACTGTATAATTGCCTAGTACTCATTCCATGTCAGCAAATGATTATTGTTGTTGAAACTGGGCATAACTTATAAACTGTGCACACTGAATAGGTCAGGTGCACTTCATGGGTACATCCATAAACTAATTCCATGAGTGTATGCTAATTTCCCATGGTGACTTAACCATGCAGTACAGAAACATAATAATTTAGTATGAGAACACAGGAGCAGAACACAGAACAATTCTTAAACATATACACTAACACACACATTTGGTTCAGGCATGTCTCCCTAGTGAGATTTGGAGAATGAGTCGAGGTCCAGAGCTGTCTATAATGTGGAGAAAACTGCCCTGGGGTGACGAAGATGAACAAGAGAGTCGGTTACAAGTCTTATCCCCAGTCCTGTCTCCATGGAGGAGTTTTGCATAAAGCAACAGCTGCACAGCAACGTCGGTCACAGAACAGAAACCGAAGGTCATCTGGCACAAGTTCAATCATTATGGAAATCAGAGTACCTCAATTGAGCAGATTAAAGTCAACGTTTCCTCTCACAATGCTCCCTGACATCCGATGCAGGGGATGCCATCTTCTGAAGTCTTAAAGGGCGAACCTGGGAAGACATTATCAATGTCAACGTTAACCTGCTTTTCTTTCAAAAACATTCCCAGGATCATTTAGATTTGAATGCAGTGAAAAGCTTTGTAATAGAATGTATGTAAAGTCAAATCATATGCAAGACATCTTCTCACTGCAGATATGATCAAATCAAATTGTATTTGTCACACGCTTCGTAAACAACAGGTGTAGACTAACAGCGAAATGCTTACTTAGGGGGCTCTTCTCAACAATGCAGAGAGAAAGAAAGTAGAGAAATAATAGAAAATAAAAAACGTAATAATAAAAATAAAATAAAATACACAATGAGTAACGATGGCGTGGCTATATACAAGAGGTACCAGTACCGAGTCGATGTGCAGGGGTGCTAGGTAATTGAGGTAGATATGTACATATAACTAGGAATAAAGTGACAGATAAACAGTAGCAGCAGCAGCGTATGTGATGAGTCAAAATAGTTAGTGCAAAAAGGGTCAATGCAGAGAGTTAAATAGTTAAACAAATAGCTACCCGGACTAACTATTTAGCAGTATTATGGCTTGGCGGTAGAATCTGTTCAGGGTCCTGTTGGTTCCAGACTTGGTACATCAGTACAGCTTACCGTGCGGTAGCAGAGAAAACAGTCTATGAATTGGGTGGCTGGAGTCTGACAATTTTTAGGACCTTCCTCTGACACTGCCTGGTATAGAAGTCTCGGATGGCAGGGAGCTCGGTCCCAGTGACGTGGTCGGATGCCAAGCACTTGCCATACCAAGCGGTGAAACAGCCAGTCAAGATGCTCTCAATGGTGTTTCCATAGAACTTTTTGAGGATCTGAGGGCCCATGCCAAATCTTTTCAGCCTCCTGAGGGTGAAGAGGCGTTGTCGTGCCCTCTTCACAACTGTGTTGGTGTGTGTGGACCATGAAAGATAATTAGTGATGTGGACACCAAGGAACCTGAGTCTTTCGACCCGCTCCACTACAGCCCCATCAATGTGAATTGGTGCTTGCTCTGCCCTACGTTTCCTGTAGTCCACAATCAGTTCCTTTGTCTTTCTGATGTTGAGGGAGAGGTTTTTGTCCGGACACCAGACTGACAGGTCTCTGACCTCCTCCCTATAAGCTGTCTCATCGTCGTTGGGTGATCAGGCCAACCACCGTTGTGTCGTCTGCAAACTTAATAATGGTGTTGAAGTCGTGGGTGAACAGGGAGTACAGGAGGGGACTAAGCACGCACCCCTGAGGACCCACTCCAACCCACATACCGATCTGTTGGGGCAGTATTTGGGTTGGAGCGGGTTCAGGGTGACTGGGATGATGGTGTTAACGTGAGTAATGACCAGCCTTTCACAGTATTTCATGGCTACAGATGTGAGTGCTACCGGGATATCGTCATTTACTTTGGCCTTCTTAACCACATGGACTATGGTGGTCTGCTTGAAACGTGTAGCTATTACAGAATGGGTTAGGGAAAGGTTGAAAATGTCAGTGAAGACACTTAACAGCTGGTCAGTACAGGAGCTTTAATAACAAAATAGATACTTGGTGTAGCACCTGTAAGGCGCATCTGAGCATAAATTGAAATAATTAGCTTTTTATATTTTCTGGATTGAGGGTACCTGCATCTGATTGGTCACGACGCTTTCAAGACAACTAGGAACTCAAGGTAAAAAAAAACAAGGTCAAATCATGACATTTTAGTCATTTAACAGATGCTCTTATCCAGAGCAACTTACAGTTGTGAGTGCATACCTTTTTCATGCTGTTTCAGTCGTGGGAATCGAACCCATAACCCTGGCATTGCAAGTGTCATGCTCTACCAACTGAGCCCGACATCAGTGATCTTGAGGTCGAAAAGGTGCTCTAGAAAGATGCCAGAGTATCAGACTTGGAATTCCAAGTTGGATGACTGTTTAAAAATATTTTTCACAGTCGGATCTATTCTTTTTCCTGAGTTCCAATTTGTTCAATAAAATCAAGTCAAATGTTATTGGTCACATACACTACATATTTAGCAGATGTTATTGTGGGTGTAGTGAAATGCTTGCGTTGCTATCTACAACAGTGCAGTTATATCTAACAATACACAACAATACACACAAATCTAAAAGTAAAACATTGGAATGAAGAAATATAGAAATATTAGGACGAGCAATGTCGGAGTCCGGAATATAATTAAGAAATAAGGCCCGAGGGGGTTTGGTATATGGCCAATATATCATGGCTAAGGGTTGTTCTTAAGCACAACGCAACGCAGAGTGCCTAGATACAGCCCTTAGACGTAGCATATTGGCCATATATCACTAACCCCTGAGGTGCCTTATTGCTTTTGTAAACCGGTTGCCAACACAATTAAGGCAAGGAACAGCACATCTAAATTGAAAATGTTTCTAAAATACATGAACAATTAATCATTATTAAATACATTAACAATAAATATATTCCGCAAGAAAAAGTAGCCTGGACAAAAGTATTGTTGCTAGACTGGTTGCTATTCAACAACCACAGGCTAGCTAGCAAGCTTATGTATTTTTATTTATTTATTTAACCTTCGAATATGCATCCTCTGACAGACAGTATTTCTCATACCTGTATTTCTCGTGCCTCTGTCATCCGACAGTTTCTGGATCACGGTGGTTCGAAGGCAGTGGTTTGTGTAAATCTGTGACGGGCCAGCTATTTTGCAGATCTTTGGCAGCATTGTTTGCGAGGGTGTTCACTCCCATCGGCTCTTTTGTGTACCCGAAACATAAGACAAAATAACATTAGCTAATAGTTAGGCCTACATAGCTACCGGTTATATTGTCAGGGTACATTAGAATGATTTAGCTAGCTAACAGTTAGTTACCATATGTAGCTGCTCACTGGTGGGCAGCTTTGTCGCTCCCCTCTTCCCTCAACTTTTTAATTACGCCGACAGACACATTGTTGCTCGTTGTGCATTCGGTGCCCTTCTGTACACTCCATGCCAAACTGAGAGGCGGGTTGTTGATATGTCGGTTCAAATCAGCTCTGAGTCCATTGTAGCTGCTAATCCCACATTATTCACCATGCATGTCTCTCACTGAACCATAGAATGACGTTCAGCTCCGTTTTTGTTGTATTCCCAAATTCACAATGTATCCCTTTTTCTGCACACCAGTCAGTGAAGCAGGTAGGTGCCCACTTTGTTTGTTTCACACTGTTCTTCTCGTTTCGGTTTCTCTAAAGTTAAACTAAACACTTATTTTGTATATCGGCATGTCAAACTATTGTTGATGTAGCCATTTAACAAAGGCACAATGATATAAAGGTGGAAAGGCTAAATGTCATAGTCATGGTATAAGGTCTCACATTCACACGGCTGAAAGCTGTTTTAGCCAATCAGTATCCAGTATCCAAACTACCCGGTTTATAAATACTGTATATACACTCAGTGTACAAAATATTAAGAACATCTTCTTAATATTGAGTTGCACCCCTTTTTGGCCTCAGTAAATTTTCAATTCATTGGGGCATGTACTCTTCTCAGAGTTGTGTCAAGTTGGCTAGATGTCCTTTGGGTAATGGACCATTCTTGATACACACGGGAAACTGTTGCGCTTGGCACCTACTACCATACCCCTTTCAATGGAACTTAAATATTTCTCTTGCCCATTCAGCCTCTGAATTGCACACATGTATCAATTGTCTCAAATCTTAAAAATCCTTCTTTAACTTGGATCCTCTGCTTCATCTACACTGATTAAAGTGGATTTAACAATTGACTTCAATTAAGGATCATAGCTTTCACCTGGAGTCATCTGGTCAGTCAATATCATGGAAAGAGGTGTTCCTAAGTGTGTATATGTGATGGGATGTATAGACAATATGGACAGTATATGGATAGAATATGTAGCATATCTGAAGAATAGTATGTGTACAGCAATAGTTAAGTAGGATAGGTTTTACTGAAATACCTATCCTATTTAACTATTTAACTAAAATACAGTATATACATATGAAGTCGGTAAAATAGAATGTAAACATTATTAAAGTGGCCAGTGTTCCATGACTATGTACATAGGACAGCAGCCTCTATGGTGCATGGTAGAGTAACCAGGTGATAGCCAGCTAGTGATTAAAGGTCAGTGCAGGGTACTGGGTGGAGAATGACTAGTAGTGACTATTTAACAGTCTGATGGCCTTGAGATGGATGCTGTTTTTTGGTTTCTCAGTCACAGCATTGATGAACCTGTACTTACCTCGCCTTCTGTCTTGAACGCACTGAAGTCGGAATTTCCGAGTTCCGAGTTCCCAGTTGTTTTGAAAACAGCATTAGTCTCAGCGGAGGGAAGGAGAGCACAGCAGAGAGTCTGCCTTTCACAGTCCCTGCTCTGTCCTTCCTATCCTCCTGCTCTGTCCTTCATTTCCTCCGATGAGACTGACCGGAGGAATGGGGACACTGTCTTCCACCTGATAGCGACTCGCAACGCATCTGCCTCATGCACAAATTCATGTTATTCCTATGACAAAAGAAAGTTAAATATTCCTCGATATTAAAATAGACACGAGGAGCTGCTAATAATAATAAAAACGTAGAGCTATCGATACACTTGGCTACTCATTCATTGCAGTTCCAGCGCGAGTGGAAGAAGGGAGAAGTGCATTTTGTAAAAATGTGCTGAATAACTCAATCATAAAAACAGCAGCGCTTTGCTGTATCCTTTGACAGTCTCTCTCTGGTCATGGTTTTAAAAGTTGTGAAATTTCAGGTAGGCTAGTATCAAACGTTGCTTGGGTCATGGAAGCTGTAGGTAGGCATGGGGATTTGAGCTAGTGCCGTTAGCACACTTGATTTAGCCACACATCTCCCCGTCTGTTGAGTAGGCCGAGTTTGTCTTTTCAGACAAATGAAATGGTTAAAAATGGGAACACTTTTGCCTACCCATGGGCTTCTGAAACAAGTGCACTTACCGCCAACAGTGCCACACACACACACAAAATAGGAGCGCAAGCCTTTATCGTTGGCTTTTCTACAGAAATGTTTGGTGATGCCTTGAAGATAATCCGGTTGGTGATTACTGTTCTACAGCATACAGTATAATACCTGTATTTACACATAGGGCTTAGATAAATGTCAGGCCAATACTTTTTTTAACCCTCTTTACACTTACAGGAATTGATTTATTCCTAGAACTGGTTTGGTTTTTAGCCACATAGAAAAGCTGGATTCATGTATAATTCATATACAAATATAACTCCAATACAGAGTGCTCATATGGTGATGGTAAGGATTGACATAATGGATACATGTTCCTCCCCCGTGTCTTGGGTTTTCTGCAAACTTTCTCCTTTCTCAGATAATGACATTGGTTCCAACTCTGCATTGCATGTCAGGTGACAGCGCCATGGCCTAACCACCTCAGGGGACTCTGCACTGGTGTAAATAGGCCTTGTTTTGGGACTTTCCCGCAAACTATTATTTGGTTTACTTTATTGGTATTAGGATCGGACAACATATAAATCACTAAACAAATTGTTCCCCTGACAGAATGGTGTTTGGTAACCTCATTCATATGTCATAAAAAGGTTGAAGGCCAGTTTTAAAAGATAGAGTTGTGAATAAATCAAATGTTGGCAAGTTTTGGAATAAGGGACATGTTCTTATTATAATGGCCTTCCACCGGCAGCATGCTGTTCAGACACTAGTGTACTGGAAGTGAAAGCCTCCCTCCCTCTCTCCCTTTCCCTCTCTCTCTCTCTTTCCTTCGCTCTGTTTACTTCCGAATCTGTCAATCAGATCCATTCCCAGGCGATACAATGCTGTTGACTAGGTAAGGCTGCGAGGAGTTCTACAGTATGAATGGGAGTTAATAACTGGGACCAGTGTGGGGATTACAGCCGTGTTTAGGAGAAAGGGAGATCTGCGCTAAGCATTGTAATAAGCCTCATCATCAAGAAAGCACAGCTGGGGAGAGATGCGGAATAGGAGGCAGTTCAGCGAGAGGAAGAATTAAATCCCCCCCCCCAGTCTAATTACAGAGCTCAGGACTTATCGGTGGCAGACATCAGCCCTAGTAGCTCCTCCTCAGAATAAGCAGAAATGTTGGAGAAGAGAGAGAGCTCTTTAAAAAAACATTACTAATGTTGAGTGAGAGATTATCATGTACATGTCAGATATCGTACTTCAAACAGAGTGAATGAGTAAGCCATATGCATTAGGGGTAAAGAGGTGAGTGTATGGGCCCTTATCTGATTTATATTGGTGTTCCCGCGTTTTTCCTTTGAAGGTACACTACTTCTTTCCAGATTAGCTATGTACAGCACATATCACATGTTTCCAATGATACGAGTTGGACAAGAAAATCCCAGTTTTTAATGCAAATACAGAGTCTACATAGCTACAGTAGTAAAAGTATAATTTATGAATTATAACTTCAACATGAACACATTTACTTACATGTTTCCTGGTATTTTCTTTTTTGAAAGTAAGTCTAAGCTGGAAAACACCAGATCTGTAATTGTTACTCTTTATATAACATGGGTGTGGGCTGAGAGTAATGCTTCGCCCAGTGGTTGGGAGAATGAATTAATAAATATTTCATTTCCCATGCTGCCATGGGCTGCTCTGAGGTACACCTAGCTATAGCCCCAAAGATTTCCATCGCTGTGGTTGTGTGGTTGTCCTTGACTTAGCTGACGCTGGTGCTCAGCTTGATATCATATCCATATTCTTCTCTCCCTCTCTGCCAAGGACTAGTGAGAACCACAGAGGCTTACCAACCTTGATAAATCCCAAACCGTGATAAATACTTATTTTATTATGTGAATTGTTGGCACATTTGTCATATACCCCATTCACTTTTGACTGTATTTATATATTGACTGCTAAGAGGTCAGCTCTTTATGAAGAGCTGCAGTAAGCCACATCTGACTCTCCAGTAAAATTATAGTGTACTGTGGCACACCACCCATCATAATAATAGGAAACAAAATCATAACCTGGTAAAATGACTTACACATTGTTTTAATGTGTGTGTGTGTGTGTGTGTGTGTGTGTGTGTGTGTGTGTGTGTTTTTCTGTGTGCATGTTCTCATACCACAATATACAGAGCTACATTAGTAAATATGAATTGAGACATCTGTGATACCATTTCATTTCCCTCACATTCCCTTTCATGGCAATGAAAACTCTTCCAATGTGGGAGTGATGGACAGCTTTTGGTTCCCTGCCATGTACCACGGCCCACGAAGAGGGGGGGGGTCTGGAAATATTCCGAAGGTCATGTCCCAAGACAATGGTTGCATTGTCCTTCAGCTCCACCGCTGACACTAATCTTGATACATCAGTTTAACCTGCATTCTCCAGAGTTGCAGAGATCAATCAATCCACAGTGTAATTTCATCCGGATTTTTCCCCCTAGCGCACCACCCTTTCCCCCCCTGAGCATGAGACAAGCTATTCATCAACAGAGTTATTTAGCATGGCTATTTAAAAATGTTTTGAAAATGCAGTGACTGATTTTTGGAAGGGTACGTGACACGACTGCGGTCAATGGATTTATAATGACTGTGGGTAAAACCATGTCGTAAATATCCCCTAAATGATATCTTACTCCTTCAGCCCTTGTGTCCAATAAATCAAACAAAAGGGCTCAACTACTCACAAGCTTTCTCCTGCATGACTCTCCATTAATGAGTTGGAAATGTATGCGTCACTGCCAAATCGTTAGAGGAGTTGTTGTTGTCATTATTGGGTGTAAGTAAGGATATTTTCACATGAAATACACTCTTTGCATACCAATGTCCTTAGAATTAACTGTACCAACGATATATGCATTGTTTGTTGCGATAACTGCTGTATTTTGTTGAACTTTTCTTGTGGAATGAGGGTTTCACGTCATGGAGAATAATGCTGATTTTTGTTGTCCCTGTGTTTTCCTCTTACCAAGTCCCCTCCCTCCCTCCAAATGTATGAAGTATGGCGCGTCTGCATGTTTACCAATGACAAATGTGGGACTCAGTGCTGGTCTTTGGGGAGAGAAAGTGGAATCAGGTGCACTGAGGCTAGGCCTGAGCTCCAGCAACAGCAAACTCAGGAGCCACCGGCAGAGGAAGGGAAGAGAAGTCTGAGATAAAGAATTAATACATTCACATGGGAGAGAAGGAGGGCTGTATTATTTTTCCTGCCTGCTGTTGCATCACAATGCACATTCCCATTGCACCCTTCATGAGAATGAATGTGGCTGGGGAGGGCAATTCAAGGTACAAAGGAGCAGAATTACATTTCTTCAAATGTTGAGTTTTCAGAATTGCTAAGACTTGGTGGAGGACTTAAGAGCAATTTTAAGAGAAAAAATATATAGAATATTTGGAATAAAGTATGTGAGACATACAATACAATATAAGATATTAAATGTCAACTGTCTGTTTTGCCACACTGAACATTATGTCTTAAATGTTTTATATGAACATGAACGATGTCTGCAACTATGAAAGGGAGAAGTAATGTGGTCTTGAATGGATATGCAGTATAAGAAACTGTCTAAAGGGCAATCTCATTGCGACGCTATTCTACCACAAATGTTAATGAATGATAAGCCTTGATTTTTCAAGAGCAGTGAACAGACATCTTTCAGATTGCGCAATGTAAATGTCATTGATTGCACCAATGGTATGATGATTTTTCAATGCAACTTTGAGTCTAAGGCAAACGAAGACAGTAGGCAACAGGAGATTACGGAGTGTGTCATCCTTTAAATTACGAGGTGTGCTGCCATTTTAATTATGGAATGTGTTGCTGTCTGTTAGCTGTCAGTCAAACTGCTCAAAAGTACAACCGACACTAACCTTAACGGTTAGTTTAGATATTTATTCTAAAGTTTGGGTTAAATTTAGGCAGAAAGGTTAAGAAGTTTAGTCATTCATTCCAGTTATAAAACTGGGTCGTTTTGATCCTGGATGCTGATTGGAGGAGCAGTGTTCCAAGCCGTGCTATTCACCGATATTGAACACCTATGCCTGCTTACAGTTCCATCTAAAATAAACCTGCGCCTCCAAAAGAATATCATCATGTTCATGTTACTGTCCAAATCAACTTCTACATTTATCTCCACGCACATTATTTCCCTTTGCTTCTAGCTTAGCATTTGGCTTGGAACAGCGGGAGGTTGTAAAAACCGACCTCAAAAACAATGTTTCAATTTTGAAATGCGATCTCCCCTGTGCCATAGACAGGGGAAATGTCCAGACTAAAATCACGCATCAGTCTCACGCATCAGCCTCTGCGAAATCACGCATCAGCCTCATTATTATGGATATACATGTAGCTAAAACAAACTGAAATGCAGCTATTAAAATGTGGCTATTTTGCTGTCCTTGCACCTGCTGTTTGACATGACTCTGTTAGCTGAAGTTGGCTAGCTAGCAAGTGACAAGAACTTTACCCAGCCTGTATAACAATCCGATTGGAAGAACAAACAATCCGTGCTTATGTATAGCAACTATGAAAATATAACTAACGACTAGTGCACTTCTCTAGCAACCTAACCAATAGAATGTACAACCAGATTTTGTCCAGCTATATCGTCTAGTGCGGGGCAACGGTAGGCCCCTTTTGTAGGCCCCGGATCAATTTCCCCTACACAAGGTGCAATTTAGAAATTTGGTTGTGTGCATCATGAGTTTTTATTTTGCTATGTCAGTCACTGACAGTCACTCAACAAATACTTTTTTATTGGTAAGTTAGTCTAGCGGCAAGCTATCGAAACTAGATGTATTAACTAAGGTTAGGGTTAAAACAGAAATAAAGCACTGGGATTGAACCCACAATCATTGTGTTTTTAAAACCTCTTGAGGATAGGACCCTTCATCTCAACTTCCGCCTAAAATTACATACTCAAATCTAACTGCCTGTAGCTCAGGACCAGAAGCAAGGATTTGCATATTCTTGACACCATTTGAAAGGAAAAACTTTGAAGTTTGTGGAGATGTGAAATTAATATAGGATAATATAACACAATAGATCTGGTAAAAGATAAAACAAAATAATATATTTGATTTTTGTTGCATCCTCTTTGAAATGCAAAAGAAATGTCATACATTGAAATTGGAAGCTGGTGATAATGTAGGTGTTGTCGACAAAAGGGCAACAGTGTGTGTGCAAAGTTTCAGGCTGATACATTCAATAATGAGCGAGATACATAATATTTTGTATGAAGTCTCTGAGGTGTCCCTCACGAGTTTGCCCGAATGTGCCCAAGTGTCCTAATTGGTCAATTTATATATTTTCAAGTACATAACTATAGAGAACTTATAAAAATGCTATGGTACTAAAAAATATTAGGTTTACACACTCCCAGGAATGTCATACATGATGGATCATTAGCTTCCCTACATAAAAGGTACTAACCTTCACATCTTTAAATGGCCGGGCGGGGGTTTGGAGCCAGAGACAGCAGAGGGGTCAGACTGGAGGATATATAGAAATCAAAGGTAAATATCTCAAATTAATATGCAACCATTTAAACAGCTGCATTAGCATGAGAGGCAAAAACGTATTTTACTTACTGATCTAAAAGTATATTTTCCTTCCAAAAATCTTTCTTGCACCCTGGAAACAAAACTGCTCACTCAGACACCTCATCCATTCCACTAGTTCTCTCTTCCAGTCAATTTCTGCAACAATCTCATCCAAATTGTTATACTTGGACTTCGATTTAGCTTTTACACTCTTAGCCATGTTGTACTTTTTCAGTTTTGAGAAAAGTTTGTAGAAGAAAGCAAAACACTGCCTTACGTAAACTTCCCTGCATCCTGTTGATATTCAGTTGAGAATGAATCCTGTTGCTTACAGCTCTTGCATAATGACCGTTTGTCCCACAAAGGGCGATCACATACTCATGGAAAGTCCAGCTTATTGGCTATTTGGCTAGCTATGTTTCAAACTATAGGTGGTCATTGGACCAAGACGCTGTCAATCAAGTGAACACAGCCTGTCTCATTGGTGCGTAATGATGGCTGACATGTTGTGTAGCCAATACGTAATGTAGAATGATGAAACCAAGTTTGGTTGCCTTCTAGAGTGGCTGAGGATTGCACAGAAACCAAACTTGAACGGGTTAAAAAAGGTTTAGCTGATTAGATTTCATACGTTTTTTTAATGCACATTGAAAGATACGAAATTAATGTGAAACACTGTATAGAAAATGGATTTTGTAAAGATATAAAAATTGATTTCATGTAGCATGACAATGCTACATTTTTTTCTCTGGAACCCTCAAGATGACAAATCAGAGCAAGATTACTGATTGTAAGTACATTTACTGTTAGAGGTGAATGTATCAAACCAGTTGCCTTGATAAAAGTGTTTTGTTGTGCATTATGCTCAAACAATACCATGGTATTTAATAGCTACAGTTAATTGGACACTGCAGGTAGATTAACAATAATTTATGCTTTGTGATGATATAAATCATGTCTATGTCCCGGAAAGTTGGCTATTGTTTACAACAACATTCTAGTCAAATATTGCATATTGAAGGGCCTCCTGATTGGCGCAGCGGTCTAAGGCACTGATCAGTGCTAGAGGTCTGAGTTTGATCCCGTGCTGTGTCGCAACCGGCCGCGACCGGGAAACCCATGAGGCGGCGCACAAATTGGCCCAGCATCATCCAGTTTAGGGGAGGGTTTGGCCGGCTGGGATGTCCTACTCCCATCGCACTCTAGCAACTCCTTCTGGTGGCCGGGTGCATGATTTCTGGCTTCGGTGTTTCCTCCGATACATTGGTGCGGCTGACTTCAGAGTTAAGTGAGCAGTGTGTCAAGAAGCAGAGCGGCTTGGCAGGGTCGAGTTTCGGAGGACGCATGGATCTCGACCTTTGCCTCTCCCGAGTCCGCACGGGAGTTGCAGTGATGGGACAAGACTGTAACTAACAATTGGATATCACGAAATTGGGGAGAAAAAGGGGTAAAAAGTAAAACACTGATCCAGTAGAGGTTAACCGATCATCAACCCCATCCCCAACACCCAAGAGACTAATGAAGGTAACAGGCACTTGCGTTGCCCCTAATGTATAATTGGAAATTGTCATAAAATTGCCATCTCATAACTTCACCATTTTAATTACGCCTGGGCAGCGAGTAATCCACTTTAGTTTGGAATGTGATTTCATTAGAAAGTCTTGGAAATCACGTTGACTTTTGGCGAGTGTACATGAGACCATCAATGGTTCATGTAGAGCATGATTAATCAACCTTACAAGCTAGTTTTTTCCCTTTTTTGCTTTGTTTTTCAAACCAAAAATGTACAGGTGCCTTAGCCTGACAAAGACCCCCAGGTCAAAACGTTGCACAATTAACTGCGGTAGCAATAACCCATCAGAGTCTAAGCTCTTTCTAAGCCAGAGGACGGGAGGGGGTTCTACTGTATGTAATTGTTTTAAGGCCATACCAAGTATCATTTAGATATTTTATTTTTTATTTTAAGACCCCTTGAAGAATCGCAAAAATATATATGAACTAATTATTTGATCAAAACATTTTTCATGCCTTACTTATATTAGCACATACAGTACAAAAGCATTGAATAACAGATTCACTACATGGAACAACAGATGGTCCCCACAAATATCAAAAGGAAGTTTGCTCTGAAGTGGCTCTCCTATATCTGAGAGATTTTTTAAAACAGTCTCCATATATGCCTCCATTTATTTGTTCTACTGGTACCGGGGGACCTCACCTTAGCAAAAAAAAAAATAGTTTGGACACTACAGACAGAAGTTGGCTTCAGATGAGTTTCCTGACAGTTCTCCTGATGTAAAACGGAGAACATTATTATGTTTGTGCGAGTCTCATCTTTCCATAGAGGGGTCACAATAGTTTGTAGGCCAAACCGTTCGAATGCTACAGACAATTTTGTGAGAAGACCAATTTTCAGGATGTCTCATGGTCTAACAAACACAGCTCTAGCTCTGTTACCCTTCACCACAGATGCGGAAGTGCGACATAAGCGGATGCGGTGATTCGAGACACATCCAATGCAAAAATAAACTGGTACCTCTAGTTTAAACTGATGGATTTTTATGGGGATTTTTATATTATGCTAATTTGATTTTCACAGGGTGTATCAGTGTGTGGGTATCTATCTTTTTTCCCGACTTTCTTTCAGAATTTACACACAAACCTTGATGATGACAGAAATGCTGTGACATATCTTAGTTTGCCTACTGGAGGTCTTTGACATGCCTGTTAACCTATCTACTTTCACGACAGCTTTTTTGAGGGAATTATTCATTACTGTAAGAACCATTAGCTTTTGATGAATAGCACCTTTTTAGATGTTGTGATTAATTTATGATCAAATCCCCAAGGCTTTGGTGGAGCACTTTGTGCAGATAATCACTTATTTTTAGACAGCTCAGGGCAGGCTTTTTTTAACTTCACATGGAAAGAATTAAGACATTCATGCTGTCAGCTGCTGTTTTACAATCCTTCAATGTGCACTCCTAAACCTTCTCCTTATTTGCAGTCTGGTTGGTTCTGTGACTTGTCCGGGGCTTTGAGGGGACATGCACAAGTATCTTACTGCATTGACGTGATGAAGCAGTGCATGTGGCATGTCCCCTGAAGTAACTGGCCTTGACATGATCCACTTCAATGGAAATGACGCATTGATGAATTTCAACTGTTGCAATAATTTCTTTCAGCTTCTACTTCTCTCTGATTTACCATGTGTTTGTAGAATTATCCATCCCACGCTCTCGTTCTCTCTCTGTCTCAGCGGAGACAATTAAAGTGTGACAGCCCTTCATTTAAGAAGTGCTGTTTTACCTTGTAGGGATGAACACGGGCATTCTAATTATAGGTGGACGACACCAGGCTTCCTCCCTGTTTTAGTGCTTCTCCAATGCGACCTGATGTACCTGACAACCGAGAAACACCAGACCTAAAATTACAGGGATTAATGTTTCCAAGACTAAACACTTCAAATTGGCCTCTGATGTGAGTGCCATGCAGGGAAGCAGCAATGGAGAAGACAAAAATCCACTTACACTCCTTTTTCTCCCATTATCCACTCCTTAAACCCCTGAATCTGCATGTTCCAGGAAGATTGCTTGATGAACACATTCTTACTGTTTGAAGTTATTAACACAATTTTCAGCATAAGTAATGGATGTGGTGTGCGATGCAATCCAATGACAATTCAGACATGTCAGCTCCTTTCTTTACTTGTCGATACTCTTAGAAAAAAGGTGCTATCTGGAACCAAAAAGGGTTCTTAGGCTGTCCCCAAAGGTGAGCCCTTTGAAGAACCCTTTTGGTTCCATGTAGAACTCTTTCCACAGAGGCTTCTACATGGAACACAAAAGGGTTCTACCTGGAACCAAAAGGGTTATACCTAGAAATGTACTGATTTGCAACACTGACCTCCCTAAGATCTATCATAACGCTTTGCCTGTGGGCTCTGTGTTTGAATTGACTTCTTATCTCTATGAATTATAATGGCTATTTCAGACTAATTTACTTTCAAATGGATCAGGGAGATCCAGAGTGACCACTTGTTGGACTTCAGAAGCCGACCTCAAGTACATCCACTGAAATGAGGGATAAAACATGATGATTATTGGGCCTGCTCCCAGGGAGATACTGCAGTTAATGAACTTGAAAGCTTGAAAGGCTCGAAAAAATGGACAAGAATTTGCAACATTCACAGCAATTCTGCAAGCAGACAACGTACAGTGGCAAGAAAAAGTATGTGAATTACCTGGACTTCTGCATAAATTGGTCATCAAATTTGATCTGATCTTCATCTAAGTCACAACAATAGACAAACACAGTCTGCTTCAACTAATAACACACAAACAATTTATCATTTTTCATGTCTTCATTGAACACACTGTAAACATTCACAGTGCATGGTGGAAAAAGTATTTGAAACCCTGGATTTAATAACTGGTTGACCGTCCTTTGGCAGCAATAACCTCAACCAAACATTTTCTGTAGTTGTGGATCAGACCTGCACAACGGTCTGGAGGAATTTTGGACCATTCCTCTTTAAAAAACTGTTTAGTTCAGCAATATTCTTGGGATGCCTGGTGTGAGCCTCTCTCTTGAGGTCATGCCACAGCATGTCAATCGGGTTGAGGTCAGGACTCTGACTGGGCCACTCCAGAAGGCGTATTTTCTTCTGTTGAAGCCATTTTGTTGTTGATTTACTTCTGTGTTTTGGGTTGTTGTCCTGTTGCATGACCAAACTTATGTTGAGCTTCAATTGGCGGACAGATAGCCTTACATTCTCCTACAAAATGTCTTGATAAACTTGGGAACATTTTTCCGTCGATGATAGCAAGCTGTCCAGGCACTGAGCCAGCAAAGCAGCTTCAAACCATGATGCTACCTTCACCATACTTTAAAGTTGGGATGAGTTGGGATGATTTGATGTTGGTGTGCTGTGTCTTTTTTTCTCCACACATAGTGTTGTGTGTTCCTTCCAAACAACTCAACTTTAGTTTCATCTGTCCTCAGAATACTTTTGCCAGTAGCGCTGTGGAACATCCAGATGCTCTTTTGCGAACTTCAGTAGTGCAGCATTTTTTTTTGGACAGCAGTGGCATCTTCCTTTATGTGTTCCCATGAACACCATTCTTGTTTACTGTTTTATGTATCGTAGACTCATCAACATAGATGTTAGCATGTTCCAGAGATTTCTGTAAGTCTTTAGCTGACACTGGGATTCTTCTTAACCTCATTGAGCATTCTGCGCTGTGCTCTTGCAGTCATCTTTGCAGGCCGGCCACTCCTAGGGAGAGTAGCAACAGTGCTGAACTTTATGCATTTATAGACAATTTGTCTAACCGTGGACTGATGAACATAAAGGATTTTAGAGATACTTTTGTAACCCTTTCCAGCTTTATGCAAGTCAACATTTCTTAATCTTGGGACTTCTGAGATCTCTTTTGTTCAAAGCATGGTTCACATCAGGGAATGCCTCTTGTGAATAGCACACTCAAATTTCCCTTTGAACCATAAGATCTTGAATGTGTACATTGAAACCCAAGTAAGGCAGATCAATGAGAAAGTTTGTTTGAGGTCAGCGTTTCTCTGACAATTTAGCATTGCATTTTTGTCTTTGGTGGAAGAAAGCCAAACCCTTTTGTTCTCAACAATCATAAAGTAAGAGTAAGCCAAATTACCATGGTTCCCTCTTCCCTCATCCAGACTTTCTACATTGTCCAAGGTTATCTCTCCCATCGATTCTTATCATCTGCTTGTCAATTGATCTATTACCGCTGCACCCCATCTGCTTAATGCTAGGTTGATTAATTATTGTCACCCAGAGTGGGGACTGTGAGGATTAGAGGAAGGGTGATTATTATGTATTATCTCTGTTTTTGAATGTCTTAGCACATTGAGTAATCACAATTTCTGATTCAACCAAAAGGTGTTTGAGTGCCACAACCCAGTAGACATGGGTCTTGCTTACTGTCGGTGATGACCAAACAGTTTAGCCATCAACGATTATCACAATATAGGCCATGCACACAAAAACAACGACAGTGAGTTATAAAATCCTCTCAGGTTAATGTATCTCATTTGTTTGTGCTTAGAACATCACATGGCTCCAACAACATGTGACCTGGCAGGCGTCTACTGAGAGATGATGTAATTTGGCAAGCCAGTTTTCAACTTCCACCGAACAGCTTTCATGCATACATTTTTTCTTCTTTATATAAAAATATATTTCTCAAACCATTCAATATCATTCTTAGGCATCAGATAATTAGTGAGATGGAAATTAAATTCCCAAATCCAATTTGCATTACCATGACAAGCTTCATTGATACTATGATATGCTTTATTCCCTGGTAGGGGAGAGAAGCGCTCTTCCACTTCCTGTACAGTTTTTATCCCCTGTTGCTCTTCCTCCTGCATTTACATTTTCTAATTTATTTTCCATTGTCACTTGGGTTGCAGTTCGAAGTTTTGTCAGAAGGTTAGTCTTTTGACAGTTCTATCAGTCAGCTTTTCGGATGCATATTTGTTTTGGCAGGGAAATACCCTGTGGATGTGAATGAATCAACGTATTAACATTGGATTAATGTTGCTGAAAATCTTTCCAGCTGCTGATGCCTGGAGAAGGCATTTCTTTGTGTAAGCAATATGGTTTTATTTTTGCAGGCAGGTGATTTAAAACCATTATTTAAGAAAGCATTGTCGTTATTACTTATTCATTCCACAATTTAGAAAATTGTTTTTGTAAATAGGCAATCTGACATTTTGGAATAATTTGCCACGGTGTGACAAAATGCTAAGTGTTTTCCTCTATTTCAAACTTTAGTAAAACCTGATATGGTTTAGAGTGCAAATAGAGTGCAAGCAAACCAAGATACTTATTCTGCCAGGTGTTTAATCCTTAACAGTCAATTGATGCACTCGTGCATCAATCAAATTAACATAATACAAAAATCCCCATCAAAATCTGTCTGTTTAAGCTATTGATATCTGTTTCTTTGTATGGGCTGTCTCCCAATCCACCACATCCACCTACAGAATGTCGGCCTTCTGCAAAAAAGTGGCAGAGCTACAGTGCTGCTTGTCAGACGAATATGTCTTCTCATGAAAGCGTCTGTAGCGTTCTGAACGGTTTACAAACCAATATGACCACTCTGCAGAAAGATGTGACCCTCACGAACACGATGGTGTTCTCCATTTTGCTCTACAATACCCACAAGTGTCATGGGACTCGTCTTACTTTGGTACCGTCGATGTGCCTACTTCTATCTGTAGTGTCTGAACCGTTTGCGCTACAAACTCATATGACTCCCCTATGGAAAGGGGAGACTCTCTTGAATCACAATGTTTTTTTCCATTTTTCTTCATGACCCCCACAACTGTACTCATCTGGAGGTAACTCGGTACTGTTTAAAAAAATGTATGGAAGTAGTGTTGAGCCCCCCGAAAAATATACATACACTGAGTATACCCCTCTCCCCCCTCAGAACAGACTCAATTCATCGGGGGATGGACTCTACAAGGTGTCGAAAGTGCTCCACATGCTGGCCCATGTTGACTCCAATGGTTCCTGTAGTTGTGTCAAGTTGTTTTGTGTACTCAGTGTATGTCTGGAGCATTCTTATATCTTCTAGATATGGGATAGACACTTCTTAACCTTATTCCGTAAGATACATTTTTTGATGGGTTTCTATGAGCTATAGTAGTAAACGCCAAATTCAATATTTTATCAAATCATGTGTTATTTTTTATATATATATGCCTACAGGGGTCCAAAAATTCTAAATCAAATAGCTAAATGATCCACAGTATAACCATCTTAAAACAATTCCAAATGTTATCTTAGTATAACCCCCCAACCCCCAAAGGCTTAGACTTTTAGGGGTTAACGGTGATACCAGTAAGTAAATCAAGGCCAGGTTAACAATGTAAAAAAGCCTGAATGGATTCAGACAACCACACGGTAAGCCAAAGGTATAACGTTCAATGAGTGAAGAGATGTGGAGTCAGGCGCAGAGAGCAAAAGGATGTGGGAAAAACACGCTTTAATGTCCAGGAAAAATAACACGAACAAAAGTAGGAAACAAATGATCAGAAATAATAACAGACAGCACGAAACCCGAAATGCAAACAAAAATCACTCTAACACAAAACAGAGGAACAAGCCCGCATGAAACAGAAGCGGGCTGAACAAACTTAAATAACCCCACCCTAACAACCAAACAAGAAACAGGTGATACCATTTAGACAAAACCAAACGAACACAGAACAAAGGATCGGTGATAGCTAGTAGGCCGGTGACAACGACCGCCGGGCGCCACCCGAATAAGAAGGGGAATCACCTTCGGTAATATTCGTGACAGTACCCCCCCCTGACGCGCAGCTCCCGCAGCGCGCCGACGCCGGCCTCGGGGACGACCCGGGGGCCGAGGCGCCGGGCGATCCGGACGGAGGCGATGGAACTCTCTCAACATAGATGGATCTAGAATATCCCCCACCGGAACCCAGCACCTCTCCTCCGGACCGTACCCCTCCCAGTCAACGAGGTACTGCAAGCCCCTCACCTGGCGTCTCGAGTCCAGAATAGCTCGTATCGTGTACGCCGGGGACCCCTCGATGTCCAGAGGGGGCGGAGGGACCTCCGGAACTTCACCTTCCTGCATGGGACCAGCTACCACCGGCCTGAGAAGAGACACATGAAACGAGGGGTTAATACGATAATACGAAGGAAGTAATAATCAATAACAAACCTCGTTTATTCTCCTCAGGACTTTAAATGGCCCTATACACTGTGGACCCAGCTTCCGGCAGGGCAAGCGGAGGGGCATGTTTCGTGTCGAGAGCCAGACCCTGTCCCCAGGTGCAAACACGGGGGCCTCACTGCGGTGACGGTCAGCGCTTTTCTTCTGCCTTACACTCGCTTGGCGTAATGACTCTTGGACAGCCCTCCAGGTCTCCTTAGAGCGCTGCACCCACTCCTCCACCGCAGGAGCCTCAGTCTGACTCTGATGCCAAGGTGCCAGGACCGGCTGGTACCCCAACACGCATTCAAATGGTGACATGTTGGTAGAGGAGTGGCTTAGTGAGTTCTGGGCCATTTCTGCCCAGGGAATGTATCTCGCCCACTCCCCTGGCCAGTCCTGGCAATACGACCGCAGAAACCTACCCACCTCCTGGTTCCTTCTCTCCACCTGCCCATTACTCTCCGGGTGATACCCTGAGGTCAGGCTGACCGAGACCCCCAGACGTTCCATAAATGCCCTCCATACACGGGAGATAAACTGGGGGCCCCGATCAGAAACTATATCCTCGGGCACCCCGTAGTGCCGGAAGACATGGGTGAAAAGAGCTTCCGCAGTCTGTAGGGCCGTAGGGAGACCGGGCAATGGGATAAGACGGCAGGACTTAGAGAAACGATCCACAACGACCAGGATCGTTGTGTTACCCTGAGAGGGGGGAAGGTCAGTAAGAAAATCCACCGATAGATGGGTCCACGGCCGTTGTGGAACGGGGAGAGGTTGTAATTTACCTCGTGGCAGGTGCCTAGGAGCCTTACTCTGGGCGCACACCGAACAGGAGGAGACATAGAATCGCACATCCCTCACCAAAGTGGGCCACCAGTACTTCCTCCGAAGACCTCGCACTGTCCTAGAAATACCTGGGTGACCCGACGAGGGTAGACTATGAGCCCATCGAATCAATTGATCACGAACAGCGAGCGGCACGTACCTACGACCCTCCGGACACTGTGGAGGTGCAGGTTCCTCCCTTAGCGCCCGCTCGATGTCTGCGTCCACCTCCCATACTACTGGTGCCACCAGCTTAGCTGCCGGAATGATGGGAGTAGGATCGATGGACCTGTCCTCAGTGTCATAGAGTCGTGACAGCGCGTCGGCCTTAGTGTTGAGGGAACCTGGTCGATACGAGATAGTAAAACGAAATCTGGTGAAATACATGGCCCACCTTGCCTGACGAGGATTCAGTCTCCTAGCTGATCGGATATACTCCAGGTTACGGTGGTCAGTCCAGATAAGGAAAGGGTGCTTAGCCCCCTCAAGCCAGTGTCTCCACACCTTCAGGGCCTTAACCATAGCCAACAACTCCCTGTCCCCCACATCATAATTCCGCTCCGCTGGCCCGAGCTTTTTCGAAAAAAAGGCACAGGGGCGGAGCTTCGGTGGCGCACCCGAACGCTGTGAGAGCACCGCTCCAACCCCAGCCTCGGATGCGTCCACCTCTACTATAAACGCCAACGAAGGGTCCGGATGTGCCAACACCGGCGCCTCAGTGAACATCGCCTTCAACCTACGAAAAGCTCTGTCCGCCTCTGCTGACCACTGCAAACGCACCGGCCCCTCCCTTCAGCAGTGAGGTAATAGGAGCTGCTACCTGACCAAAACCCCAGATAAACCTCCGGTAGTAATTGGCAAACCCTAAGAACCGCTGCACCTCCTTTACCGTGGTCGGAGTCGGCCAATTACACACGGCCTTTATGCGGTCACCCTCCATTATCAACCCAGAGCTGGAAATGCGATAACCCAGGAAGGAAACTGATCGTTTGGAAAACTCACATTTCTCCGCCTTCACGTACAGGTCATGCTCCAGCAGTTGTCTAAGAACTTTGCACACCAGAGACACATGCGCAGTGCGTGTAGTGGAGTAGATCAAAATATCGTCAATATACACCACTACACCCTGTCCGTGCAGGTCTCTGAGAATCTCATCCACGAAGGATTGAAAGATAGCTGGAGCATTCTTTAACCCGTATGGCATGACGAGGTACTCATAATGGCCAGATGTAGTGCTAAATGCAGTTTTCCATTCATCTCCCTCCCGAATACGCACCAGATTATACGCACTCCTGAGATCCAGTTTCGTGAAGAACTGCGCTCCGTGAAATGATTCCACTGCCGTAGCAATGAGAGGTAGTGGGTAACTAAAACCCACCGTGATGGAATTTAGACCTCTATAATCAATACACGGACGCAAACCACCATCCTTTTTCTTCACAAAAAAGAAACTTGAGGAGACAGGTGACATGGAGGGCCGAATGTACCCCAGTCCCAGAGCCTCGGTGATATATGTTTCCATAGCCACCGTCTCCTCCTGGGATAAAGGATACACATGACTCCTGGGGAGTGCAGCGTTTACCTGGAGGTTTATCACGCAATCACCCTGATGATGGGGTGGTAATTGGGTCGCCTTCTTTTTACTGAAAGCGATAGCCAAATCGTCATACTCAGCTGGAATGCGCACGGTGGAAACCTGGTCTGGACTCTCCACCATTGTCGCACCGATGGAAACCCCTACACACCTGCCTGAACACTCATCAGACCACCCCTGGAGAGTTCCCTGTTTCCACGAAATCGTAGGATTGTGAATAGCTAGCCAGGGAATCCCCAGCACCACCGGAAACGCAGGTGAATCGATAAGGAACAGACTAATTCGCTCCTTGTGATTCCCCTGCGTAAATCATCTCCAACGGAATTGTGGCTTTCCTCACCAGCCCTGACCCTAATGGTGGACTATCTAAAGAGTGCACGGGAAAAGGGGGGTCTACTTTTACTAACGGAATTATCAACCTCTGAGCGAGTCCGCGATCTATAAAGTTCCCAGCTGCGCCTGAATCTACCAGTGCCTTATGCTTGAGAGAGGGAGAATAATTAAGGAAACAAATTAATAAGAACATGTGACCAACAGGAAACTCTGGGAGAGTGTGGTGCTTACTCACCTGGGGTGACCGAGGAGTGTTCTGCCTGCCTTCTCGACTCCCAGATGAATTCCTCCAGCACCGACCAGACGTGTGCCCTCTCCGGCCACAACTGGTACAGGAGGAGCTTCCTCCTCCGATCTCCCTAGACGCGGTCCCTCCTAGCTCCATCGGGATAGGAGCGGGAGGGTCAGGAGGTAGAACTGACAGGACCCTTTCAGAACGTCCGCGAGCAGCTAGCAGATGGTCCAACCGGATCGACAGGTCTATCAGTCCATCCAGGCTAAGTGTAGTGTCCCGACAAGCCAGCTCCCTGCGAACGTCCTCTCTCAGGCTACACCGGTAATGGGCTATCAGGGCCCTGTCATTCCACCCTGCTCCAGCGGCCAAGGTCCGGAACTCCAGCGCGAAGTCCTGCGCGCTCCTCGTCCCCTGCCTGAGATGGAACAACCTCTCACCTGCCGCTCGACCCTCTGGAGGGTGATCGAACACGGCCCGGAAACGGCGGGTGAACTCCGGGAAATTGCCCTTCGCTGAGTCGGGCCCGTTCCAGACCGCATTGGCCCACTCAAGGGCTCTACCCATAAGGCATGTGATGAGGACACACACGCTCTCCTCGTCCGAGGGAGCCGGCCGAACGGTGGCCAGGTAGAGTTCTAGTTGAAGCAGGAATCCCTGGCACCCCGTCGCTGCTCCATCGTACTCCTTCGGAGGCGTAATGCGCAGAGCGCTGGAACCGGATCCCGATGGGGGAGATGGTAGAGTTGCTGGTGGGAGGGTCAGTGGGGTAGTAGGGAGACCATTCCTCTCCCAACGATCCATCCTCTCCATCATTTGATCCATTGCTGATCCGAGGCGATGGAGGATGGACGTGTGATGAAGGACTCGCTCCTCCATCGTGGGAAGAGGAGTGGTCGCTGCTCCTGCTGACTCCATATTAAGGTGCGGGCTTCTGTAACGTTTAATGAGTGAAGAGGTGTGGAGTCAGGCGCAGAGAGCAAAAGGATGTGGGAAAAACAAGCTTTAATGTCCAGGAAAAATAACATGAACAAAAGTAGGAAACAAATGATCAGAAATAATAACGGACAGCGCGAAACCCGAAATGCAAACAAAAATCACTCTACCACAAAACAGACGAACAAGCCCGCACGAAACAGAAGCGGGCTGAACAAACTTAAATAACCCCACCCTAACAACCAAACTAGAAACAGGTGATACCAATTAGACAAAACCAAACGAACACAGAACAAAGGATCGGTGATAGCTAGTAGGCCGGTGACGACGACCGCCGGGCGCCACCCGAACAAGAAGGGGAGTCACCTTCGGTAATATTAGTGACAAAAGGCTGGAGAGCATTTCAGTCTTCAGGTCTGTGAGAGAAATACATTGTTCTCCAGTTCACTGTGCATTGTCACTCAGTCACACAGAAATGGTTTAAAACATAGAAATCTCCAACATCGGCACACTAACAACCTTGTTGAAAAGAGAGGAGGGCATCATATGTCTGGCTTTTTCACACATTAATGGTGATTCTAGAAAGAGAGAGGAAACATTAGGACTTGAATATTGGACGTGAATATTCAACAGATATTTTGCTGAACGCAGACACAATCTTCCTTCTTATGTAATGATGACTCTGATAAATGACCCATGTGAAAACCTGGAATGATAACAAATTCAGAAATACCCTCCCTCTTGGCCTTGCAGATCTGGTATCATCTTGTAGACCTTTGGGTTCTATATGTTCCTTTAAGGAATGAGTTCATGGAGACAGATTACTTTAGGATCTCAACTCTGGCCAATGTTTTATTTATGCATCTGAGGAAGGCATTGCCTTTACCTCTCAGCTAATTACAGTATTTATCTCTCCTTTCTATGTTCAACCCTCATTGAACCATGCAAAGGCTCAAATGATGATTAATGGAGTTAATTACAGTATCATTTGGGGTCTATAAGGTGTTTTTCTGTGTGTGTATGCTTTTTATCAAGCATGGCAGCACTTATTTATTGTTAGGTTGGTATGGGTTATGTATCAATTGATTTATGCTGTGCTTGAACAAAAGATAATACTCAACCATATAATTACAGGGGTATAGTGAGAACTGAAAGATCTGGGAGGGATTGTTGATATAGAGAGGGCTTTAGGACAACTGAATGAAGAATCGGAGCAATGTACATTGTAGGTTTGCGAGTTCTTCCCAAAGCACCTCGTGAAACACACATTCACTAATTGTTCGAGCGGAGAGTTTGAACCATGAAATAATTCATAGGCTGTCATCACTGCTCTTGGAACAGTTTTCTGTATCTAACTTTTTACATTTCTTCTTTCATTTCCTGAAGTGTCAACCCCCCATCATATACAGTTAAAGAATTGAAGTTTTAGCCGGTGTAGAGATTATGATCCATCCAGCACTGTCATTGAGCCCTACTTTCATGGAAACCATCTCAATACCAGCTCCATTCAGGACTATCTTAAAAGTTGAACAGAGATGACAAGCTATTTCACTTCTGTATGTGGCTTGCAAGTGTTAAATTACTTAGCCTTTACTTAGACAGGTCAAATACCCATGGAAGTATTTTCTTATTACATCGACAAAGAATGTTGTGTTGCAGACACCAGGTCGGTTCCGAATGCTTGTGGCCATGTTGCATAAAGACTTTTCTATTCAAATGCAGCAGTTGGAATTACTTGTATTAGTTGCTGTTGGAACTTGTAATTATTGTCGGAATTATTGTTACAGCTACAATGGGCTTTACTGTAAGATCCACATTGATGTCACTGAGACAAAATATGTATGTGAGGAATTGATGACACCTTTCTGAGTCAAAGCTGAATGCTTTATGGAGTAATTAGACTATGAGCAAATCACAACAGCTATGAACATCAAATACCCAATGGAAGTTATTTGAATAAACTGATAACCCAGTGGGTTACACCGTATGCATTTTTCCTTGTTGCAGCATTATTGACTGAAGAACAGGATGCAGGCCAGTCTTCACACCTCACCCAAACCACTAAGCCATGTTGAATTTCACCTTTGAGCTGGTGGCATGGTCGCACAAGCATATGGATATGCACTCTTCTTCTAGAAGAACTCACTCCTCTCTCCTCACCCAAATGTACTTATATCCTGTAGAAAAAGAGAATGTAGGCGCAAGGGAATTTTTAGAGAGAGGAAAGGATTTCGGGCTTTCCCAGTGGTACCGCAGCAAACACTTCCCCTGCAAGCTCTCTCCTGCTTGTCATATATGGTTTCAGAGAGCTAACCTTGCTTTGCGCTCCAAGGGAGCTTCAGGCAAGTGTCACTTTAAGTTACATGGGCTGCGAAATACCAGGAGCCAAGCTAACGTTCACTGATCTATGAGAAATCAAGTCAACTGCCGGTGTCTTCCACCGTTCTCGTAATCCTTAGGATTGGAGAGTCGACCCAGTGATTGAGGCAGTCCAGAAACATCTCCATAATGAGCAAGCCACCATTTAAACCATCTGGTTCAGGCAGAGTGACACAGAAACAATACTGTATATTGACAATGAAACAAGGACCCTTGATGGACCTGGCTTTGATAAGGAAAAGGGCCTGCTAGTATAGATGCATTGGAAAAACAACCATTCCTTTCAAATGAAAATATGCATCTTTGCCTCTGTTTGCTCTTTGCCCATGCAATGAAAGGACAGTAAGCTGTTTCAGAGTCCTTTAGATTGCATTATTTACTAGGCATATATTGCTTGGTGGAGTTACTGGTACCTGAGTCCGTGAGCTACACCTAGTGGCAAAGGTCTCGACTGGACAGATTATGAGAAGACGTTAATGTGATAGCCAGTCTGGACTGAAGGACATGGTACTATTATCCTGTTTGTGATAAAATAGGTTGTGTGTTGCAGCACACGTAGGTGGGGAGGAATGAAGACAAAATACATCATGTGCAAGTTCATAAACACAGAGAACACATCTGAAGAATGAGGGCACATTAGTAGCAGAGAAGTGCTATTAGTAAGAAGCCCGAACAAAGTTTATGTGGACAACGAATGTCATGTAAACAAGTACGGCTGTCACTGTATCTAAGAGACAGAGTCTGCATGCACCTCTACATGTTAATATCTTCTATTCCGGAGTGTCAAGTCTTGTCCAAATTCATCAGTGTGATATCTGCATGTGGCTTTTGTCGTGGTGCATGACATCGTCAGAGAGAGCAGCATGCTGTAATAACTCCTCGGGATCAGAGGATCAGGTCACAGGTATGCACTGCACACATGAAGAGGACCAGCCGTCATTAGCACAGGAGGTTCAACCCTGTGGGTAAAAGGCTCTCTCCTCACACCCCAAATGAGTGTCAATCAATGGCAGCATTAGGCGAAGGTGTGAAAACACTCACTGTGTTTGTGTGATTGAGAAAGGGGCATTCAGAAAAAAAGGTACCGTACTAGAGAGAGGGAAAATTACATCCTTTCATCATCCTATTTTATGACATTTAACATTTTCAGAAATGACACCATGCTACTGTAGCAATCGACAGAAGAAACAAATTCTGAACAAGTAACATGTGGGTGATGAATGATTGCTTCTCAATGACATTTGATTCTTTCATTTTATTTCTCAAAAACACCTTTGATCTGTTTTTTATATCCTAGTTGGGCATGATTACCTTTTCATCTATATGTATGATGGTGGTGGCTGTGCTGTGGAGGTAAGGGATCAAATATTTTTTGTGCCAAAGAATTGCCTACCCTCAAATCAATGGCTGGTCTATTGAAACCTGGCTGGCAGCCATTAAGTCAGGCTACACAGTGTGACAAGTGCTGGGCTCTAAATGATGGAGGGTGAGGTGGCTCGATTGATTTCCAAGAAAAATGTCACTCAGAGCTGGACACGTCTAGGTGAGTTCTCTGTTTTAAAGAACCAAAGTTTGCATACATGTATGATAAGAGTCAGGGTGTATGGTCATACAGATTACACCAAGAGCAGTCTAGCACTCAAAAAACATTCACAGCAGCGAAAGACATCAAGCTATTCAATTACAATAATCTCATAATGTATTTGATCCAGTTTGCTATAGCAGGAAAATAATCCTGCAGCAACAGGAAATTTGAATTATTATGTGGATTATAATTAATGACATTTTTTTTAAGGAAATGTATTTAAACCTCAAATATACTACACGTTCCACATGTAGTTCTCATGCAACAGGGTGATCAAGTTAAGATCCTACATCTGTAGGAATCAGTTAATGTCTGTAGCATAATATTAAAGGATACTACACTGAACAAAAATATAAATGCAACATGTAAAGTGTTGGTCCCATGTTTAATGAGTTTAAATAAAATATCCCAAAATATCCCAGAAATGTTCCCTATGCACAAAAATTTGTGCACAAATCTATCTATTTATTGAGCATTTTATACTTTGTCAAGATAATTCTTCCACCTGACAGGTGTGAAATATCAAGAAGCTGATTAAACAGCATGATCATTACACAGGTGCACCGACAGATATGGTCACCTTGCTTCAGGTCCTTTAAGAAACTATGCAGTAAATACATTTTACTTTTTTTTTTTTACATTCATTTTTTATGAATTATTTCTTACATTGTTAGCCCAGAAAATCTCAAGTGTTATTACATACAGCAGGACAGAACTATTGAATATAAAAGCGACGTCAACTTACCAACATTACGACCAGGACTACGACTTTCCCGAAGCGGAGCCTTTGTTCGGACCTCCACCCTGGACATGGGATCTTATCCCAGAGGCTGACCCAAAACAACACGGTCGCCGCAGGAGAGGCAGACGGAGCGGCCTACTGGTCAGACTTAGAAGGTGAGCACACCATCCACCGCTTCTGAGCATATTACTCGCCAATGTCCAATCTTTAGACAACAAGGTGAAAGACATTAGGGCACAAGTTGCCTTCCAGAGAGACATTAGAGATTGTAACGTTCTCTGTTTCACGGAAACATGGCTCACTCGGGATATGTTGTCAGAGTCGTTACAGCCATCCAGTTTCTTCATGCATTGCGCTGACAGAAACAAACATCTCTCTGGTAAGAAGAAGGGCGGGGGTGTATGAATAAACGACTCATGGTGTAATCACAACAACATACAAGAACTCAAGTCCTTTTGTTCACCTGACCTAGAACTCCTTACAATCAAATGCCGACTGCATTATCTACCAAGAGATTTCACTTTGATTATAGTCACAGCCGTGTCTATGCCCCCCAAGCAGATACCTCGACGGCCCTGAAAGATCTTCACTGGACTCTGTGTAAACTGAAAACCATATACCTTGAGGCTGCATTTATTGTAGCTGTGGATTTTAACAAAAATAATCTGAGAACAAGGCTTCCTAAATTCTATCAAAATATTGAATGCGTGACACGAGCCGATAGTATTCTGGACCATTGCTACTCTAACTTCCGCGATGCATACAAAGCCCTTCCCCAGCCTCCCTTCGGCAAATCTGACTATGTTTGTTATCCCAGCCTATAGACATAAACTAAAACAGGAAATGCCCATGCTTAGGTCTGACCAATCGCATTCCATGCTTCAAGATTGCAACGATCACGTGGACTAGGATATGTTCCGGGTAGCCTCAGACAACAACATTGACGTATACGCTGACTCAGTGAGCGAGTTTATTAGCAAGTGCATCGGTGAAGCGTTAGTATAGAGAAATATTAGAGTGCAATTCAATGGCTCAAACACGAGACGTATGTGGCAGCGTCTACAGTCAATCATGGATTACATGAATGAAACCAGCCCCATTGCGGACATCAAAGTCTTGCTCCCAGACAAATAAACAACTTATTTTCTCCCTTTGAGGATAATACAGTGCCACTGACAGGGCACGCAATCAAAGCCTGTGGGTTCTCCTTCACCGTGGCCAACGTGAGTAAAACATTTAAACATGTTTACCCTCGCAAGGCTGCCAGCCCAGACAGTATCCCTAGCCGCATCCTCAGAGCATGCGCAGACCAACTGGCTGGTGTGTTTACGGACATATTCAATCAATCCCTATCCCAGTCTGCTGTGTCCACATGCTTCAAGATGGTCACCATTGTTCGTGTTCCCAAGAAAGCTAAGGTAACTGAACTAAATGACTATCGCCCCATAGCATTCACTTCTGTCATCATGAAGTGTTTTGAGAGACGAGTCAAGGATCATATCACCTCCACACTACCTGATACCCTAGACCCACTCCAATTTGCTGCCCTATCTGGGCAAGAGGAATGCCTATGTAAGAATGCTGTTCATTGACTACAGCTCAGCATTCAACACCATAGTGCCCTCCAAACTCATCACTAAGCTTGAGATCCTGGGTCTTGACCCCACCCTGTGCAACTGGATCCTGGACTCTCTGGTAGGCCACCCACAGGTGGTGAGGGTAGGAAACAACATCTCCAACCCGCTGATCCTCAACACTGGGGCCCCACAAGGGTGCGTTCTCAGCCCTCTCCTGTACTCCCTGTTCACCTCTGACTGTGTGGCCATGCATGCCTCCAACTCAAGCATCAGTTTGCAGACGACACTACAGTGGTAGGCTTGATTACCAACAACGATGAGACGGCCTACAGGGAGGAGATCAGGGCCCTCGGAGTGTGGTGTCAGCAAAACAACCTCTCATTCAATGTCAACAAAACAAAGGTGATGATAGTGGACTTCAGGAAACAGCAGAGGGAGCATCCTCCCATCCACATCGGCGAGTCGGTAGTGGAGAAGGTGGAAAGTTTTAAGTTCCTTGGCATATACATCATGGACAAACTGAAATGGTCCACCCACACAGACAGTGTGGTGAAGAAGGCGCAATAGCGCCTCTTCAACCTCAGGAGGCTGAAAAAATTTGGCTTGTCACCTAAGACACACAAACTTTTAGAGATGCTCAATCGTGAGCATTCTGTCGGGCTGTATCACCGCCTGGTATGGCAACTGCTCCGCCCACAACCATAAGGCTCTCCAGAGGGTAGTGTGGTCTGCACAATGCATCACCAGGGGTAATCCACCTGCCTTCCAGGACACATACAGCACCCAATGTCACAGAAATGCCAAAAAGAAAATCAAGGTCTACAACCACCCGAGCCACTGCCTGTTCACCCCTCTATCATCCAGAAGGCAAGGTCAGTACAGGTGCATCAAAGCTGTGACCGAGAGACCAAAAAACAGATTCTATCTCAAGGCCATCAGACTGTTAAACAACCATCACTAACAGAGAGGCTGCTGCCAACATACAGACTCAAATCTCTGGCCACTTTAATACATTTAATAAATTGTTTTAAAGGTATCACTAGTCACTTTAAATAATGGCACTTTAATAATGTCTACATATCCTACATTACTCATCTCATATGTATGTACTGTATTCTATACCATCTACTGCATCTTGCCTATGCCGCACGGCCATCGCTCATCCATATATTTATATATACATATTCTTATTCATCCCTTTACATGTGTGTATAAGGTAGTTGAATTTGTTAGTTTACTTGTAAGTTATTACTGCATTGTCGGAACTAGAAGCACAAGCATTTCTCTACGCTCGCATTAACATCTGCTAACCATGTGTATGTGACCAATAAAATCTTATTTGATTTGATAAGAGGCCACTCTAAAATGTGTAATTTTGTCACACAACACAATGCCACAGATGTTTCAAGTTGAGGGAGCGTGCAATTGTCATGATGGCTTCAGGAATGTCCACCAGAGCTGTTGCCAGATAATTACATTTTCATTTGTCTACCATAAGCCGCCTCCAATGTCGTTTTAGAGAATTTATCAGTACATAAAACTGGCCTCAGAACCGCAGACCACGTGTAACCACGTCAGCCTAGGAACACCACATCCGGCTGCTTCACCTACAGGATCATCTAGAGGGGGAGTGGGTGTAAGGGGTGCTGAGCAGAATTTCTGTCTGTAATAAAGCTCTTTTGTTGGTAAAAACGAATTCTGAGTGGCTGGGCCTGGGTACCCAGTGGGTGGGCCTGGCTCCTAAGTGGGTGGGCCTGTGGACATTAATGGTGAGCCTAGAAAGAGAGAGGAAACATTAGGACTTCAGCAGTGAATATTCAGATTTTGGCAGAACGCAAACACAATCTTTCTTATTATGTAAAAAAAAATCATGCCCAGTCCTGTGAAATACATAGATTAGGGCCTAATGAATTCATTTAAATTGACTTTTTTCCTTTCATGAACTGTAACTCAACAAAATCCTTGAAATAGTTGCATGTTGCATTCATATATTTGTTCAGTATACAATAACCCTTGGGCTTCACATGGATAGATTCTATCACATTTCAAGGTAAGACCCAGATGCAGACAATGTCGAATTAACAACAGTTTATTAATTCAACTGGGGTAGGCACATGACAGGTCAAGGGCAGGCAGGGGTCAGTAATCCAGATAGGTGGGGCAAAGGTACAGGATGGTAGGCATGCTCGGGTTCAGGGCAGAGAGAAACAGTCAAAACCGGGACAACAGGAACACATTCAAGAGACAGGAATCAAGGGGAAACCACTGGTAGGCTTGACGAAACAAACCGAACTAGCAACAGATAAACAGAGAACACAGGTATAAATACACAGGGGATAATGGGGAAGATGGGTGACACCTGGAGGGGGGTGGAGACAATCACAAAGACAGGTGAAACAGATCAGGGTGTGACTGATTCATGATGACATCAATGCATTGGATATTGGATAGTTCCAGAGAAACTACAATGTCACATAAGGCACCGGTGGCTTAATTAATACATGTTTTGAATTAAATCAGTGAGGGCTCCAACTATCCACAGATGATTGTTTTCTATAATTATGTAATTAGGTCTGGTGGTTGAGAACACCTGGTAATGAGAGGGAGAATGTTGTTAGTGAAGCACTAGCGGGGAGGAAAACAACATAAATGGACACACAATACACTGGCTCAATCGATGTATGCTTCTAACTCATTCTGAAGGCCTTTTGAAGTATAGTCCTATTAAAATTGCACCATTACAAACTCAGCCGAGAAAAGGCTTTTAGGTGATCAGCATCATGCTGTCAGTTCAGTGAGTGTTAGTCTGAGGCTGTAAGCTGTACTAACATACAAACTGGGCAATATGGGCCTCCTTCTCACTGGCAGATTGTTTCAGTAGGCACAAGACCAATTGGCCAAAGACACGCTGTTTAATTTTTCACCACACTGCAAAATCGCAGAGTATTAAAATGCATAGAAAGATTGAAGTCATTAATAACAAATGGTAAGCTACAGTCAATCCCTCCACGACACACACACACACACACACACACACACACACACACACACACACACACACACACACACACACTACAGACACATACATACGCTTTTTTCATCCACAAGGTTTAACTGGTAATTTATGTTAATATATCAGAAATATAACTGTTGCCGCATCAGTGATGCATAATTATGCTTTGTGATTCAGCCATCATTTGTAATAAAGCAAATCATAAAAATCATTATAAATCATTATACCTTGTGCAGACCGTGAATGAGGAAATACATTGTACATTCACTGAGTGTACAAAACATTACGAACACCTGCTTTTTCCATGACAGACTGACCAAGTGAATCCAGGTGAACGGTATGATCCCTTATTAATGTCACTTGTTAAATCCACTTCAATCAGTGTAGATGAAGGGGAGGAGACAGGTCTAAGAAGGATTCATAAGCCTTGAGACAATTGAAACATGGATTGTGTATGTGTGCCATTCAGAGGGTGAATGGCAGAAGACATAAGACAAAAGATTTAAGTGCCTTTGAACGGGATATGACAATATGTGCCAGGTGCACCAGTTGGAGTTGGTCAAGAACTGCAACGCTGCTGGGCTTTTCACGCTTAACAATTTCCCATGTCTATCAAAAATGGTCCACCACCCAAATGACATCCAGCCAACTTGACACAATTGTGGGAAGCATTGGAGTCGACATGGGCCATCATCCCTGTGGAACGCCTTCGACACCTTGTAGAGTCCATGCCCGGTGAATTGAGGCTGTTCTGAGGGCCAAAGGGGGTGCAACCCAATATTAGGAAGGCTTTAATTCTAAAGCCTTTGTCTGACACCTAGCAATACCTAGCAATAGGATGGGTGAGCTACTATGGATACTGCAGCTTGTCATAGGTTTGCAGTGTGTCCAACACCAGCATAGCTTCACATGAAGATGGGTAACAGAACAGACATGATTTGTTGGAAGCCAGCGCCATTGTTTTTCAAGAAGTTCCACATAGTTATTTTTGGAGGCTTTAATTTATGCTAAGCCCTTAGTTGCCCCTCTGAGGGCGCTGTGACATAATGCTATAAGTCACTATAGACACTGACAATAGCTACGGGGGACCGGCCAGCTCCATTTTTGAAGACTGTTGAATCATTTGGAAAAAGATGTCACTTATTTGCTATTAAGTGCTTTGCTGTTATTAGCCTGGGGCAATGGCTGGCCAAGACAAATAACCCTCTTGTGCTGTAGCAGAATTCATGCCAGGTTAAACAACGAAACATGAGAAACACTGCACAATGTTTTTAACATTGCTCCAATTTCGCTGTCACACAAAATGGCTTTCAAAGACGGGTACATTTTATTACTGCGAACACATTGTCACCAATGCACACTAAAGTCAATATGTCATGTAAGATGTTAGACCCTCCAGATGTCATGAAAGATGATCTGTATTATTGGAAGTTTCAAAGGGCATTAGAGAAGATGACCTAACCAGTTAGAGGGAAAACGGTGAAAATAGAATTAGCTGGTCTCTTACTTTAAATATATAATGTCTACAATATGGCTGGAAGATTATCAGAGGTTAAAAACAAAGGCCAGAATTTAAGCATTGTGTTTAGTATTTCAAAGAGCACAAAACCTAAACCACCCATATCTGTAACTGCTATTAATGAACGTCTGTCTACAAACCTGTTGTTTTGGCAAGATCTCCACACCTTTACTCTTTGCAGATTGACGGATAGAAAATGTCTTCCTAGATGTCCTACAGGTACAGTATAATGGTCTTATCTGACACATAATGATTAGCATTGGTATGATTGTGAATGACCCATAATTACACCACATGCTAGATGAGCATTAGGTCATGGACTTTAAGTGAAGCCACGAGCATGGCTCTGAAGTGTATTAATGGGATATATTTGGTATTTTGCCCTGGCACAGTGATGACAGATTCTAGGGTAATTAGGCTACTGACTGATGGGGAGGGAAAGAGTGATGATGAAAAGAGTCTGTCACTCATTCTATTACACTATAGTACAACTTGCAAAACAGCAACAATATGATATGTAATTGTATATTCCCTATACATTGTAATGGTTAAATATAATATAACTAAATATAATCACATCACTAAATAACTGATTACAACAGTATTTGGCAAATGTATTTAGTATTCTGTAGGGTAGCACCATTGTGTAGCCGGAGGACAGCTAGCTTCCGACCTCAATACAAAACCTAGGAGGCTCATTGTTCTCACCCCTTCCATCGACTGACACAGTAACTATGACAACTTGCAGAGGAATCCTTTGATTGTACCCCCAATCAAAGGATCAGATAATTAATCTAGTACTGAAAGAATAAGCTACAGCTAGCTAGCACTGCGGTATATAAAATGTGGTGAGTAGTTGACTCAAAGAGAGAGAAAGACAATAGTGGAACAGTTTTGAACAAATGCATTTATTCCAAAATGGAGAAGCAAGAGAGTAAATTAACAGCCTCACTTACTTAGGTAGCAAATGCAGCTAGCTAGTTTAGCCTACTGAAACACCCTGCTCAAACAGAGGGATGCTATGTTAGCTAGCTGGCTATGACTTTCCAACACAACACTGGAACTCTTCCAAGTCAAGGTCAGCTTTTGGTATTACTAATTTATTGCCACCGGGGCCCACTGGTGTAACTGCTTACTGACTGTATACTAACATTACGCCATGATTGTAGCGGGTTTACTAACATTAGTTGTATTAGCGATGCTGACTATGATGTTACTTTAGCAAATATGGTGACAACGATGTAGGCTGTGTGTATCGGTTTGGCTTGGAAAGGTTTTTTCGCCTGGTAACCATACAGCTGATGTGTTATGCATTGAAGTCCGCAAGCGAAGGGAAGAGAAGGAAGAGTGAACTCTGTTTACGTGTGATCAGAGGTGCATTCATTCTGTTTATTCTGTTGAAAAACTGTTCTTAAACGGAAGCAAATGGAATAAAAGGGGATAAACACACCTGGATTTGCAACTGTTGGACTAATGATTAGACCCTGTATGCAGGCAAGAGTGTGCAAAGCGGTATTGAATGTCACTGTCGGTCATTTCAAATGTGTCTCTCGACCTGTGTGCACCTACGTTGTAAACCTTCATTCATAGGCTAGCTTGTCGCAATCTCATGAAGGGTATAGAGAATATTTGAGTATCATGCAGTAGCCTAAACCTATCGCAGTTACATTGAACTGGGTGAATGGAATATGAATGAGAGTCATCCATGTTTTACTCTTTCTGACATTTCAAGGTCAGTCTCCCACAGCAACATTAAGACTTTTGGCCATCATTTCAGTCATGTCACTCTCAGTGGGACTCTATGGGACATGGATGACAGTGCAGTCTCTGACCCATGTCGAGGTATGAATCTAATGTTTGGGTTGGCAGACACAGCGTCTAAATACATTTAGAGAATTGTTATTGCTGACAGAATTAGCTTAAAGTCTGTTGTCTGCCTGCATATGGGTTGAATTCCTTCAGTCCTCCTTGTGGTACAGTGTGGGTAGGTGTCACACACACACATGTTCATGTTCAACAATATTTTGTACAGACCAACATCATCAACAAAGATCATCAACTACTGAAGGTTGGAAGGATTTTGAAAGACTATTGATTAGATTCAAATATAAATTCCTTGTATATTCCTTTCATGGCCTGTTTGCAAAAGAAGTAAGAAAAGTAATTCCTAGGACACCAGGGAAAACCCCTTCGGTAAATACAGTGATGGTAATTACGTCTGGAGAAGCTTGCCTTGATTGTTGTGAGAGGAGCTGTTTGAAAGAGCAGCCGGCACTAATGTAGGTCCACATCTTGCATCTCATACCCCGGCTTTGTGGGATCCATGTAGAGCTGACCAATCAAACGGATTATGCAGGCAGAAAGAAGGTCCTGCTGGAACGGCATGAAGCAAATCAAATATTGTCATTTTGATAGATGATTTATTGCCGGAACAACTTTCTCTACCACTCTACTATTTATGTCTTCACACCAATTAAACTAGGTGCCTGGACAGAGAAAAGACTAGACAATGTTAAAGTACTGACTGCAGAGGATAAATTAATTCATCTTAAAATGGTACATGTCTGAACACAAGGGAGTAAAGGCAAGTTTAACAATGGCACAAGGATTATGGCTGACATTTTCATCATCTAATCATTCTGCCTCCGTCATCAATTTTGCGGCACACAAATTGGCTCAAATTGGCTAGGGTGATTTTATGAACAAGTTGGCATTAACATTTTATCTGGTATTTGTTCTTTGTGTTCAGATCAGATCTGCAAGACACTGCAGATACGCAAGACATTTCATTCTGCCAATGAGTCATTATTTCATGAGTATTATACTTTAATAAATGTGTTATTATTGATGGAAAGCACCCAGGCAATTTGGTTGATAAACAAAAATAGAGAACCAGTTCAAAATGTAAAAAGTTTTGTGCGATAAATCATGTTACTGGTCACTTATTTCATGCACCTGCAGCATGTTTTCCCCTAACTAAGTTATAGGAATATCACCCAGACTGATGATAATCTTCTCAAACAATGGCCCTCGTGCTATGCAACTGGATGATAATTATATTATATTATATATATTTTTTTTTTAAAGCAGGGAGAATTAAAAGCAAGGCACTGTGTATCCACGTCAATTGACAACTGTTCCTCTCCACAACTCCTATGGAAAATCCAATTTTACACACCACAGCTTTTGTGGATTACTTTCTCACCCACCCTATTTTTATAAAGACGTTCTGATTTTATTAACCTGTAAATACAGTGCACTGCCACATGGCATGCATAGAGATCCATCAAAATCCGGCTGAAAAAATGTAGCTCCAAATATTATATCACATCAGTGTCTTAGCCTTTCGCTTTCTTTCACTTTTATTTCTCATTGTTCCTCACCGTCACTGGTCCATAAAAAAATTATGCATCATAAGAGTGAAATAATTCAAGCTTATCTTCCTCCTGAGAGACAGTGTTCTTTTGCAGAGTAGAGTAACTCGTTTATGTATATTTTTCTCTCCTCTTGCTCAATCGTTTTCTGATCTTTAGTACCTCAATGCCATCCTGTCGGTCTCTACGGGTATGTGTCTGGTCACTAGTGGAAAGTCCCACCTTTCTGTCAAGAGTGAATTCAGGGTGATCACTTACTACATGTACAGTGGCATTTGAAAATATTCACCCCTTTGACATTTTTCCTATTTTGTTGCCTTACAACCTGGAATTAAAATAGATTTTTTGGGGGTCTTGTATCATTTGATTTACACAACTTGCCTACCACTTTGAGGATGCAAAATATGTTTTATTATGAAACAAACAAGAAGTAAGACAAAAAACAGAAAGCGTGCATAACTATCCCCCCCCAAAGTCAATACTTTTAGAGCCACCTTTTGCAGCAAATACAGCTGCAAGTCTCCTGGAGTATGTCTCTATAAGCTTGGTACATCTAGCCACTGGATTTTTTTGCCCATTATTCAAGGCAAAACTGCTCCAGCTGCTTTAGCAGTATGCTTAGGGTCATTGTCCTGCTGGAAGGTGAACCTCCGACCCAGTCTCAAATCTCTGGAAGACTGAAAAAGGTTTCCCTCCAGAATTTCCCTGTATTTATAGCCATCCATCATTCCTTCAATTCTGACCAGTTTCCCAGTCCCTGCCGATGAAAAACATCCCCACAGGTGTGGGGTTTGCGCTAGACATAGCGTTTTCCTTGATGGCCAAAAAACTACATTTTAGTCTCATCTGATCAGAGTACAGTACATTCTTCCGTATGTTTCCCACATGCCTTTTGGAGAACACCAATTTTTTTCTTTAAGCAATGGCTTTTTCTGGCTACTCTTTCATAAAGTCCAGCTCTGTGGAGTGTACGGCTTAAAGTGGTCCTATGGACAGATACTCCAATATACGATGTGGAGCTTTGTAGATCCATCAGGGTTATCGTTGGTCTCTTTGTTGCCTCTCTGATTGATGCCCTCCTTGCCTGGTCTGTGAGTTTTGGTGGGAGGCCCTCTCTTGGCAGGTTTGCTGTGGTGCCATATTCTTTCAATTTTTTAATAATGGATTTAATGGTGCTCCGTGGGATGTTCAAAGTTTCGGATATTGTTTTATAACCCAACCCTGATCTGTACTTCTCCAGAACTTTGTTTCTGACCTGTTTGGAGAGCTCTTTGGTCTTCATGGTGCCGCTTGCTTGGTGATGGCCCTTGCTTAGTGGTGTTGCAGACTCTGGGGCCATTCAGAACAGGTGTATGTATACTGAGATCATGTGATAGATCATGTCACAGTTAGATTGCACACAAGTGGACTTCATTTAACTAACTATGTGACTTCTGAAGGTATTTGTTTGCACCAGATCTTATTTAGGGGCGTCATAGCAAAGGGGGTGAATACATATGCATGCACCCCTTTTATTTTTTAAATGTTTTTGAAACAAGTGATTTTTTTCATTTCACTTCACCAATTTGGACTATTTTGTGTATGTCCATTACATGAAATCCAAATAAAAATCCATTTAAATTACAGGTTGTAATGCAACAAAATAGGAAAAACGCCAAGGGGGATGAAAACTTTTACAAGGCACTGTACCTCCAGCAGAGATGTTAATGTCTTTTTCTCTCACCTATTTCTCTATCTGCCATTGGCCTGAGGACAGATGTCTGTCAGATGACAAGGCCTTCTCCATCAGCCGCCTAACCTCCACAAGCTATGTACATAGCACACTGAACAATGATTAAGCATGGCTTCCAAGGTGTTGTGTAGTAATCAAAAAAGCCCAAAGCATAACATCCTTTCTGTGATCATATTTCATACTAATTAGCATAATATTATTATCTCTCGTGACAACGCTTCATGCTACAGCATGGCATTTCATTAGAGAGAATATATTGCATTCACTTGCATATTGTCTTGATTCAAAATATTGATTGGTGACTGAAAATGGAGGGTTCACTCAGAAGGGAGGGGTTCCTTAAGGGTGATGGTTTAACATTGTACCAAAATGACTCAGAGAATCCTTTGAGCCCTTCCAAGGTTATTTGCAGTTCATAAAAGGGTTCTTTAATCTTTAGGTGATAATTAAATTGTAGGTGTGGCGGTTCATTCAAATATTTTGGGGCGTGGTTTGAGCACAACTCTTTTTGTGCAACCGTGAGTCAGAGTGTCATTCCAGTTTATCTAAACTGTTGTGTTATGCCATGACATGTTATAAACAGTATGATTATGGCCAATGATGGTGTCTTGTAAAATACTCACTAATGGCCTTAGCAATTGATTAAATCAGAGGTTCTCAATGCTGTCTTCAGGGATCTGTTATGGTTACAAGCCAATGAACCCTTTTTCGGCACTAGGTAGAACCATTTGCATTTAGTGCTTGCTGGTGATAATTCCCATTTGCTCATCAGCTGCACATACAGGGTAGCAAAACAGTGGGATGTTGATTCATTGTATTATTTGCAATTAGATAAAACTTCTCTTAAATTATGATGAGATGTCGGAAAACTGCGTATGTGACTAATTTCAGGAAACGAGGTGTATGTCGTGAGTCACTACTTCACAGGAGCACCATTTGGACGTAAACTTCTTATTTTGAATTTTTAAAATATTGGCAGAAATGTGAACATGTGAACTTTCATGTGCCTTAGTAACAAACTTGTATGCCATCTGTAAATATCATAATAATTGTTAAATGAAGAGCCTAGTTGGTTTAGCCATGGAAAATGGCAGCAACCTTCCCTCTAGCCATGATTGGCTGAGGTAATGAGTGGGCTGTAAATGCTGAGAGATGAGTTCAGATTGGTCTGCCATGTAGCACGCTTCTGTCCATAACATGAGATGGTCAGTATGAGTAGGTATGCCTTTTGAACACAGTTTTTTTTAAAGATAACATGTAGTAGAACTGCATAAGTGTTGCTCTCCACTTTCTGGGGACAGAGTTTTAAAATGAGTGGATTTAGATTATGATAGCTAAGGAGATTGAGAAAATTCTGGTGTTTGATTGCAAATATGCAAACAGAGTCTAAAAGAGAACACACAGAAGGCTGTTGAATAAAACCTGTCCCTTGGATTACATCTTCAAACTAAGGGTAACTATGGCATCCGTGATAGAAAGGGAGAAGCATCCATGCAAGTATTTGGGTAAGAGAGTCTAGCTAACTACATTTTCAGATATTGCATGTTTCGAATTTTGTCAGAAAGTCATTTTCATTTCAAGTTAAAGTGTATTGTTAGCTAGCTAGCTAACGTTACGTGTATGATCTGTGTAGTAATATTATTTGTTTCTCAGAGCCATTTGTACTGCTAGTTATAGCCTAAGGTTAGCTAGCTAACATTGAACCTGGTTGGTTAGCTACCTGCCGATTCTTGCAGGGTAGTAAAGTTATGAGTTGGGATTATGGTTCATTTTTTAGCTAGCTAGCTACATGTCTAAACAAAAGACTCCACTATGCAAGTAACTATTTCAATAGAATGTTTATGATGTCACTGCGACAACTGTCGATAGCTGGTAAATTCGCTCTGGCTATACATTCCAAGCCCATTCTACTGCAGGTTGGGGTGAACCACTCTGAAATTCGTAGCTTTCTGTTGATCACTTCTCCCGAGAACCCCTTTATGCTAGGGTACCCCTGGCTAGCGCTACATAACCCACTACTCTCCTGGTCCATGGAACACCTACTAAACTGGGGTAAGAACTGCCAAATGTCTAAGACCCCACCTAGAACCTCATTGCATCCCCCTGCATCCATTGAAGACCAAGACTTCTCTACTCTCTCTCCCGAATACTTCGATCTCCGGGAAGCCTTCAGTAAGTGGCAGGCCACCCTTCCCCCTCATCGTCCTAACAACTGTGCCATAGAACTCCTACCCGGCGCCACACCTCCCCGGTGTAGTCTGTACTCCCTCTCGACCCCTGGAGCAACAGTCATGGACAATTACATCGGGGAATCGCTTCAGGAAGGTTTAATTCGTCCCTCTACATCCCTTGCAGTCTTCTTCTTTGTGGGTAAGAAGGATGGTGGCCTGCGTCCCTGCATCGATTACAGAGGGCTGAACCAGATTACAATCAAGAATCATTACCCCCCTACCCCTAATATCCTCCGCATTGGAGTTGGTCCAATTCGTCACCAAACTGGACCTCCGCAATGCTTACAATCTGGTGAGAATCAGGGAGGGAGATGAGTGGAAGACTGCCTTTAACACCACTAGTGGCCACTATGAGTATATGGTCATGCCCTTTGGATTATTTAACTCACCAGCAGTCTTTCAAGCATTGGTCAATGACACCCTGAGTCGTATGTTGAATCGGTTCGTCTTTGTTTTCCTCAACGATATCTTGATCTTCTCCAAGACCCTTCTAGAACACATACTGCATATCCGCCAAGTCCTGAGACGCCTCCTGCAGAGTCAACTATATGTCAAGATAGAGAAGTTCCATGTATCCCAGGTATACTTCTTGGGTCACCATCCAAATGGACCTGTAAAGATTGAGGCAGTTGTCGACTGGCCCCGTCCCAACTAACTCAAGCAGGTCCAGCGGTTCTTGCGGTTTGCCAATTTTTCCAAGTGTTTTATATGCAACTTTGGTGGGGTGGTAGCGCCTCTCACAGTCCTAACAAGCAGGTCCCAAATCTGTTTATGCTGGACCCCTGAGGCTGACAGGGAATTCATGGAGCTCAAGAGACGTTTCACCTCTGGATCCATCCTCGTTCATCCTAATCCGACTCGCCCTTTATCATGGAGGTGGACACCTCGGGACACCGGAGCAGGGGTGGTCCTTTCACAGCGGAACAAGGAGGACAAGAAACTGCACTCATGCTCCTTTCTCTCCAAGCGGTTCTCACCAGTGGAACGCAATATACGATGTAGGCAACTGGGAGTTCTTGACAGTTAAGTGGGCTCTTGAGGGGTGGAGACACTGGTTGGAGTGGGCACCTCATCCTTTCGTGATGTGGACAAACATAAGAACTTGGTCTCCATTCAAGAAGCCAAGAGGTTGAACACTTGCCAAGCTAGGTGGGCTCTGTTTTTAACAGCTTTGATGTCACACTAGCCCGGGATCCAAGAATCAGATGGCAGACGCCATATCCCGCCAACACGATGTCTTTAACGAGGAGAATGACACCGAGCTCATCATCCCCAGCTCACACATTGTGGCCCCTGTGATATGGAGTATTGAGACCACTGTCCGACAAGCACAGACCGGAGAACCTGACCCACTAACATACTTTACATTACTACGGGTACTACAATGGGGACACTCCTCTAAATTATCAGGGGTTAATCGGGCACTGGAGTTCCTGAGGTGGACATTCTGGTGGCCCAACATGATGTAGGATGTGTGATCCTTTGTTTGCCAGCCTGCTCCATCTGTGCCAAAAGCACGTCCTCACATCAGCAACCGGTCGAGTTGCTCCAACCTCTGCCCATCCCCAGCCTGCCCTGGTCTCATCTGTCTGTTGACTTTATCACAGGGTTACCTCCATCTCAAGGGTTTACCACTATCCTGGTGGTCGTGGATCAATTCTCCAAGGCAGCCCATTTCATCACCTTACCCAAGTTGCCTTCAGCGAAGGAGACCGCTGATCTCATGGTTACCAATGTCTTTCGACAACACGGACTTCCCTCAGATCGTGGGCTCCAGTTCATCACACGGTATTGGAAGGCCTTCTGGTCCCTGATGGGGGCATCGGTGAGGCTCTCCTCAGGGTTCAACCCTTAGTTGAATGGGCAAACTGAGCAGGCCAACCAGGAGCTGGAAAGGTTCCACCACTGTCATAGTTCTTCCTGGAACCAGAGGGCAGCAGAGACCACCATAGATACTTTTATTGGACTCAGGTGTGTCTTATAATTTATTGATTGTGTCCTTGTTAAAAAAGGTGTGATTTCTGTGTTCCTTTGCAGAAGCTTGAAATGTTTTCCGAGTGTGTTCGTTTCCTGAGTGAGTTTTGAGACTTAGTGTTTGTTGTTTTTTCAAGTGTGTTGTGATCCTGCGGCTACCGTTTCTCAGTAAAGTATTATGTTCATCCTTAACTTCTCTGGGATATGTGGGACGGTAGCATCAGCACCTAGTCACAGAAAACCATACAGCCATTTTCCAGCCAAGGAGAGGGCTCACAAAAATCAGAAATAGCGATTAAATGAGTCACTTACCTTTGATGATCTTCATCAGATTGCACTCATGTTCATGGACTTCATGTTACACAATAAATGTGTATTTGGTTCGATAAAGTTAATCTTTATGTCCAAAAACCTCATTTGAAATTGATGTGTTATGATCAGATATGCATTATCTCAAACAAACATCCGGTGAAAGTGCAGAGAGCCACATAAAATTACAGAAATACTCATAATAAACATTGATAAAACATTGATAAAGATTATGCATGGAAATATAGATAAACTTCTCCTTAATGCAACCACTGTGTCAGATTTCAAAAAGGCTTTACGGCGAAAGCACACATTGCGATTATGTTAGGTCAGCGCTAGTCACAGAAAAACATCCAGCCATTTTCCAAAGAAGGAGAGGTGTCAGAAAAGTCCGAAATAGAGTTATAAATATTCACTTACCTTTGATGATCTTGATCGGAATGCACTCCCAGTGCCACGTTCGTTCTAAGAATCGGACCAAGGCGCAGCGTGCTATACGTACATTCTTATTTATTAAAAGAATGAACACTGAACAAACTAACAAAATAACAAAACAAAACGTGAAGCTATACAAATGAGTGCTGCCAGGCAACTACACATAGACAAGATCCCACACCAGAAAGTGGGAAACAGAGCTGCCTAAATATGATCTCCAATCAGAGACAACAATAAACAGCTGTCTCTGATTGAGAACCATATCAGGCCAACATAGAAATACAAAAACCCCTAGACCTACAACAACCCTAGACATACAAACCCCTAGACATACAACACTAGAGTACCCACCCTAGTCACACCCTGACCTAACCAAAATATATAGAAAACAGAGATATCTAAGGTCAGGGCGTGACAGTATGAATGCGAATTGGAGACACCATGTGCATCACTGCGTAGCACGATGCTTGCTCCATCCAGGATCTCCTCCCAGGTCCATTCTTCTGAACACGCTGCTTGGTCCATTTTTGGTGGGATCTTCTGTCACGTTCATTATAAGGATCGGACCAAGGCACAACGTGGTATGCATACATTCTTATTTATTAAAAGAATGAACACTGAACAACTAACAAAATAACAAAACAAAACGTGAAGCTATACAAACAAGTACTGACACGCAACTACACATAGACAAGATCCCACACCAGAAAGTGGGAAACAGAGCTGCCTAAATATGATCTCCAATCAGAGACAACAATAAACAGCTGTCTCTGATTGAGAACCATATCAGGCCAACATAGAAATACAAAAACCCCTAGACCTACAACAACCCTAGACATACAAAACCCTGGATATACAAAACCCTAGACATACAACTCTAGAGTACCCACCCTAGTCACACCCTGACATAACCAAAATATATAGAAAACAACGATATCTAAGGTCATGGCATGACAACCAGGAATCCCAGTTGCACAATAAATGTTTGTTTTGTTCGATAAAGTCCATCATTTATGTCCAAATACCTTCTTTTTGTTCACGCGTTTAGCACAGTAATCCAAATGCATAATGCACAATCACTTGTTTAGATGAAATGTCAAAAAAGTGATCAGCTCATGGCACTCTGCCATACCTCTGGTTGAAACAGCTCTCATTCTCTTCTCCTTCAAAGTAGAAGCCTCAAACAAGGTTCTAAAGACCGTTGACACCTAGGGAAGCCTTAGGAAGTGCAATATGACCCCATAGACTCTGTATATTCGATAGGCAATGACATGAAAAACTACACATCTCAGATTTCCCACTTCCTAATTGGATTTTTTTCTCAGGTTTTTGCCTGCCATATGAGTTCTGTTATATTCACAGACATCATTCAAACAGTTTTAGAAACTTCAGTGTTATCCATCCAAATCTACTAATTATATGCATATTCTAGCTTTTGGGCCTGAGTAACAGGCAGTTTACTCTGGGCACCTTTTTATCCAAGCTACTCAATACTGCCCCCCAGTCCCAAAGAAGTTATCCACTGATTCCTTGTCTGGTCTCTTCTCTGCACCTGGGTCCAACCTTACCACGTCACATAACCAGCTCTGCTAGGGCGAGTAAATTGGTCAGAGTGAACTGTTCTCTCATTTAAAGAGATGGGTGGGGCTAAAGTGTAAGAGGGTGTGAATGATGCTGAATGGGTGTAGACAAAGAGAAGCTCTCAAGTAGGTACCAAAACATTCAAGGGCCATTTTCGCAAAAGTGAGTTTACAAGTTTATCAACTTTCAAAGCACAATTACTTTGCCATTGTTCCTCAACTGTACTGTATGCTATACCGTTCTCTAGCTCTGAGTCTCTACTTTTATCCAATGTAAAAAACACAATTTCAAATTTTGCTGCATAAGACCAAATCGAGCCAGTCAGTCACATAATATCAACAATTCTAAACAAGAATATAATAATAAGAATTGACTGTAAGATAATAATATGGATATATAAGAGATGGAATAATAGATAACAAAATGACCTAAAATAGTTCTAACCTCTGTCTCTTTCATCAGAGGTTTCAATGTAAGTCATTAACGGCTCCTTTTGGGACCTCTTAAATGACTTTCTTTTCGAAACTGAAAATGAAAGGATTATTTTTATTCTGCTTTTTCTTCTGAAAAATGAGCTAATTAAAAGAGAGAATAAGTTATTGGGGCAAGTTCATTGTAGTAATGGGCACAATCATAGCGATTCACAAGTTTCCAACATCAACCTGTAAGTGGACTCAGTAATTTGCCTATCTTAACAATATGATCTGACATCGACAGCCATTACTTAGTCTGGGTAGAGTGAACTGCAACTGGCTTTTAAAGCTCTTGCCAAGAAACTAAAGGGCTCTAACTTATTTTTAGCCATTGTTTAACACACTGGTAATTTAATACACACCATATTATAGTATGCTTTCAGGAGTACACAGAAGTGAAGCATAACTTGATATTGACGATACATCCTTGTGTGTGCAATGTCTTATACCTTATTTATGACTAACTGAACAATGCATCTCCACGAGTAGCCTAGTTCAAGCTCTCACATGACTGAACATGTTTGATTGTGATCTATTTGGTTGACTACGCAGTAAAGAGCTATGTTGCGCTGTCTAATTCATGATGGTACGGCACCGCTCATTATCCTATATCATCTCATGAATGCGTTCTTGAGAATTACTTATCATGATATACCTATCCAATTATATCTTAATTGGCTCCTGATTTATAAAGCAACAACAAATAGGTTTGTGAGTTTATGTGCGGATATTGAGAGACAGAGCTCAGATGCAATGGATTGCCTAGTTAATTATTACTCAATGTATGTCTACAAATGCCAAGAAGATGGCTTGGCATTGCTAGAATTAATGTGCTCGCAAATATGTCAGTAGCATGCTCAATTTGGCCTACATGGCAGAAGCTTTGTCTTGTTTTCTTCCCTTCTTGTTTTATGTCTGAAAGTGAAGCAGAAAGGCCTTTTCGTTCACTGTTTACTTACTTATTCATTGTACATTCCACATACAATCTAGAGACAGAGAGTTCAGGGTACGCATTCTTGTTACGACAGTAATAGATCCAAATCTCAACATCTAATTATTGGGGTGCCAAGATTTGCAACAATGTGATGTACAGTAACAGCTCAGAACAACATCTGATTGTTGTTTGTGCTATACTCACAAAGAACTACTCCAAGATTGTTTGCACAGCTACTTGCTCGGGGGTGCTAGTTATATGCATGGCAGATCACAAGCGTGAGTCTATGTTGTACTCCCTGATCCAGAATGAATAGACCACCATCATTAGCCTGCAATGCACCGTAGAGCAGAAGAAATTCTATAAAATTCTGTTTGTATGTTTGCATGGGTTAGATCAAAATTACAGCACGCTGAGTTACCTAAGTGCAATTACCAGCTTTGGGACATAGTAAGCGTCAACTCCTTTCTTGCGTTTGTCAAAGCTAATAAAGAAGAACCGTGCTGAGCATGTAATGATGCACTAAAACAATACAATACAAGATAGTAAATCATCTAGAAATCAGACACACAGATAACAAGAAACAAATGTGAGCCAACAGATGTCAATTTGGTTCCTCAAATGACTGCCTCGCCTGGTTCAACAACTACTTCTCTGATAGAGTTCAGTGTGTCAAATCGGAGGGCCTGTTGTCCGGGCCTCTGGCAGTCTCTATGGGGGTGCCACAGGGTTCAATTCTTGGGCCGACTCTCTTCTCTGTAAACATCAATAATGTCGCTCTTGCTGCTGGTGAGTCTCTGATCCACCTCTACGCAGACGACACCATTCTGTATACTTCTGGCCCTTCTTTGAACACTGTGTTAACAACCCTCCAGACGAGCTTCAATGCCATACAACTCTCCTTCCGTGGCCTCCAACTGCTCTTAAATACAAGTAAAACTAAATGCATGCTCTTCAACCGATCGCTGCCTGCACCTGCCCGCCCGTCCAGCATCACTAATCTGGACGGTTCTGACTTAGAATGTGTGGACAACTACAAATACTTAGGTGTCTGGTTAGACTGCAAACTCTCCTTCCAGACTCACATCAAACATCTCCAATCCAAAGTTAAATCTAGAATTGACTTCCTATTTCGCAACAAAGCATCCTTCACTCATGCTGCCAAACATACCCTTGTAAAATTGACCATCCTACCGATCCTCGGCTTCGGCGATGTCATTTACAAAATAGCCTCCAATAACCTACTCAATAAATTGGATGCAGTCTATCACAGTGCCATCCGTTTTGTCACCAAAGCCCCATATACTACCCACCACTGCGACCTGTACGCTCTCGTTGGCTGGCCCTCGCTTCATACTCGTTGCCAAACACCACTGGCTCCAGGTCATCCACAAGACCCCCCTTATCTCAGCTCGCTGGTCACCATAGCAGCACCTACCTGTAGCACACGCTCCAGCAGGTATATCTCTCTGGTCACCCCCAAAACCAATTCTTCCTTTGGCCTCCTCTCCTTCCAGTTCTCTGCTGCCAGTGGCTGGAACGAACTACAAGAATCTCTGAAACTGGAAACACTTATCTCCCTCACTAGCTTTAACTTCTTGCGTCGAGCCATCCCGGATCCGGGATCGTGAATACAGCCTCAAGCTCATTACCATAACGCAACGTTAACTATTCATGAAAATCGCAAATGAAATGAAATTAATATGCTAGCTCTCAAGCTTAGCCTTTTGTTAACAACACTGTCATCTCAGATTTTCAAAATATGCTTCTCAACCATAGCAAAACAAGCATTTGTGTAACAGCTAGCGCAGCTAGCGTAGCATTTAGCGTAGCATTTAGCGTTAGCATCAGCAGGCAACATTTTCACAAAAACCAGAAAATCATTCAAATAAAATCATTTACCTTTGAAGAACTTCAGATGTTTTCAATGAGGAGACTCTCAGTTAGATAGCAAATGCTCAGTTTTTCCTGAAAGATTATTTGTTTAGGAGAAATTGCTCCGTTTGGTGCGTCACGTTTGGCTACCAAAAAAAATTCAGTCTTCAAAACGCCGAACTTTTTTCCAAATTAACTCCATAATATCGACTGAAACATGGTAAATGTTGTTTAGAATCAATCCTCAAGGTGTTTTTCACATATCTCTTCATGATATATCGTTCGTTGAAAGCCTCCTCTCTCCTCTCAATTACTGGATGACTGCGTGCAGCTTGTAGATTACGCACCAATTTAGACAAAGGACACTGGGCGGACCCCTGGTAAATGTAGTCTCTTATGGCCAATCTTCCAATGATATGCCTACAAATACGTCACAATGCTGCAGACACCATGGAGAAACGATAGAAAGGGCAGGCTCATTCCCGGCACATTCACAGCCATATAAGGAGACAATGGGAAACAGAGCTTCAAAAATTCTGCCCATTTCCTGGTTGAAGTTTCATCTTGGTTTCGCCTGTAGCATGAGTTCTGTGGCACTCACAGATAATATCTTTGCAGTTTTGGAAACCATAGAGTGTTTTCTTTCCAAAGCTGCCCATTATATGCATAGTCGAGCATCTTTTCGTGACAAAATATTGCGCTTAAAACGGGCACGTTTTTTTATCCATAAATTAAAAGAGCGCCCCCTATATCCAAGAAGTTAAGCACCAGCTGTCAGAGCAGCTCACAGATTACTGCACCTGTACATAGCCCACCTATAATTTAGCCCAAACAACCACCTCTTCCCCTACAGTATTTATTTATTTTATTTATTTATTTATTTTGCTCCTTTGCACCCCATTATTTCTATCTCTACTTTGCACATTCTTCTACTGCAAATCTACCATTCCAGTGTTTTACTTGCTATATTGTATTTACTTCGCCACCATGGCCTTTTTTTGCCTTTACCTCCCTTATCTCACCTCATTTGCTCACATTGTATATAGACTTATTTTTCTACTGTATTATTGACTGTAAGTTTGACCTTATTGACCTGGTTAAATAAATAATATGGGATCAAGTTCAATTGCCCCCTAAATTGGGTGGGCTTGAAATGGTGTAAGACTAAAAGTAACCCATGATATAGTATTTCCTTTCTAGAACAAAATGTTGACTATTTACACTAATGTCCCTGATCAGCTGTCCCCTCTTGTCATTCCTCACACGATGTATGCATCAGCACACTCTTGCACTCATATTAGAAATAAAGAGAAACATTTATGCAGTGAGTTCCATTTCCCACTCCCATATACTGCTAAACCACAGCGTTTCATGCACTCAAAGCGGGATGCTGAACTTTGAATTGGACTGCAAATACCCCCTGGCCTCCGCCAGCTCCCTTCTGGTCCTCTGAGATGCCTATGACCTCGTCTGAACCTAGAGCATGGAGGAACTATCATATTAGGGAGCATGTCTCGGCTCAAAGCTGCTTCGGCTAATGTCCTTGGTTGGTGGAGCCAGCCTGAATAAAAGTAATCTCTTGCAATCGCGTGAATCTTGTCTCTACATGCTGTACCATTGTAGTATTTAAGGCAAGGTGGTTTTGGCCAATTGTACCGTGTTTTCCCCTGCCTCGCAAGTATCCCTTGTATGGGAGTTCATGAGAGAGAGAGTTTTAGCAGCCGTTGTTGTAGTCACAAGTGAAAGGGCAGTAGACCGACATACACAGGCACAATGCAGCTGCAACTTGCATAACTTAAAATGCCACTATCAAAAGTTTTTTTTTAAACATTGCACAACAACAACAACAAAAATCTAACAAATATTCATAGCAGCGTTCAAACGTGTGACTAGAAAATGTGAAAACCAATGAATAGCAAGTTGGATGTTTGTCCATTCTCAATGTTCAATTTTGTCAGCAAAGGCATTGTCAGCTGAAATAATTGAAAGAATGCTAGTTGCATAAGGTTAAACTTGTTCAGGGTTTCCCACTGCTCTACCGTTGGTGAGTTATACTTTGTTTGCGAGTTTTTGTGTGTGCTTTCTTCTGTCAAGTTAGCTTCCTAAAAGATTCATGAATGGAATTTGACGTGACAATTTAAAAGTCAGTTGCATAAGCTGACACCAAGCTGTCATGACTGTCATGATGACACCCACTTTGTCATGATAATTACAGTGTTACGTAGCCTTGATGAGGGATCATTTCAAGTACAGTGTAAAACAAATGTCACGGTGTATAAAATGACATACTACAACCATAGTACATAATCACTTTCCAGGTAGTGCTTTGGTGAGTAAGAATTTGACAAGGAGTAGTGTGGATATGACAACATCCTCTCTAGTGGAACATTTTTTGTTGTTGAAGGGAACAGGAGCGCAGTGAGGCCCATGCTTGAGGCCTAGCTTGTTAGAGTAAAAAGGGATGATCACTCTCTCTGATGAGAGCCATCTGGCTAGGAGCAAGGCCCAGTCCTGGGATTTGGCCTCTCAGGATTCCTAACCCTCTGTAAGGCAACTATACCTGCAGCAATGTGCTGTAACAGAATTGGAAAAAGAGCTTGACTTTGATGGTGGAAAAAGCATTGGATAATGAAGTCAGATTATGGCTATAACAGTCTTATTGAGCAGTGTGTTCTATTTACTGTTATCCCCACACAAATAACCTGTTCATAAGCTTTCTTCTATGAACAAATTGAAGTATAACTTCCATTTAAAAGGTTTAACAGTAGTAGTTATTTTCGTGAAAACATTTTATTGAATAATATTTCAAAGTTACTTCTCTCAGTCCCCAACAAATACATACTGCATGGTATGTGTAATGGTGTGTCCATTCAGTTGTGTTTTTAGTCAATCTTCTGGTTACCAGTGGGTGATAATCTAAGAGGTTTAAATGGATTATGCCCAAACAGCATGGCTCAATTTGTGTAGAGGGTGGAGAATACAACTAGAATATGTACATGCCAAACCCTGTCATTTTGCACATATTTTTGAATGTCACATGTTGCTATCGTTGGCACAGAGCACAGAGGGGGACAGAGCTCAGAAATATGCCAAAAACACAAATACCACCAGAGGGTTGTGACACAGCAGAAAGGGCAAATGTGCCACACAATGGCTTCCATTGGGGAATGGCAGGCAGGCTTTACCAACACATACAAACAATCACCAGTTCGCCACTCCTGTTTAAAGCATGACCAGCTAGATGTGACACCAAACAGAGAGTCACACACCGAGGAACAGTTTGGAGTCACTTCCCCAACAGAAGGCATCCCTTACACCCTTTACTTCCACAAAAAAAGTGCTTTACTGTCTCTCCAGGCCTTGTAAAATGTTCCCTTTATTCTTGCCCTCCCTCTATTGTTCCATTCCCACTGCAGGATCTTAGCAGTCAGAAGGAAAACAGACCCAGTGGTGGTTTTTCAATTGAATTGTCAGAAGTTTTAATAATTCCTGCAAAGTAAAAGGGCAGAGAACCTTTGTGAAGTCACTTCACCCGGAACGCTCCACTGGGGGTCTCTGGCGAACCCTGCATTGCAAAGTGTGCTCTGTTATCCTGTCTTGCCTATGTGTCTGCCTGTGCTGCTGAGTTTGTCCTTCCTTCAAGAACACCCCTCAGCAGTGGAAACAGTGTCAGAGCGACAGGGGATGGGACAGAGAAAAAACTATGGACAGAAATGAAACCATAAACGAACAAAGGGATGTCCTTGTTTGTATCTACTCTTGTTTCTGGTTTAAAACCCAAGGCGTTGTCAACTGTTGGCATCATAACGTGATTGCAATATGTCCATTTGCTGTTAGGTCCTAAATAATTAGACATGTACAGCAGGAACCAAGATGCCTTTTTATCTGCATGTTTCCCCTTATCTTTATGGTGCCGTTTTGAGATAAGAACTGATCATCCATGCAGTCAGTGTGCACTCACACTGCGTGAGATGCATACAATTATGCAAATGATGTTGGAAGTCATAAATCCTTGTTCTAGCTTGAGCTTAGCTCTTTTCCTGTCTGTGCTTTATTTTGCTTGAAGAAAGCCCCCACGCTGGATGGCGGAGAAAGGAAAGCTCCAGCACACGCCAGTCCTGCATTTACAATGGGAGAGGCATCAGGGAGGATTACTGCAAATTGGGGGAAATTCTGGAAATTAACATTATGAGAGACAGAATATATCTAAAATAGTCATCTTTACGTACTGTCGTATTTTGTGGATGTTTATCCATGAACTTGAGGGGTCAAGCCTCTCAACTGCTGCCAGTAGGTAGCAAACTGTTTTGCATGTACCAACTCTAGACACCAGATACCAAGGGGCTTAATTTATGGAAACTGGAACCTAGTTTCCAGTGGAAGACGTTATCCATTTTCTGAAACTGCGTTTGAAATATCATGTACATTTTTTGGTATCATAACATCGTTTTCAAAAACGATAACTGGATAAGATCATTTTATGGTTGCAACTTGCAAACAGTGTCTAGATAATAACACAGGTGTTTTTCATTTTGTAGTTGAAGCAGCGATTTTTCAAATGTCAAACCATATCCTGCTGTGACCTTGGACACAATCAAAGAGTCCAATGAGTGCAGTTCCTTTCTATTCACAGTCATTACGACAGGCTAATGAGAATATTTAATGAGTGCTTATGACAAAGATTTCTCTATACTGTACCAAAAGTAGATCAAATCAACACAAATTTTTCATTGTGCGTTGAATCAGGTCTACTGTCAATGATAATCCGATGATGCTGATAAGATAATATATGTGGCTTTCCAGCACAACTGCAAAAAGGTGGGGCAGATGTATTATAATGTGTATGATGTCAGAACCTGCGATATCATATTACACTTGCAGAGCATAAAGACATCCACGGTGGATTAGATAATTATCAGATTCCACGCTTGGTCTGCATAAGCTGTAGAGGAGGGGAGTGATTATGAGAAACAGCTGAATTTGCGCGAATCCCTTTTGAACCATAACAATGGAGGTTATCACAGGACGATTCTAATAAGGGATTCGGCACTCGCATAATAGAGTCGGCGGAAGAAAGGAAGGTCTAAAGCGTGGTTATGAGGAACAGATAAATCATGCACATCACAGCATCAGATAAACAAGTATGTACTTAGCTTCCTGGTGCCATGTGGTGGATGGCAGACAATTAGAAAGACCACATCCTGAATAGTATTCATAAAATAAGTAGTTTAGTGATAAAACACCCCTAGTTTTTTTTCAAGGACAAAATCTCTTCGGGTAATTTGTTTCCCAATGTCCCCCTGCCCTCTAGTCTCCTGAGGATGCTCTGCAATTGGAGTGATGCAAACTGGACAGAGCCCAGAGAACGCTGCAGGCAAGTGTCACTTCACATTGGATCTTCCTGGTTTCAAAACAAAGGTCAGGTGTTTGGGTGTAAGATGTTTTCATATCTCTACTTCAACTCTTTGACATTGATTAACTCCAAAACGCTGACGATGATAAACATGAGGTGATATAGGCAACCAACTATCACAGTCTTTTTGAACAACAATGATCAAAATATTTCTAATGTCAATTGACTTTATCCAATCAAATGTGACATTTTAAGATGATGATACTAATAATATGTTTAAGTTGTACTGTACAAAACCAAAAAATGTAAGAAAATGGTTCCTCTCCGTCAAGCAGGAGAAAAGTGATGCAGAAACATTTAGATCGTGTTATCCTCACTGCATCTTTTGAGACATGTGTAATTGCGCTGCACTACATTTTCAGTTGCCTATATTTGATACGTTGACAAATTCCGCCAGTGGCGGTTCTAGCTTGTATGGCTCCCTGGGCGAACCCACCCCCTCAGCACCATTCTGAAAAGAAAACACTATTCTGCACTCTCATTTTTATTCAGACATTGAAACACAAATAAATAATCATAACATTTTAAACTATATACAAATAGAAACAAATTTGTGTTGATTTGGCACTTGAGCATCAATACATTACCCATCCCCCAACACCGTCACCCATCCCCCAACACTGTAGTGTGCAGACTGGTTTTATATTATTCTTAACGATTTTGCACAAACCAGTAAAAAATGCAACAATATGTCTGTGACACTATATATTCGCAGTACTTTGAATGAATTGTGGTTTATTTGGTAGCATTTCGTAGTGTGACTGATTTGATTAATTGCATTAGTACTGTACAAAGTTAGAGGTGCACTATTTGATGGATTCCCCCACTCCCCCTACCTCGGGCTTCCAGTGGGGAGACCTGAGGTCAATCTTCCCCCGCCCCCCTCCCCATCTCGTACTTCTGAGTGGGAGACCTTCCCAGGCAGTAGCCTGCCTAGCTCACAAACTAGAATCAGGTGGCCCACTCTGTCAAGGTTAATTGACCCACAGTCCCACATGGTGACATGATATCATTGACGTGTCGTGCAAATGAGGGATAGAAAAACGATGGCACAAATGTCACCATTCCAAAAAAGATTGCGAGGCCGCCCCATGTCGCCCCCAGCAAGATGCTGCCCGTGTCGCCTATACCTAAATCAGCCACTGAATTCCGTCTTTCACTGTTCTCATCATGGCTATTCCCTGGATATGTACAGTGAAGGGGAGGAGGAGGAGAAAAGAAGAACATGAGCAGAGAGCATCCCCAGGTTCCCAAATGGGTTGTACCACATCGATTGACTTGTGAAATATATCTCATATCCAGAAACCAGCTCAGTGGCATGATGTCTCTTTTGGGAAAAACCCAGACCCTCCCAAAGGCTACTGAAAAATAATTGACAAGAACCATTGCTGCTGCCACCACTGTTACAGCCTACTGCATGTTAGATGTATAGTAGAATGAAACAACCTCACTAATCAAACTGTATAGATCCTGGGGTTGTAATAGTAGAAGAATTAACAGTAGGAGTGGGCACGGGAATGGTGGAGTTGGTGAGAGCATTAGAAGCAGTATGATGATGTTTGCATGCAGTTTTTTACCCTCCCCTGATTGGAGTAAACTAACAGAGAACAATATTCTACATCTGCTTACAGCTATTTCCGCTCACATGTACAGTATATGTAGTTCAATAATTATGTGTATATACAGCACCAGTCAAAAGCTGACAAATCTACTCATTCCAGGTTTTGTCTTTATTTTTACTATTTTCTACATTGTAGAATAATAGTGAATACATCAAAACGATGAAATAATACATATGGAATCATGTATTAACCAAAAAAGTGTTAATAAACAAATCAAAATATATACCCTTTGCCTTGATGACAGTTTTGCACACTCTTGGCATTATCTCAACCTGTCATGCCCTGATCTGTTTCACATGTCCTTGTGATTGTCTCCACCCCCTCCAGGTGTCGCTTATTTTCCCCTGTGAATTTATCCCTGTGTTTCCTGTCTCTCTGTGCCAGTCCATCTTGTCTTGTCAAGTCAACCAGCGTGTTTTTCCCGTGCACCTGCTTTTTCTTATCTCTCTTTTGCTAGTCCTCACGGTTTTTGACCCTTGCCTGCCCTGACTCTGAACCTGCCTGCCAGACCTTTCTGCCTGCCCTGACCTCGAGCTTGCCTGCCACTCTGTATCTCCTGGACTCTGACCACTGTTCATGGTGGGAACCATTCATGCGGAGATCATCCATTCTCCTACTCTGCGTCTCACAAAGACATGGCGGGTAGAACCAAAAATCTCAAATTTGGACTCGTCAGACCAAAGAACAGATTTCCACCGGTCTAATGTCCATTGCTCGTGTTTCTTGGCCCAAGAAAGTCTCTTCTTATTTATTGTTTTCCTTTAGAAGTGGTTTCTTTGCAGCAATTTGATCGTGAAGGCCTGATTCACGCAGTCTCCTCTGAACAGTTGATGTTGAGATGTGCCTGTTACGTGAAGCATTTATTTGGGCTGCAATTTCTGAGGCTGGTAACTCTAATGAATTTATCCTCTGCAGCAGAGGTAACTCTGGGTCTTCCATTCCTGTGGCGATCCTCATGAGAGCCAGTTTCATAGTGCTTGATGTTTTTTGCGACTGCACTTGAAGAAACTTTCAAAGTTCTGGACATTTACCGTATTGACTGTTAAATAATTATATATTCCTAATTACCTTTTTTTGTGCTGGGTTTTCACCCACAATGGCCAATCCACCATTCATTCTGATCTTAACTCCACAGATTAACCAATCTTTCCCGGTATAATGCCATTTTACTAATTGCTTTTGCAATACATCCCTCCATTTTACAGTGATGTTTCACGAGGGTCCGAACCTCTCTATTTGTAACATTATTGCCCTAAAAGTATACTGTATACTTGAGTATAATGATATTTCCAATTGACAGGTTGTGGTTTTTCACATACCCTAGCAATACAGCTTGCAGGTCCATGTGAACCCTGATATTATGACATAACAACCATTCCTGGACCTGACTCCAAAAGCGACCCACCAATAGACATTACCAGAAAAGATGCTCTATTGATTGTTTCCTCATGGCAGTCAGCACAAGGTTGACTATTTTTTATTTTTTATTTAACCTTTATTTCAATGACAGCCTAGGAACAGTGGGTTAACTGGTCTAGGAACAGTGGGTGTGTATTCAGATGTGTATTCAACCATGACACTCAAAAGGGTAAATATGTGACAGGTTGAAAAATGAACAAATTATTCTGCTTCATCCACTCAGGTTGTGGTCCCTGTGTTAATTATCAAACATCTAAACACGTCTATTCATTTTGGCAGTCTCCATACCATCAAAAGTCAAAAGCATATGTCATTTGATGCTGATGCATGGCAATATTAATCATCATTTTATTGTTGGGCCCAGCAGTGAATTGGGCAGAGTCCCTGTTTGGTTCAAGATGGAGTAGGCTGAGCAAAAAATAGCAATTTCCTTGTCATGAATGGAAAGTTCTCTAAAGCAGTTTGGAGTGATCTGCCATCAATCACACTAAATTTCTCCTGGGTTATGAAAAAAGCTGGAAAAGCTGTACCACACCGTTACCTGAACAAATTTCACAGTGACTAATGATGTATGACAAAAAGCATTCAAGACTTGCTCAAAGTATAGCCTGCGTAGATTGCAAACTGCAGTCTTAACACAATTTACATTTCAATGTAGAGGAACTCTGAACCAAAAACACTAATTCTAAGGGCCAGATAAGTATGTCATAAGGTCACTGTAAAGTACAATGTGATGGTCATAATTCTCTTTCTTTCATATTTTTCCAGACTTTTTTTTACCGAACATGGGATTTTTTTTCTCTTTAGGAACCCATAACACTTAGGACTATATTATCTTTGGAACAAAGATAGAACTCATCCCAAATGATTTGGTCAGATTTTAATCCTCCCCGATACAATGGGAAGGACGTTGTAGTTGTCGGAGTCAGTCATTGGTTGACAATGGAAGAGGACATCTCTCCTGAACTTCACTCTGCTATCCACTTGGCTGGAATGTTAGGACTTGTTGATTTTAGCATTCACTTATTGAATGGGATCTAAGCACTTACAAATTCGTAACATATTGTACAGTGTCATGCAAAATGGATGACACTATGCACAATTGTACACAATTTTCTGTGACCCATTTTGGCTCGTGAGTGCTACTTTCAAAACTACTGGCTGAACTTATACTACACCTTTTTAATACATAATTAACATTTTGCATCAGCCTGTTGTTGTTTCCTCCTAAAACTCTGTTCAAAATCTAAACAAGTCCTTCTATTTTGTGGAATATTTGGGAACATTATTGAAAACTACAGTTTTCACAAAAAAATACAATTTCATTAACAATGTTGAACAAGGTCAACTCTTCATAATTTCAAGACATATCATGATTTGAATCAATTAAATAAAAATGCCTAATTCAGACTTGTTGCTTGACGAGGTGAATTTTTCATGAATGTAGAAAAAAATCTATGCTTTGATGAGTTTAAAATGAGCAATACTCTGTTAAATATTAATGAAGAATACTTAATCAAAGGCTACTTATGAACGGCCGTCAAAGGGTATGCAGATTATTCATTGTTAACGCATCTTTAAATATTCCACAGTCTGGAGACAGATTCAATAAGCCATGCTGTACTGACCGGTGAATCAACCTAAATGCTAATACTAAACAGGCTAGGGTTAGCGGTTTAGGCTAAGGTTCCTGACCTATCATCTGACTAAAGCTGCACAATCCAGAGTCTCTCCATTGGCAACCATAGCTTGGTTGAGAATGTAGATGGGAGACCGCTTTGGAAAAAGAAGTTGCCACAAATGTTGTGGAGAAGTTGCTACAAATGTTGTAGAGGTGAAATCTCTTCCCTTCGGTTGAAGTTGACTCCAGCTCAAGTGGTCCACATGCTGTGCCTACAGGTAACTGCCAAAATAAAGGAAACACCAACACAAAGTGTCTTAATAGGGTGTTGGGCCACCACGAGCTGCCAGAACAGCTTCAATATGCCTTGGCATAGATTCAACAAGTGTATGGAACTGTATTGGAGGGATGCAACACCATTCTTCCATGAGAAATTCCATAATTTGGTGTTTTGTTGAGGTTGGTGGTGAAAAATCTGTCTCAGGGGCCGCTCCAGAATCTACAATAAGTGTTCAATTGGGTTGAAATGTGGTGACACACACACACACACACACACACACACACACACACTCACACCCTTTAAACCCCCTATGTTCCTTTGAGACCCCTCTTTCAAAGTCACTGAGATCTCTTCATCCAGCCATTGTAAACAAAATAATGGCCAACTGGGCATTTTTATACATAACCCTAAGCATGATGGGATGTTCATTTCTTAATTAACTTAGGAACCATACCTGTGTGGAAGCAGCTGCTTTCAATATACTTTATCTCTCACTTACTCAAGTGTTTCCTTTATTTTGGCAGTTACCTTATTTCTCCAACCCATTGAAGATACTATACTTACAACAATATTTAATTCTTCTGAACTTGAGATGCTGTTTTATCCAACAACAGAGCCTTTCTCTCTGCTGGTGAGCTTTCATGAACTTGGCCCTAAACTGACTCTTAATGCTTCCTTGCAAGATGTGGCTATTTAGTGAAGTGGAATTCTGGGGTATTCCTCATCATTATTCCCCTGCTGTATTGCTCTAAGGCCCCAAAACCTCAGCTGCGTGTCCCCAGAGATGGCCCTAATGTGTTCAGATACCCCTGCCCACGATTCTAATGGCCTCCATGTCACCAGAGTGTATTTTATAGACTCCAACCATGCTGAGAAACTTTCACATTCAATTTCAACTTGTGACGGGGGAGTCCATCTTCGTCCCTGTCCCCATAGCATGAGATGGGTATCTCATTCTTGTTCTCTCTCTTTCGTAATCTCTTACGAATGCACACATGCACATACCCACACATATGCACACTAGGCAACTACATAAGGTAATGTCAAATCAGTAAGACAATACTGGGAAAATACTTGGCAAATTAATCTCTCTAACAATCGGTTTTTACTCATGTTGCAATGACATTTTCTCTCATATAAACAAAAGCTTAATTTTCACAAGCAATTAAGATCTCCTGCCGTACGTCCGTCTTCGGGGAATGCAACAACCTAAGGAATTGTCGCTAATGATAGCCTGTCAGCGGCGCAGCTGTCCAAAATAAATTGTCTAGATCCCTCATGGACAGTAATTCCCCAAACATCACACGACGCACGTTACACAAACTTCTGAACACGCTCAACGTGTTGCTCAAAGATGAAAAAAAATACATCGGGATTTTCTCCAAATGAATGTACTCTTCCTGTGTGGTTGTTTGGCGGGTTTGCGTATTTACCTTACACTTGCCGAGACATTGGTATCGTCCTACAAGTACTTTGATCAAACTTTCATGATAGTATAAATGAATTCAATTATGTTATTTCAACAACTACATGTTAATCACAACCACACTTTACACATAGGGGGAACTCAACTCTAACTGAAAGAGAGTAGTTAAATACCATTTAGACGATTACAATTGCCCAGTAGACAATCATCCACTAATTGTTTCCGGTGATGACAGGTGTGTGAACTCAGCAGGGAATCTGTCATGCCAGAGAATCACGCAAGGACCATTCTGACAGTACCACAGAGTAGCAGCTCAGGTTTAGATAGATATTTAATTTACCATTCCTTTTGTCCCATAATCATGTTATCAAAGAAAACCTCTTCTGAAAACCTTTTGTTGATCCCTTATCGTCATCGCCTCATGAAACTTCATTGTAAAATGGTCACCTGTTGCATGTTAGGGGTGTTTTTTTGTTGTAAAAATTGCAATCCGCTGGTGACTTTCGATAGTGGATCTTAGCCGCCTTCATATGATTACCTAACGTGTTATTAATATTCTGTGTTGACACATGAATCAAAGGAACTGTCATAAACTTGAAAGTGAAATAATTATAGACTTCCCAATATTATGTCAGCTCCTATGGCTTTCACTCACAACATAGTCATTTTCTGTTAGTTAACCAGGGTCATCCATCTCTCACTGAGCTTCACACTCTTATTAGTTCTTAATTCCCAAATTTGAAAATGTTTAATATCCTGAGATGGATTATAATGTTGCTTTGTCAGATTCAATTCTAATGGTCATATTTACTCTATACAGGGAAAGGGAAGGAGGGATACCTAGTCAGTTGTCCAACTGAATGTGTTCAACTGAAATGTGTCTTCCGCATTTAACCCAACCCCTCTGAATCAGAGAGGTGAGACATCCACATCACTGGCTTTGTTTGAGATTTACAAGACTTAAAAGGCACACTCTATATTTTGTATTTCTGCAAAACAAAGCCACTCAGTAACATAGATACAGTAGCTAGCTAGTTCACTTAGATAGCTAGCAGAACTCAATGTTAGCAGGAGTTAGCCAAAGTTAGTATTTGATTTTGTATTTATCATGGATCCTCATTAGCTGCTACCAAGGCTACTCTTCCTGGGGTCCGGCAAAATTAAGTCAGTTCTAAAATTTAAATAAACATTACAATACATTCATTACAGAATTCACAACATACTAAGTGTGTGCCCCCAGGCCCATACTCACCTACCACGTACACTACCGTTCAAAAGTTTGGGGTCACTTAGAAACGTCCTTGTTTTTTTTTTAAATATATAATTTTTTGTCCATTAAAATAACATCAAAATGATCAGAAAAACACTGTAGACATTGTTAATGTTGTAAATGACTATTGTAGCTGGAAACGGCAGATTTTTAATGGAATATCTACATAGGCGTACAGAGGCAACCATCACTCCTGTGTTCCAATGGCACGTTGTGTAAATTAATCCAAGTTAATAATTTTAAAAGGCAAAATTATCATTAGAAGACCCTTCTGCAATTATGTTAGCATAGCTGAAAATTGTTGTTCTGATTAAAGAAGCAATACAACTGGCATTCTTTAGACTAGTTCAGTATCTGGAGCATCAGCATTTGTGGGTTCGATTACAAGCTCAAAATGGACAAAAGAAAGACCTTTCTTCTGAAACTCATCAGTCTATTCTCGTTCTGAGAAATGAAGGCTATTCCATGCGAAAATTGCCAAGAAACTGAAGATCTCATACAACTCTGTGTACCACTCCCTTCACAAAACAGTGAAAACTCTCTCTAACCAGAATAGAAAAAGGAGTGGGAAGCTCCGGTGCACAACTGAGCAAGATGACAAGTATATTAGTGTCTAGTTTGAGAAACAGATGCCTCACAAGTCCTCTACTGGCAGCTTCATTAAAAGTACCCGCAAAACACCAGTCTCAACGTCAACATTGAAGAGGCGATTCTGGGATGCTGGCCTTCTAGGCAGAGTTGCAAAGAAAAAGCCATATCTCAGACTGGCCAATAAGAATAAAAGATTCAGATGGGTAAAAGAACACAGGTACTGGACAGAAGAACTCTGCCTTGAAGGCTAGCAATCTGAAGTCGCCTCTTCGCTGTTGATGTTGATATTGGTGTTTTGCCATACCAGGCAGTAATGCAACCGGTCAGGATGCTCTCGATGGTGCAGCTGTAGAACTTTTTGATGATCTGGGGACCCATGCAAAATCTTTTCAATCTCCTGAGGGGAAAAGGTGTTGTCGTGCCCTCTTCACAACTGTCTTGGTCCTTTTGGACCATGATAGTTCGTTTGTGATCTGGACACCAAGGAGCTTGAAACTCTCGACCCTCTCCACTTCAGCCCGTCAATGTTAATGGGGGCCTTTCCGGTCCTCCTTTTCCTATAGTCCTATAGTCCACGATCAGCTCCTTTGTCTTGCTCACATTGAGGGAGAGGTTGTTGTCCTGGCACCACACTGCCAGGTCTCTGACCTCCTCCCTTTAGGCTGTCTCATCGTTGTCGGTCATCAGGCCTACCGCTGTTGTGTCGTCAGCAAACTTAACGATGGTGTTGGAGTCGTGCTTGGCCACACAGTCGTGGGTGAACAGGATTACAGGAGGAGACTAAGAATGCACCCCTGAGGGGCCCCAGTGTTGATGATCAGTGTGGCAGATGGGTATGCATGGGTGTCTGAGCTGTGTGCTAGTCGTTTAAACAGACAGCTCAGTGCTTTCAACATGTCAATACTTCTCCCAAATACAAGTAGTGATCAATCTCTCCTATACTTTGAGCCAGGAGAGATTGACAATCATATTATTAATGTTTGCTCCCTGTGTACATCCAAGGGCCAGCCGCGCTGCCCTGTTTGGAGCCAATTGCAATTTTCCTAAATCCCTCTGTGGCACCTGACCACATGACTGAACAGTAGTCCAGGTGTGACAAAACAAAAGCTTGTAGGCCCTGCCTTGTTGATAGTGCTGTTAAGAAGGTAGAGCAGCGCTTTATTATGGACAGACCTTTTCCCACCTTAGCTACTGTTGTATCAATATGTTTTGACCATGACAGTTTACAATCCAGGGTAACTCCAAGCAGTTAAGTCACCTCAACTTACTCAATTTCCACATTATTTATTACAACATTTAGTTGAGGTTCAGGGTTAAGTGAATGATTTGTCCCAAATACAATGTTTTTGAAATATTTAGGACTAAGTTATTCATTGCCACCCATTCTGAAACTAACTGCAGCTCTTTGTTAAGTGTTGTCATCATTTCAGTTGCTATAGTAGCTGACGTGTATCGTGTTGAGTCATCCGCAAACATAGACACACCGGCTATACTCAGGTGGGGTTTCTGGGGTCGTAAGGGCCTAAGAAGAGTCAAAGGTTAAGCCTGTGCAGGGCTTACAGAAACAAATTTCTCTTATCTTCTCTGGTCATGAACCATGAGCAATAACATTATCACGGGCCTGTTGTTACAGAGGGAACTGCGTTACAAACGCACAGAGAAGGTTTCGCCAGTACACGTCTCAGGGATGCGTCCAATCGCCGGTCCAATCTCGCTATTGTACTTACCCTTATCGGCCCTCACTGCTGTGAATAGAACAAAGAATAATATCTCCCAATCCATAAATCATCACTTCAAAACACAGTGTTAGGTCACCACTTAAACTGTCTTCGAGGTTACCGGCTTACCTGAGTTGCTCTCGTCTCAGTCCCCTGCAGGCTTACGTTGTTAATTGATCTACTCGCATTCAGACGAAGAATACCATTTGCAATTGATCACGAATGTTATGTAAATGTAAGACTGCAGTTTTACACAGAGAGGGTTGTTTCCCATCATGAAACACATTTTACTGCAGCTGCATGTTCTTGTACAGATAACAGATCATATGAGGATGTGGCTGGTCAATGTTTTATGTGTGTATGTGCAACGTGAGGTGAATATAGAGTTCTTCAATCTATGGCCACGTAGGGTGTTGAGTGCCAGATTTTCCCTAGATTTCAGCTATGGCCACGTAATACTTGTTATTATGTTGAAGAACAGTTTTTATGAGATGTGGTTCAAAAGCAGAGGCGAGTAATATCATGCCGTCCTTATAATTTATGAATGGCCCAGTTCAATTTGCTTTGTTACTGTACTGTGTCGGTCTCATATTTAAAAAAAACACAAAGAAACAGATACGCAAATGATTCTTACAGTAATTGTGTTCATGAAGATGATAAATTGTGTTCCCATTTAGACTACATTTGTATTTCTATCTGTATGGCCTCCATTCGAGTTCGTGTCCATCGCTAGCGTGTTTTTGTGACTCGACCACCAGCTTTTGAATGGAAGACTGTTGCTGTCGACAACTACAGCGCTTTGCAAAAATGATATCATCCCATTGATTGATCGATCAACTGATTGAACGGTCGGTCGACCGCTTAATTGATGCCCACGTGAATATCCAAGCAAGGTAGTGTTTTGGTGAAAGGTATGATATGGAAGTATCAGATTTGTATTCCTGTCAAGTGAATTGTTCATTAGTTTCACTCCACCTATTCTCTCCTGTGAGACTTTTTATTTTATTTTACTCAAAGCTCAGTTTGAAAGAGAAGCTTTGGTGTAAGTAAGCACACAGACCACTTGGGGAGCAAATCCCTACGGATACTCTGAAAAAGAACAGCTTCAAAGGGTGAATTGTATAAGGAAAATACAATGATTAAAAGTGAAATGTTTGTTTGAAGATAATGTTATTTTGAAAAACTCTCTTAAGAGGACTTCTCACTGAAAAAAGTAAAGAGAAAGAGTGGGAAGAGAGAAAGTACTGTATTATTTCCACAGTACTGCAGACACGTACGAAATCAGTACAAATGTAAAGAATTGCTATTCGTCTCACCGTTTCCATATTCTACATTTTAGTGTTGAAAAACTAGATCAGAATCCTTGGATTAGTCTTTTAAAGGCTACAAGCCCTGTAACCATAACAGGTGCACATTAGTATTCAACACTGGAAGTCTGATGAGGCTGACTGGATGGGTCAAGTCAGAACCAAATCTAGGACAGGTCCATACAGCTTTAACCCAAAGCTCATTATGTGAAATTATGAGGATGACCACAACTCACAAAAAATGGAATGAGTCAAAGGAGATGATTATGTCATAGGCTCAAATTCAACTAATTTCATCCAACAAATGTAATTACTTAAAATCCATCTGACGGTATGCTGGTTGCAGATAGATCCATTACTGAAGAGAATGATACATAGGAAAAAGAATGTCATATGATTTCTGTCATATCAAATCAAATCACATTTATTTATATAGCCCTTCGTACATCAGCTGATATCTCAAAGTGCTGTACAGAAACCCAGCCTAAAACCCCAAACAGCAAGCAATGCAGGTGTAGAAGCACGGTGGCTAGGAAAAACTCCCTAGAAAGGCCAAAACCTAGGAAGAAACCTAGAGAGGAACCAGGCTATGTGGGGTGGCCAGTCCTCTTCTGGCTGTGCCGGGTGGAGATTATAACAGAACATGGCCAAGATGTTCAAATGTTCATAAATGATCAGCATGTTCGAATAAAAAGAAGGCAGAACAGTTGAAACTGGAGCAGCAGCACGGCCAGGTGGACTAGGGACAGCAAGGAGTCATCATGTCAGGTAATCCTGGGGCATGGTCCTAGGGCTCAGGTCCTCCGAGAGAGAGAAGGAGAGAATTAGAGAACGCACACTTAGATTCACACAGGACACCGAATAGGACAGGAGAAGTACTCCAGATATAACAAACTGACCCTAGCCCCCGACACATAAACTACTGCAGCATAAATACTGGAGGCTGAGACAGGAGGGGTCAGGAGACACTGCGGACCCATCCGAGGACACCCCGGACAGGGCCAAACAGGAAGGATATAACCCCACCCACTTTGCCAAAGCACAGCCCCCACACCACTAGAGGGATATCTTCAACCACCAACTTACCATCCTGAGACAGGGCCGAGTATAGCCCACAAAGATCTCCGCCATGGCACAACCCAAGGGGGGGCGCCAACCCAGACAGGATGACCACATCAGTAAATCAACCCACTCAGGTGACGCACCCCTTCCAGGGACGGCATGAGAGAGCCCCAGTAAGCCAGTGACTCAGCCCCTGTAATAGGGTTAGAGGCAGAGAATCCCAGTGGAAAGAGGGGAACCGGCCAGGCAGAGACAGCAAGGGCGGTTCGTTACTACAGAGCCTTTCCGTTCACCTTCCCACTCCTGGGCCATACTACACTCAATCATATGACCCACTGAAGAGATGAGTCTTCAGTAAAGACTTAAAGGTTGAGACCGAGTTTGCGTCTCTGACATGGGTAGGCAGACCGTTCCATAAAAATGGAGCTCTATTGGAGAAAGCCCTGCCTCCAGCTGTTTGCTTAGAAATTCTAGGGACAATTAGGAGGCCTGCGTCTTGTGACCGTAGCGTACGTGTAGGTATGTACGGCAGGACCAAATCAGAGAGATAGGTAGGAGCAAGCCCATGTAATGCTTTGTAGGTTAGCAGTAAAACCTTGAAATCAGCCCTTGCTTTGACAGCAATACGTTTTTGTTTTGACAGTCATATAAGGTCTGTTCCTAATTTTTTTTTTTTTGTATTATCTATACAGGCATGCAATAAACATGTTGATCAAGTTATGCCATCTTTAATGAAAAGCGATACACCCAACCAGGCAGTGTGTCTTAGTTCCTTGGTTGTGGGACTTCAGACTTCCTTAGTTGTCCCTCTGAAAACTCGAACATAAGACCCTTTTCTATTCCCTTGCAATTATGAATTATTTTAATGGCAGGACTTTGCATAAATAACAGCTAATTGAATATAAATGGGATGTGATGGTATTTGATTATCTGTTTTTCATTTTGTGAAAAGATTATGCAAATGCTGATCATTTGCATATCACCATACAGGAAATGAAATAAAATGTCTGTCTAGATTATAATTTTTTTACAACATCACAATACAAACTTCTTTAATCTCGTGAATTTAGGATTAGTTTCACATTTTGGTGTGATGCTCCAATTTGGTTCATAGAAAGAGGTCATTTACACAGAAAGAGCTTTTGTTTGCTTCAGTAGGTGAAGACAATAGACTTAATAAAGTTGAAACCAGCTTTGTTATTTTTCTTAAAGCTTGACTGAATCCTGGTGTTTGTCAGAACCACTCATTGTTGGCGGGAAGATATGCTGGGAGACGGCACCACACAGATGATGAAGAGTTTACTCTCATACGGTCTGTATGAGGTAAATGGAAGAAATGAAAAGCCTATAATATGAGTGGATGGTGAATTACTGTCCTGTCTGGCACTCAGGCCCCTGCTTTATCTTCACAGCAATTTGCAGTAATACAATGTGGCTGTGCAGGCCGGGCCTTTGGCCTTTATCTGCTAAACAGAATGAAATGTAGGTGTTAGAGGATGCCATCTCAAAATTGGAATACAGGCTAATGATCACTGTAAATCTCATATTGTATACTTTTGACCATGTAACTCACTTAAAATGTTTTGTTTAATGTAGGCCTGTTTGCTTACACCAAGCATAGTGTCCTATTGTTATGAAACTCTGGCCTTGGGCATTGGTGAGATGTGTTCCCTACCTGCAAAATCTGCTTTGCAACAGTGATGGCTTATGTATTGGATTACAGTTTCACCTTTCAAAAGTTCTACTTTTTAAAAGTTTCTTATTTCTCGGGACCGGTTTGATGAAATTACCTCTAAGCATTGTAAATACATGAATAATAAATTATCTTTTGTTATGCTGAGTACAGTATTGATATTTTCCATTGACGACTTAATGTGGGCTCGTCGATGGTACAGATCAATCCTTCCTGAAACCCAGCTGAAGTAGCCCAGGAGTTTGATTGAATTTCCAGTATGAGAGTCTTCATTTCGATTCTATTTTCAATCAATTTTGCTTGGTGTAGCATTGATCAGTTGAAATGT